>NW_020884878.1:11127621-11364028 GCF_003945725.1 Corapipo altera | reverse complement strand
GTTGATGGAAGCGTTCTAGGAGACGCAGGTGGTGGCGGTAGATGACCCATGATTCGGAACCGTATAAGAGAGTAGACAGCACTATGGCTTTGTAAACACTGATCTTGGTGTTTTTCTTCAAGTGTTTATTTTTTAGCAGAGAAAGCTAAAGGAAAATGGAACACGTTATAGCAGTGCATAGGATGCCTGTGTACCATATACTTAAGACATTTTAGTGTGTTCCAGACATGCTTTGCTAAGGTTGTCTATCCTAACATTGGTAGAATAATGAGAGAATTAATTTATCTTTTATGACTTGCTAAGCATGTAAACAGGTAAGTACAACGCAATTAAGTGTGCTGTGTAATCCTCTACATAATCTCAGCAGAATGCCCCTACATCACCTGATAGAAAAATCTTCACTCATAGGATTTGAGGGGTCATGCTGCTTTGTATCTTGATTTTTGCTAATCCACCTTACATTTTCCACACTGAGATTTCACATTTTTCTGCTTCCAACACTTAATAAACTTACATTTCGAAAAAGATAGAGGTGTGTTATCTTGCATGCTTGACAGTCATCATGAAGTGGGAAGTCACAGGGTTTACAAAGAACATATTTGTTAATTAAAACTGAACTATGTGACTGGAGTTTTATGAGCTACTTCTGCATAAAATATGGCTCAGAAATCTGATTAGATATGAATTATGTCTTCCAAAATAAATAACATAAAATGAAAATGGAAAGTACTGAAAGTATGTTATAGTCATGTATTCTGCACTGGTTGACAGGGAATTAGATGACCTGGTAGGTTTTGTCCATTTATAATCTGTATCCATGGCAATCCACACCAGGTGGTGCTGTAATACATAAGCTTTGCAATTCTTACTCCTAACAAGTTAATGCTTTCTTTGGAAGATAAACTGTATAGTGGCATTTTATTTTTGATTCCAGATTCTCTCAAAAGAGAATAGTAGAAGCAGTATGGGACTCATCTTGATCCTTGATCTTATTTTAGAGATTCTGATTCTTTACATACAATATTAGGAGCTGAACTTTTAGACTGTCAGTATGGCAGCTTTTCAGCTGTAGATATTTATTCTGTTTTACATGACATTTGAAATTTTATTCTGAGGTAATTGGTATGTTAGAAATATTTAAGTTGGTAATTTTATTGAAAACATTCAGAGTCTTACTGGAATTTTTTGTTAGATCCACAGAGTGTAGTATCTTGCGTTACATTGCATTACAGTGCACATGGAAATTGGAATTTTAGAATTTTTCCCTCTAGTATCATAGAAGCTGAACTGCCTAGATGAAATTTGCACAGTTGATTAAGGGATTTGGATATACAATTTGGATAAAATCAAAATAGGACTAAATCCCCCAGTCATCTTTGAAAACTTGCATCTTCATTCCTTTGCGAATAAGATTTTCTTTATTGTCCTGCAGTTTTGTAAGGCCAACAATGATGCTTCTGACTTCTTAATTGCTTCATTTCATTGCAGGGGACAAAAGCTGTTTATCTCAGTCCTTCTATGTCCTGTTGTGACCAGAGTTACAAAAAGTTTTGATAACTCTTAAAAGGTGGGAATAAAAGGAGAAGGGGGGATTATTAGTTATTTAAGGCTATATTGGAATATAAAAGAGACCTGTATATTGAAAAGACTAGGAAAATTATATGGGAAAATGTTATTTACCCTTGCTCTGTCCAACAGTCTCTTGAAATAAAAAGCTGTAAACCAAAACCCAAATGCAGTTTTTATTGCTTTCTTACAACTGTACTCCTAGCCACTTTCAAATGTGTTCCAGTTCAGAAAATGAAAAGCAACCTGAAAAATTGTTCTCTCCTGTATTATTTTTATTTCTAGGGGGTCTGTAAGTTTGCAAGATGCCAGACAGGATACCTAGAAGGATACTTATCCCTACTGAATGCCCCCTCCCAGCTTTCAACAGGAAGAAGGTCCCACAAGTGCTGGAGAGACAGGAAGGCTATGGATTAGAAGTGTAATTAAAAAAGGTCTGAGAGCAAGTTTGGTGCAAAGAGAATGGGAGGCTGAGGTCAGCATAGGTGACAATACGGAAGTGTGATACTGAGAGGTAGAGAAATGACAGCAAATGGTCGGGTCAGATAATTATGCAGAAATGGGCATCTATGGCCATGATGCTCAGACGTCATTTGGGGAACCTGCATTTGAATAAATTAGCCAAGGGGACCTTCTGCACCTCCAGTCACAGAAACATAGGGCTGGAAGTTTTGGGTCATCTAGACAGACCTGGAACAAACACTCTAAATATCTTCTGCACAACACAACAAACAAACATATCTCCAGCCCTGAAGTTTTATAATGAGTTAGAGTGGAGTTTAGTGACTATTTTATCATAAACATAATGGCAGGATTCCTAATAATTAGAACTTTGAAAATGATATTTGATTGTCTGTAGAAAATGTTCACCCTACCCTTAATGCTGGGTTCTTCTTTTCTTAGCAATGGAGTTGCTACTAAGTATGGTCATTCAGTCTTCTAATATGTTTCTGGTAACCCATTATATTTCTTGCTTTATGTTTCAGCAAGAGCTAGAGTGCAAGTTATTTGAAACTCTTCAGGAGGGTTATATAGTTTGTATGGTTGAATGGGAAAGGGAAGATGTATTAGTATATTAAGTTAAGTGGGGGTTTGCTAGTAGACGAGGAAGTAGAAGAAGAGGATTCCAGTTCATTCAACTCCATTTTTTACTCAATGTAGTCAGAGTCTGCTTCAACTCACCTGATAAAAAGCTGTATTGTGTTTGCCACTGTAATTCAGTGATTCTTTTTGCTGATGGAAAGGCAGATGGTAACAGAATTGGATAGTCTCAGACTTTGTAGAGTTTAACACTTCAAAACATGAAATGTAGCGTAGTCTAATATTGCTGTCTCTGAGACCACAGTGGCTATTTTGTGACTCTGCACAGCATGTACTCACATTAGAGTGTATTTTTTTTCCTTTCCTGAATTTCCATGTAAGAAAGAGGCAAAATCTTGAGACTATTATGTTTGGCATCTCTAAAGTCTGAAATATTTTCAGCGAAATCACCAGAATAATACACACACATTATAGACACATTTATCAGAAACAGAAAAACACTGCTGGCACACGTTTGATATTGTTAACTGAGCTTCTACAGAGATCAAAGTAATAGCAAGTCCAGCTAACAAACACATAAATGATCCAGATCTGCTACATCTCAGTAGATGTCTTGAAATTGTATTTCTTATTCTTACTGGCATGTTTATGTTTGATAACAAGGGAAATATTTTCTTGCTATTTAATATAGATACTATTATTTACCAAATTTCAGTTGTAAAACCTCTTTGCATCCCAATCATCAGGAGTGACAAAATGATGAGATGGGAAATAGGTGATCTGAATGATCTGAATTCAAGTGGTTTAATCAAGATTATGTGTCAGGGTATTGCCTGAGTTGAAGATAGAAAAGTAGCCTAACTATTACAATTTGTTAATTAATACTGTTCAAATGTCAGCCAACAAATAGTTTAGATTTTGGCAGAGAGAAGATTCTGAAATCTAAAGCAAAATTATGTTGAGTTGGGCCAAAATGTACAGTAATTTTTCAGTGAAAAGCCACCATGAAAATAATTGGGTTTAAGTAAATACTACTGAGTTTCATTTACTATGTTTCAGAAATCACTATTGTAAATTATTGAAGTTTTGCAGGTTACCTGCTCTGAACTGCAAGTTATACCTGACTGATAGTGTTTGATCAGGCTCTTTACATGTTAGTTTTGTGGGTTCTTTGATGGCAATTACAGTTGGACTGTTTTGGTTAAAATGTTTTTAACATCTGTGGTTCCCATAGGTTCACTCCTAATGAAATATGTGGAGTAATTGTGATTCCTTTGTGTGTCCTTGTCCTTAGGAAGATCACTGGGACAGTTCTTGATCTGTCTGTACGTTTCTGCTGATAGTACTGTCAGTGCCTCTGTTTCTTCCTCTATCGTCTTCTTTGGTGTCAGGCTGTATTGGATATCTTAGGCTTTACTCATAGTTTCCTTCACCTCCTCTTTATTTTTCTTTTGGCATGATTCACGTTTCTTCCTTTTGTTGCCTTCTCTTCTTTACAGCATCTTCTTTACAACATCTTCATAACTTCTCTGATGGTTAATTTCTAAGTATGTGTATGTGTATCTGTGCCTGCTTCTAACACATTTTTGTTTCCTCAGATCTTCAGGCTTTTCTTCCTGGATTTCTTCGTGTCTCATTAGCACATCCCTGAATGTTTAGTCAAAAATGGCACAGCAGTAGTTATTCCTTAGTAGCCTCTTAGTAGTTATTCCTTACTGTGCATGTTTTGTGTAATTTCCCATGTTTTTGATTTTCTGTACTTTTCTCTGTGTGCTTGGCTCTTGTTTCAGTCTTCTCTTTCTTAGCTCTTTGTGTCTTCATAAAAAGTTTTTGATTTTTTCTTCTTCATCAACCCTGGATGTTTGTACAGACTGGGGAAGGAGATGCTGGAAAGCAGTGCCGTAAAAAGGGACCTGTGGGTCCTGGTCGATGGCAAATTGAATATGAGTCAGCAGTGCCCTGGCAGCCAGGAGGGCCAACCATGTCTGGGGGGGCATCAGGCACAGCATCACCAGCCGGTCAAGGGAGGGGATTGTCCCACTCTGCTCTGCACTGGGGCGGCCTCACCTTGAATATTGTGTGCAGTTTTGGGCAACACAATATAAGTAAGGTATTAAGCTATTGGAGAGTGTCCAAAGGAGGGTAACGAAGATGGTGAAGGGCCTTGAGGTAAAGCCGTGTGAGGAGCAGCTGAATGCACTTGGTCTGTTCAGCCTGGAGAAGAGGAGACTGAGGAGAGACCTCATTGCACTCTTCAACTTCCTTGTGAGGGGAAGCAGACTGGCAGGCACTGATCTCTGTGGTGACAGGACCCAAGGGAATGAAGCTGAGTCAGGGGATGTTTAGGTTGGATATTAGAAAAAGATTCTTCACCCGGAGGGTGTTTGGGCACTGGAACAGGCTCCCCAGAGAAGTGGTCATAACACCAAACCTGAGAGAGTTCAAGAAGCATTTAGATGATACTCTCAAGCACATGATGTGATTCATAGGGATTGTCCTGTGCAGAGCCAGGACAATGATGATCCTTGTGGGTCTCTTCCAACTCAGCATATTCTGTGATTCTTCTCTGTTACATGCTATTTTTTTCTTTAAAACCTTCTATTGTTGTAGCAATTACTTTATCAGTAATCTCTTAATTCTATGTATGATTGTCTATGATTTCTTTTTGTTCTTATGGTATTAACTATTATGCTTAGTTGAATTATGTACATATGTTTTACAAATAGTCTACATGTAATAATGAATTTTAAGAATGCTGTGAAGATAATCCACTAGTTCAGCTTTTCCAAACAAGGAGAACATGGCATGGCTTTTGTGTGAACTGATTAGCAGCTCTGCTTTGTTGGATTTGAATTGTAGGAAGTTGCTTGCAAAATTAGGCTATTACTTTGATTGTTTGTAATATACACAGACCTATGATCTCACTTTCATATCTCTAGCATGTCAGTATGGTAGTATTTAAAGGCTTATTTAAAGTGCAGCTGACATTTAAGCCAAATGCACACAAACTGGTTTTGTTGCATCTTCTCTGAACTCTTCCCTCCTGCACTCTGTATCCCTTAACCCATAGCCATGCCAGGTGGGGTGGAGGTTTTTTTTGGAAAATCAAATATTTGATTGCATATCAAATGTGTGGAGAACTGTGACTTTTTAAAGATTGTCTTGTTTTCTTGCTGTAGTCATTAACATTATTCTGTATCCTATATCTAGTTTTCCTACTGCTCTCTGGCTTCTCAATACCGTTACCAGTGCTTTATTTGGAAGGTTAGTCTGCCTTAATGTGGCTGCACCTATTGGGAAAAGTTCTACTCATCTTGTGATTGTTAGAGTCTGTTATTCATGGGTACAGTGTTCCCTGTTAACATGTTAATTTTACACAATTACCACCCCCTCCTCAGCTTCTTCCAGCTACCACTGACACCTCCTCGGCCTCTTGGTACAGCTGTGCCATCCTGCTTTTCTTGGAAGCTGTGCCTGCTTTAGTTTTTCAACCAAATTTCTTCCAGCTTGATAGAGGTGGCAGAGGAGCCCTTTTGACAATACTCCATCACTCTTCCTTGGCTGCAGCTTCTTCTGTCATTACTATATATTACTAGTATTTGTTAAGGTCTACAGTTATTATTGTATGTGTCAGAATCTGTCATTTCCCTACATTTTTATCATTCACAGTCCAGTCTTAAGTGTGGTATGTCACATCCAAAAACCAGAGCAGGCCTCTTCCAGTGTGAAACACCTCTTGCATCTAAGTCCTAATATTTCCACAAAAATTGGCGTTTATTTCAGTCTGGCAATCCCATTCCTAACTGCTACACCATCCCTTGAGTAAAAGAGGTGAGGCCTAGCTTGGGCTGCTGTCACTGCATCTTACTGGATATGGCTGGAATTCTCCAATATTTGGGCATTACCCTTGCTTCCTTAAGGGGTCTTATTCCAAGGGCTTTCTATGAGAAACTTGTCTTGGGTGGGGCATCGCATATTAAGAGAGTGACTAAGTAATTCAGAGCATGTCTGTCCAGGGCTATCATGGGTTCACCATGCAGTTAGCAGAGCATGGTGTCTGCAATGCCTAGATTAAAAACTGCAATAAGGAGCCCAGTCTGACATTGATATCTCAGTACTTTTCCCCATCAGATGTGGAGAAAGCATTACATGGAGGCTTCAAATGTTTAGCAGAGCCTATGTACTGGCTTGGCTTTGTTTTGTCTGTGCTGTTTTTATAGTAGGTGCATAAACTGTTAACCCTAATGATGTGAATCCATTGGAAAAGGGCACCAGTCCTGTTGAGTGTAATTAATGGTTAAAATGTCAACATATGTTTCTCAATATGTAGAATTTTGTTTTGCCTACCAGTGATATATAAAACATATCACTGGTATAATACATAAATGTAATTATTTCCCAATGAAAATAGTGCCGTAGTCTAGTAGAATGTAGTTTTGCTGTTTATTTACAGCTTGAATTGTCTTCAGTGAAATAAACTGCAAAGGCAAATATGTCTTTGCTTTGTGACTTTACTTTATATAAGATCATCACAGGAGCTTTATCAGAGTACTTAAATAGGTGCTTGATTTTAAAATTAAGAAGTTTAATTGAAATGAGACCAATATTAATAGTAATTTTTGTAATTGGTGGGCTGGGCTTGTGCTGATGACCTTAAATGGACAGAACACTCACAGTTCATTGTAGAATCTAGGTCCTTGATTTGTGCCTTGTAGTTGTTATGAAACATCATGAGAACTTTTTCTGTCTTTGTTGAAATATGCCATCCCCACATTTTTTCTACTTCAGAATTCTTTTGTCTAGTTCTAAATTCAAACTTGAGAGCAGCATCATGCACTTACAGTGTTTGCATTGTTTATGTCTCTGAACCTTTCTAATTAAAGAAAAATATGTGGGCTGGAATCTCAAGCTGATGTAAATCAGCAGAGCTCCAGTAACTTTTGTAGGGCTATGCTTCTTAATTTCAATATTAGTCTTTTAGCAGAAATATGGTTAAGAAATGGGAGTTAAAGGGAATGGAAATAGAACTGAAATTACTTTTACTCTAATTTGTTATGTCTGCAAAGTACAAATATGTTAAAATCCCCATGCTGACAAAAAAAAAATCCATACAATTATTTTGCTCACTGAACCATTTAAGCTGTTGATTCATTTGCAGGCACATTTCAAAATCGCCCAACTGTTAAATTTAAGAAGAAAAAAACTAAACTGATAAAAACAAGCTGTTACTTGGTCAACTGCCCAGTCTTGTGTTAAACCACAATATATGCTTTCACTGTAAGGATGGGAAGAGGTTTGTCTAGTGGATGGAACAACTGCTAGAAATCAAACTGGTACATATCATTCCCAACTGTGGCATTAACCACACCATGCATTTGGGGAAATCATGTTCTATCATCCTGCTTGTGTCTTCACTGCAAAATTAATTTGAAAGATCTATCTCAGATTAGTTTAACATAGTTGAGAGCAATTGCACTGGAAAGTAACTCAAGAGCTTCACGCTGAGTGATTGAATGACTGCAGAGTGATTGTGTTAGTGGCTGATGAGATGTGCTGAAATAAGCTGTAACTAGTGCTTTCTGATAGGCTAGCCAATTGGAATCAAAGCAGTGCCATGCTCAAATTAAGGATTTTAAAAGGCATAATCCATTATTGGGTAAGAAAGGCTTACCTGGTCTGTTTCACAGACCAGGTACAACATTTTATGCCCAGTACTTGATGATCGCAAGGTACCAGAAGAAGCATTTTCACAGAACAAAAAGACTAGAAGAATGGTACTCATCCAGTAGTGTCCCTTGGTGTTTATAACTGGTTTGCAAATTCTTGATTCCAAGTAAATACAAATACATGATCAGGTCAGTAAGCTCACTATATTCATCAGCTACATTCTGCTAGGCTGTTGAAGGGAGTTACAAAGAGTATGAGGCATTTTCCTACATTTTGTCTTCCCTCTGACTGTGAAAGATTGGTATTACGTGACATAGTGACACTAGAAGTTAACTTGATAGATTTAGTAATCCAAAATGGGCATATAAATAACTTTTGAGATGTTAGGTCTGGCTCTCTGGGCAGATGAGATATGATTGATCAGATCAGCAGTTTAAAGCTCTGCTCTCCTTACATCACCTGAAAGCAGATGAAGTTTGTGGTAAGGCTCTGGTGTCTTTGAGTACTCACTGTCCTTTCTGACCAGTCTTTCAGCACCCTTTTGCTCCTTCACCTGTATTATATCATATTTCTTGCTAGGACTGGCTCTGTATTCTGGTGCATAGCAGGAATACAGGGAAGCACCTTATTTGTGCATGATGGGGTTTTTTCACCTGTTTGAGGGTATATGTAGGAGAATATAAACAGAATATGTATATATGTTCTGTGTATTTCAAATATGTATTGGAAGGGTGAGTTTTCCTTTTCAGTTAATCTAAATGAGTCGTAGGAGAGCAAAACTAGTTTCTGAACCACTTGATGTAATAAGATGAAGATGTACAAGCTTATTTTAAGACAGAAGAGTAATGCAGTATTGTTCCTCTATGGGCAGACGTGAAAGCACTCTACATGTTTTGCAGCTGTATGTTTAGGTGCATTGAATTGCACTGCACTAAGTATGATGTGGGTAACACTGGAGTCTTGCCTCATTCAGACCAAACTAAAAAAAAACCTTGAATTAGCTATTTCTGGCTATTTCTACCTGTATTTTGTGGGCACTATCTTGATGTGATGTTTCTTAAGAATATTTTGGATGGTGCTCTGAGAGATACTTTTTTAATTTGATGTATATGGTCTCAGAAAGTGCTTTATAATGTATCTGGCCTAAATACCTGCTACTGTTTGGTATAATGAGTATGTCATTTTCCTATTTCTCCCCTTGTTGAGAATTTAGTGGATATACTTATCTGATTTTCCCTCGCTTTCATAGCTTTCAGACATTGACTCTTTTCCTTACACGTTCTGAGACTCTCCAAAATTCCCTGTCTTTATTTTTGTAGTTGCCTCAGTGATGTTTAAGAAAGTGATTGTTTCTCATGGATGCCTTTCTGATGGTCCAGATAAATGTACTTTTCTCGCTTCCCAAGTCCAGGCAATATAATTTGGTGTCTGTTAAGCCTTATGCAAGTGTCCATCAAATCCAAAAAATATTTTTGATGTGCTGATTTGGGATTTTCTGCTGAGGGTTATGCCATAGTCTGTATGCATGCTGTGTAGTAAATAAATACAGAGTGAATTGGAGAGAACTCATCAATTTGCTCATCAAGCAGTGACGTTTGGAAAGAAATGAAAATAAAATCTGCTAGCACTCAAATTGTTTGCACTTCTGATGGCTGCTTTGGCACGAGAAGTGCTGCTCTCTGCCTTAGTTTCAGACAGTACATGCACACAGGTTTGTGACAGTGGGATGCCTGGTTTTAGAAAGCAACATTCCAAATTAATAGCTTGAGAATTTTTGCAGTGATGGAGAAATACCTGAGTTTAAGTGAGCTATTTGTGGTACCAGCAGCAGTGAAGCAGCAACTCCAGCTATGACCTACATATCCAGGCTTCCAGCTGGGCTTGTGCCATATGTGCTGAAGCTTGTGTGACTGTAGTTCCCCTTTTAATGATAGCTGACCTGGCTAGATTAAAGAGAGACGTGTTGTGTTAAATTGTACATTCTTCTACGCTTAACTTCTGAAGTCTAAAAAAAACTCTGTATGGATCTTTCATGATTGAGCTGTGACATTACCTTTCCCCCCCCTTCTTTCTTTCCTTTTGCTCATTTCACTTCAGTGGCTTTGGCCTTGTACTCAGCTTTGTGTATGCACTGCTCCAAGTGGAGTATGGTATGTCTTTCCTCCTTTCTGTGAATTGGTATGAGCTTCATTCCAGTGTTCATTAACAGATACTAAATAGTCATGGAATAAGATTTCATGTGGTTGAAGACATTGTGAGGACTGTAATTTTGGATTATGAAATTATTGTAATGTTTATCTTATTACTTTCCAGCAGTGGACTCTCCTGCTGTTTGCCTCTATTCTGCATTAAGATCACTTTTTTTCTGAAATAATTACTATGCTTTTAGTTTCCTTCCCTCAAATGTCCGGTGCCACTTAACAGGCTGCTACAATGTGGAAGTCTCCAAATCTTCTAAGATGATTGTTACTTACCAGATTTCATATCAAATGCAAGGCTGCTGAAGGATGTAGTAAAGGCTGGAACTGAAAAGAGATAATTCTTGGAGTAGTCCAGTAGTGTTTACAGCTTCTTATTGAGTTTCTGGAGTAATGAGAAAATGCCCCAAGGGATATTTTTCGGGGAAAAATAACAGAGAACTCTGCAAATCTGCCATTTGAAAAATTATTTATGTAGTAAAGAAATCATGACATAGGAACTGGAATGTTAAATCTGGGTTAGATGGGATTACTTGTGTGGAAAAGGTGAAGCAGACAGTAGCCTATGGTAAAAGAAACATGTTGACATCATTTTATATTATTGAGCAGAAACTGCATGCTGGAGTATTCATGTATTTATGGCTTTGAGCTAAAGCATATGAACTGAGTAGTAATGCCAGTAATCCTGTGTGCTCAGAAAGTGTAAACCTGGCCCTGCAAAATTGTGATGTTTGTTGAAAAGATAAACAACAAGCCTGGGTCTCTCTTTTGTTTGTCTTCTGGGTTTTTTTATGTCTTTTAGATTTTTGGGCTTGGGCCCTCTTCTGCAAACACATGGGCTAGAAGCAGATTTTTCGTTTTAAGTGAAAGCTGATGTTCTTACATAATTGCATGATTCCAGGACTATAGTTTCAGAAAAAGTAAAAAATGAATATTACACGGTTTACAAAGAAGTAATGAGAATTGGCTATACCACATGAGCATGGCTCACAGGGAGAAAATGTTGTGCTTCTGTTTTCCATATGAAAATGAGTCTTTCAAAGCACCAAGGGGTACATGGAAAAAAAAAATTGTCCTAAATACTCAGCTTCAAAACCTGACTTCATTACAGATCCAATGTTTTCTAGCACTGCTGGGTTTGGGGTTTCTGTTTTAGAGCTTAATATGTGCAACTTAAAACAATTTTTCAAAATTCAACTTTCTTCCAAAATAAAAGCAAAATCCAGCTAATTAATCAGCTGATTTCAGCCTGTGGCATCAACAGCTTGATTTTTATAAGGACTGGGCGTGGTGTCTGAGCTTCTTGAAAATCTTGGCTTGCCTGTACTTAACCCTCTTGAGAACTCTGGCTCCGGAAAGGTCACATAATGAACAGCCTTGAGGGGCTTCCTCTGCCTTATTGTAGCACCTTTGAATTTTTTCTGTTCCCTGTTGGTTAAAAGAACTTTTTGGACAAAGCACAAGAAAACTCACTGTTGGAAGCAATCCTAAATTGGCAGGGGGTGACATAAATGTTTGAGTAGGTCTTTTTACAGCTCTCTTCCATAATTTTCCTTCTATATCCAGAAAGAAAAGCTTCTAGTTAAGGAAAATTCAAACAATACCCATCCCTGACTTTATTTTATGTCTTTCTCTGGTATTTGTGGGCCTGACTTAACGTCTGTTGTCCTCTGTTACCTCATGCCCATTTTTTTCTAGAAAAGCAATTTATTTAACTTAGTCTGGTAGAGTCTTAGCCATGTATTGGTTTTTTGCTGTTTCAACTTGTAGAATATTACAATTTTCCTGGATGGTTCCAATCCCGACTTGGATAGAGTATATTTTAAATATTGGATTTTTTTTCCTTTTCCATGCATTCGGGGAAAAAGAATGGTGTGTGCCAATACAGCTGCTTTTAAATGAGCCATACTGCAGCTTTTACTGAAGTAGAAGGGATTCAAAACCCTATTATTATGCATTAACTGTGCTGAAGGCACAATAGCATGGTTCCGTTTTAAAGTGTACTTCTGTTCTGAATGACAGCTGCTCTGGCAGCTCTGACAGTTGCTTATTTGTTCATTCTCAGTGTTTTCTACATGTGATTTGTTCAGTTTTCAAGAAACCTGGTAGCTTTTCTGGCTACCAGCAGTTCAACTTAATCTGTGGTCTGAATTGGATCAAGTCAAATTTTGCCAGTCGTTTTGCCATTTTGAATGTGATTATCATTTCTACTGTGGATATATCAGGCAGGAAATAGCCTCATATTCTATGTTATTGGAGGTCTACCTCCAGCAGGTATAAGGAGGTAGTAACCACCCTATTGTATTCACTGAAGAAGGGTAGGAAGAAGGAACTTGGTTGTACAGAAAAGTATTTGTATCATCAGTTTGCAAGCAGAGATGTTCATGGAACAGTATCAGTAATATTTTATAAGGAAAGATGTTATTTCCTGCTCCTCCATTTATATCCATTCATAAATGTGATCATCTTTATATTAGCTCTGTCACTGATAGTCACATTTTCTTTTTGAAGGGCAGTTTTGATCCCACTGTTATGTGGTATCAATGGAATAATAATGAATCCCAAATGAGGTCCTCAGATGTTCAGAGAGGAAGACGACTTCTACCTTGGACCAGATTCACTTAACTGATCCCTCTTGCTTGCATATTCAAGCAGCACAGGGAAGATTTTCTTCCTGATATGAAATTCTGTATTGTAGGGAAATCTGTCAAGGCCAACTTCTGTGGTGATTGTTCCTTGTACACCTAGTGAGAGAGTCATTTTGGGACCCAAGGAAAAGATAGTGGTCTGACTGTCAAGCTATTCATTAGGCATAATACAACAACCCTATAGATAAGAGCAGCTTCAGTGCATGCTCGGTAACAAAATTGGGGAGTTAAAACCCCACTATCTGTAAAAGGGTCCTTTTGTGCCAGATGGAGTGGATCATTTGAGAGAGGGTTACTAGTCCCCAGTGTCTTAAAATTATGTTCGCTTTTTGTAGTATTTTCAATGAAGTGTTACAGCTTGTCTAGTTGATTTTCAAAGCCCACTGTTACGCAAACCAGATTGTCATTTTCCCTGGAAGTACAGTTTATTAATACATCTGTAGTGAAATCCCCTTGCAGATGCTACTGACATGCCAGACAAGGCAGCCTCTCCTTGGCCTTATTGTGAGGTTAACAAACTGAGTTTATGAATGGATAGGCTGAACGATGAGTACTTTCCGTCTTTTAGTTCTGGAAGAGATTTTAGAGTCTGACTGGGAGTAAAAAAATAAGACCTCATACTCATAGTGCGATGTTTGATTCTCTAGCTTGTTTGCAGCTGAAAGGCTTGTCTGTGAAAAACATAAGGAATGATTCTTTTCTATGGAGATGAAAAATTGCCAGACCTTTCAATAACTGTCCTTTCTTATGTGAGTCACAGTACTGATAGGTAATCCAGTCATTATCCCTTTTCCCAAACCTTTTCTCCTATCAGGCAGTGATCTTTCCAGGGACGTCACTTTCTATCTATATTTAAAAAGGACACAGCAAAACTGAGTCCAAACCACTGCACACTCTCTCTTCTAAATGAAACAAGATGCTGTAGATCATAGGAACTATCAACTTTCAGGAAGCAAAAAATGAGAGAAAGGTGAGGGGGAGAGGGAATTTGAATGTATGAAGCTCAAAGGGGGAACTCAAGAGAGAAATTCCATGTAAAAGACACCATTTTTTACTGATGTCTGTAGTTAAGTCATAGAGTGGTCATGAGGTAGTACAATATAAACCTGTTCATATTATTCCACAATATTTATTCAGTCCTGAGAGCCAGAATTATTCCTGTTGAGCTGGGAAATGACATACCTGAATAAGCTGCACCAGTGCTGGACCTTGCCAGTGTTTGAACTGGTTTGCCAGCCTTGGCTCAGAGTAGTGTAAACAGAGCTGAGGCAGTATGCAACAGTAAGTAAAGGGGAGAAGGTGAAAATCATTTTAGTATCCTGGTTTAGGAATCTGAGGTGTGAAGTAGAAAGGTTGGTGTCTGTGGGTGGAGTTTTGAAGAATACACTTGTGCTTTGTGGAAAGCAAGTGCCATAATCACAGAAGAGTGAAGAGTTAGAAGAGTTCAGAAATTCTGTGACTGGTCTGAAGGCCAGGGAAGAAAAAATAAAGAAATATGATTCCAAACCTTGGGAACCTTTTAGAGTTATTTAGGGAATGTTAAATCCATTAACACAAGGGCCAGTACACATGAAATGCTGCCATCGGATATGTCGATGCTTCCCCATGTTGGAGTACTTGTGTCATCACTGACTCCTTAAATCAGGAGTTGAGATTTCACTGTGACTTTCAGTTTTCTTTGGTGGATAATTCTTAATGTGTTTTTGTTTCATTGTTTGGCACTGACTTAATGAATGCAAATACTTTTCTTTTCTATAAAAGAGAAAAGAAACTCAAAGTAAGTCCAGGGCTTAATAAGGTATTAATTTTGCTTTTTATTGTAGCTAGTCCAGTCTTGTATAGATATTTTCGTAACTTCATACTGATGAAAGGGGAGTTTTTCAAGTATTTCATTAATACATCATCCTTTACAATCATATATCAAATGGATTTAATTGTTGATAATTGAGTCAATTATTTGCTTCGTAAGCTGTCACTTGCCATTGCACATATAATTGCATTTGGCAGTCCTCTTTTTGGTTGAACAATGCAAATTGAATTAATATGCCACAAAGATAAAATTTGCTCATAATTCTACTGTTTGTGAGGTGAGGGCTATGGAGGAGGATGCTTAGTGTGCCTCCCACCCTTCTCTTTGCCTGCCAAGAGAAAGCTTGATCTTTGACATCACACACATTATGTGGATGCACAAATGTCTATCAAAGAAGTTGGGTGTTTCATATAATTTTATTACACTTTGTTTGGATGCTTTGTTTCTGTCCAGGTAGTATAATGCACAGAATGAGTTCACTGAAGTGATATCTCTGCAGAAGTGTTCTTGCAGCATTTTTCAAGTAAACGTGTGTTTTTCTTTGAATAGCCCATTCCTGATTTGCTGTAACACTGTGTCTAGGTTAGTATCCAGTGGAAGTTGAACTGAGTATTTGAGGGAAAATCCACATGTCATCCTGCTACAGAAAACTGGAAACATCTGTCTAATGGGAATGGGAGCTTAAAGCTTGGTAATTCCTGTTTTTTCCAGAGGGCATCTAACATTATCAGTGAAATGTTATGTCTTCTTTGATCCTTGTAAGATTTATAAGTTACCAGCTTTCATGTATAAAAGCAGTTGCTGAGTATACAGTTTTTCTTCACTGACAATTTAGAGTTAAGGACATGTTAGCTTGTGATTTTGGAAAGGGTTATTTTAGAATTTGAGATTTATATTTTTTCATTAATTTAGGCTTCCTGTAATTCTTTAAAAATATACCTTTAATGTACTATGGCACATTTATTATATCTAATTTGGGAAGTATTATTAAAAAGGAGGACTTCCATCTGATACATTTTATATTTGAGTAAATATAGTTTCACTGTGACGGTAAGATCCTTGGGTTCACTTTGTTTCTGGTGTTAACAGTAGAATACATAACAAAAACAAGTCAATACTTTTCTATGAGCAAAAATAACCTGCTGTTCTTTTCTAAAGTACACAATTACTGTCACAATATTGACAGTGCACTGGTTGTGCAAGAGGATCAGATGAGTGTATTATATCATTCCCTGAGACTACCTACATGCACCGAGGTCACCACAGTCATTTCTAAAACTGTCACCACTTCAGCACCTGAGCTGATACATGAAACATGACAGGACCCTTTTGACATTGCTGGAAAAGAGATTATGGGAGGAATTTCTCCCATTGCCTTCAGGATGCTTTCAAAGTTGTTACCATCTTTCTGTAAAAATATTCCCAGTGCACTGATTTTGAAGAGCAGTATGGGCTAAAGTCACAAATGTTTTGAAAACAAGAGTGATTCTAAGACATTCTGTTCATTGCAATTCAACTGATATAGGCCCTATGCATTTGGGGAGATGATGTTGGAAGAAATGTTAATTTTTTGGCTTTCAGTCAAATCTTCTAGCAGATTATATTAGTAAAGAATTATAAATTAATGCAAGTTGCAGTACCGTGAAGTCTGTGGCAAGTTCAACTCCTGTCATACAAACTGTTGACATTTTGCTGCTGACACCAGGTAACAATGCATGCAGTTTCTTGACAGACATAAAGAAGCTCACGCAATAATGAGTCTGTTCACTGTCACTGAGGCACAATTATATATGTATGAACACAACACCAGGCCTTGGAAAGATGAGGATCTGAAATGTGAAAAGGGAGTTGCATATAAGCTGAAATACACTTAAGTGCAGAGGTGCCTAAAGCTGCTTGCAGTGCTTAAGCAAATAATACAAATTTGAAATATTCAGGCTGGCTTGTGAATATGATTATTAAGGGGATAAAAGTGGAAGTATGTAATTCTGTCTCTGTCTGTCCTTCTTCCTCTTATACCTGTGCCCTGGGTGCATCTGATGATCAGCAATCCCTGAAGGCCAGGGCAAAGGGATAGGCATTGCAATCTGTAAATGTAACGTGTCCTCAAGGGACAGAGGAACATGGGCAGAGGGGCAAGATGCAGGCTTAGAAGGGGCAGTGGGCTTCTGCATATATTTGAGTAACCCCCTTCCTGCTAAGGCAGGAGCCAATTGCACATCTTCCTTCAAACATCTACAGATTCCTTTTCCCTGTGAGGAAAAATTTTAAGAGCTGTAGTGGGCTTGCATGTAGTTGAATGCTTAGCAGGTGTTAAGAGTTGGCATGTTTGTTGTGAGTAAATCAACTGCTAATAAGGTAAAGAAATCACATGTCAAGGCAGGTTATAAAACCACAGATCCACGTGGTTGTTGAGATGGTTGTCAGGCTTAGGAGATTTTGAAATTTAACTTCATTGGCAGCCTGCCTGTCACAGTAGGGATAGGGCATGTGGGAACAATGCTCTGACGACACCCGGGATTAATCCGGTAACAGCCTAAATCCAGGCAGGTGTCACTGGCGTGCCGGGGTTACCCCAGCTGCTGCCTGCCAGCACTTCACTCCAGAGCCATGCAGACAGCTTATGCTGTGCAGCTGCTCTTAGGTTCTGTTCTGAGGCGTGCTATTTGCATGCCTTGTATAGCTCTTTAGCCACAGACAGCTCAGCCAGAGCTTTTTATCAACAGTGAATCATCCTTTCTGTCATACCATAGTAAAGGATTTTTTTGTGTCCATGACTCAGAGAAAAAGGTGGTGGTGTCCCCTCCAAGTCGTAGCTGGATAAGCTGCTTTTGTTTCCCCACTCATTTCATGATTGGAGAGAGGGAACGAGCTGCAGAATGACGGCAATTTCAATATAGACTTGGCTTTTTAGTGCCCTCCCTTCCTCCTCAAGTCTATGCTGGATAAGATGAGCTGTAGCAGCCACGAGTTTGCAACAGTACCAGCAGGATAAATATTTCTGGATTTCTAGCTGATTTTAAGATGATCAGTGTATGTTCCCTTCCTTTTTTTGGCAAAGGTTAGCCCCATTAGATGTACTGCTCTTCATTTCATCTCCTTCTCCCATCTGTTCTGTCTCTTTTCAGTAGAAACCAAGGAGATGTAGCTCCCACTCAGGCAGCGAGATAACTCTGTCTCCCATATATGAGAAAATATCTGTGTGAAGTAGAGCGGTGCCCTGCCATGTACACAAATCACATTGCACTGTGAAGGCAGGCTGTGCTCTCTCAAACTCTGATAAAGCCATATCCTCTCTGTCAGCTTAAACAGATGAGGGAATACCACTGCCCCTCTCAGTTCAGTGTTGTTGAATTCCCAGGCCTAAACTAGGATACAAGGGAATCCAAACAAATTGTTTCTGAGAAACCAGATTATCAAAGCAGTAGGTAAGAAAAACAAATAATTATTTAAAATAATAAAATAATTTTATTTACAGCTAGTAAATAAAGAACAGTGCATGTAGATGAGGTATACAGAACTTATTGATGACAGTTAGACAAAACCTAAGATTATCTGTAGAATAAAGCCATAAAGACAGCAAATGTTTATACCAAAAAACTCCAAACTGTGCCTTGGAACTCACTGGTAGATAGACATTTCATTAAGGAAGAAAGCTCCAGAGCATTGTTTCATTTCCCTGATTTTTAAAGAAGATTTTATAGTGTCTCTTTGTGAGAACAGCTGCGTGCCATGAGTTCTGTGTAGTGAGGAGCATTATCTTTGAGAAAAGTTGTCTTCCTGTTAATTCATTTAATATTACCTCTGCGAGGCAAGCAGATATTTATTACACGTAGTTGTTTATTACTAATACTATGATTACCAGACTATATTTGAAGCAAGACAGTTTGCAGTGAAGATGGTTTGTGTTTGTTTTGTGATCAGATGTCTAGGCTCATTTTTATCTTCTGGCTCTTACCTTTGACATCTTCTGGACTTCTTATTTCCTATTTAGTATTAACTTTGGATAAGTGAAGTCCCATTAGAAGTATTAGAAAGATAGTGATTGTTGTTCATGCTTCTTAAAACTTCAGTTTATACTGACTTGACCATATATATACTGTGAAATATTTTAATATTTGAGTTATACTGTGAAATATTTTACGGTCAGCTGAATGAGATTACCAGGTAGGTAATAATTCCCAGCTAGCACATGCATTTTGCAAGGTTAGAGGACAGGCATATGTTCCCTCTGCTATATGGTAGGAGTAAAGGGGATGGTGCTTCTGACACAAACACCTGTGATGGGAGCCGCAAACCTTTGCATCTGATTATGTGAAAGGATCTACCTCATGTGCAGGGTCCTGTTATCATTGCTAGAGACTTGGGCCAGGGCTCTGTTCTTTCCTGTCCTAATGCATTGCTGGAATATGTGTATTCTCACAGCTGCATCTTGAATGGAGGAGGTAGAGGACAAAATGGGAGATGCAGTACAAAAAATAGTATACGTGTCCTGAATAAATCCATGTGGGCATGGTTTCAGCTAGTGATGTAAGAACAACCATGTTATGTAAGATGCCAGCAGCTCTGAGTCTTTTCTCCCAAAGGAGAAGTTTCCTTAATGCTTTTTTAGTTAGTAATCACTTCAGTTAATATCAGTTGTTAATAGGCAGAATTTATTTAAAACCGCATGCTTTGGGTGCTTACTTGTAAGAATGTCAACTGTGAATACACAGTGTCTCTCAAAACTACAATGCAACCACTTTTCTCCTGGTTTATGTATATTTCCACCATTCTTTTTGTTGTCTGATGGTAACAGTGATAAAAACTAAAAAAAAAGGAGGAAGTTTTATTCACATATTTTGATTTTAGAAGTACTTGAATTTGTTTGGCTTGATAGGCAAATCTCTGTTATTTACAGTGTGGTTGGCATTCGTATGGCAGTGCTATTTTCTTAGACTGTTCCATAAGGTCACAAATCTCATTACAGTGCAAATTGTGGCCCTTGAAGACAATGGAGTTCTGTAGCAGCTCAGGCCACTTTCTTGAAGCTAGTCCTGGAAACTGTTGTGCTGATAGTCTTTAGTCACTGAAGTATTCTGCATACCCTTGAATGTGAGCAATGGGGTATTATTGTGCTACTGTGCTGGTGTGTTTATATATTTATTTCCACTACTGTTTTCGTTTTTCCTGGTGGTGACAATAGGAGGACCAGGAATATAACGTTTCCCTAGGAGTAGGATCAGATTCAGGAATACCCAAGCAAAATTTACTACAGTTGTGTATAGTTTTTGTTGTCTGAGATGTAAAAGAAAAAGAAAGCCCTGTTCAGTACCACATGCTGATACTGGTTCCAGTCAGAATATAACAGTAAGACTAGATCTTAATGGAAAGCCTAATGCAAGTCAATAACGGAATTAGAGTCAGTCATTGCTACTGAACGTCTGTTTTATGCTAAATATTCTGCAGAGCGTTAGTATTTTTAACAGAAGTATAGTGGTTCTCAATACTAAGTTAGAGGATTTAGAAAGATTTCATAAAATGGTAACTTCGAATTTTGAAAGGAAAGTATGAATTATGTATATAGGGTTTTAAACACTGCTTGTTGCCACTGTATTAATTCAAAGATAATATATTTATGATAATGGGCACTAAGGAAAAAAACAGAGCTAAAGGATATTCACCTTTACATGGGGATATTCAAATCTTTGTCATGCTAGACATTTGCAATGTATGTAAGTGTGTGTAGTACAGATGAGAAGAGACACTTTTGTATTTATCTAAAACTGAAAGACTAAGTAGATGAGAAGTCATTTGGGTCTTTAAAATTAGATTTTCCTCTCACTGCAGCTAAGATTTTCAAGTGTGTTTGGTGATTACAGGTAACTCAAATTTAAGATCCTCTAAAAAGTGTAATCTTCAAAGAGTTACAGTTCAACATTTCCTGAAAATAAGGCTGGGTTAGTGTAAGTTCAGTAGCTAAAAAACATCAACCATACCTCAATTTCTTTTTTTTATATGTTTGTGGTTATTGTTTGCAGAATTATATCAAAAACAGAGAAAATATGGCATTGAAATTTAAACTGGGACAGCATAAATATCGTATATTCTACTCTTAAGCATTTCTTTAATGTGGCAAATTTGAATATGGGGAAGATCATATATTCCCTCTGTTTCCTTCACCATGATTCAGTATAGCATGGTAAATTTGTTAGAACTTTCTGGAGCTTATCTTGTTGTCAAGCTACATCTGCAACTCCTTGTAGAAAGGAGCATACCTTTCTAAATAATAATTTACTGATTTCAGTTCATTTGGATTCCAGTGGATTCCAGTATTCAGCACTAGCTGCACCTCAGGTACTGTGTTTAGTTTTGGGTCCCTCATTACAAGAAAGACATTGAGATGCTGGAGCATTCTCAGGGAAGGGCGACAGAGCTGGTGAAGGGTCTGGAGCACAAATCCTGTGAGAAGCAGCTGAGGGAGCTGGGGGTGTTTAGCCTGGAGAAAAGGAGGCTCAGGAGAGACCTTATCGCTCTCTACAACTACCTGAACGGAGGTTGTAGCCAGGTGAGGGTTGGACACCAGGAAGAATTTCTTCCCTAAGAGGGTTGTTGAGCTTTGGAGTGAGCTGCCCGGGGACATGGTGGAGTCACCATCCCTAGAAGTGTTCAAGAAATGACTGGATGTGGCACTTGGTGCTATTGTTTAGTTGGCATGATGGTGTTCATTCAAAGGTAGGACTCTATGATTTCAGAGGTCTTTTCCAACCTTTATAATTCTGTAAAATAATTTCCACCCGTAGACTTTCCAGACTCCTGTCTGAGGCACCACAGATCTTTATCCCTACCTGTCTTGTCAGTCACAGTCAGAAATCCCCAAACTCATGTCTTTGAATGTTCCTGTTGTTCACCTACCATTTATGCTTCATTCCTTCCTTCAACAGATTTAGATAGTAGACTTTCTTTAGAAAGTACTTGAAATCACTTTAATATTTGTGAAATGATTTGCAAGACTGCAGAACGCTATAGTTTATAGCTAAGAGACTGATAGAAGGTTACAACCATTGCATAATTTTTCAGTTAAGACACAAAGTCAGAAATATTGTTTCAGGGTGAATTTTTGTGCCTGTGCCTATCACAGAGGAAATGATAGTATAAATAAGGCTTTAAGAATGTAAAACTCTTAGTACAGCAGAGGTTAGTTTAAGTCACTGGAGCAATGATAATAGCACCTCAATATCAGTTCTATGTTTTTTTCTGCAGAGAAGAAAAGAAATTCTGAAATGGCAAACTATAATGTAATACATCAGAAGAGACACTCATGTTTGGTCATATGTTTCTAGAAATTAATCCTTATTTTTCACTCTTCCGTTTATAAAGGTTGTAATTTTTTTTTTTAAAAAGTATATTTCTCTTTCAGCCATTCATGAATTTCCTGAAGATATCTTTACAAATAAAGAACGTCAGCAAGGAGGAATTCTGCTTCATATCCTTGCTGTAAGTTTTTCTCTGCTGTGCTTAATTTTTGTTTTCTTTTTATGTTATTTATTTTTGTTCTTCTTTTAATTTTTAATAAGATATTAATCATCTTAGAGACCTTACTAAGTAGAGCTCTGTATATATCAACATGTTTCTAATACTTTGATTTCAGTATTTCTAATACGTCTATATGTAGAGTACAAGTGCTTAAAAGGTAACATCTTAGGGATGTGGTATAGTGGTGGACTTCTACTGTCAGTTTAACAGTTGGACTTGGTGATCTTAAGAGTCTTTTCCAACCTAAACAATTCTATGACTCTATGATTTTTTTAGGAAAATTATGCAAGTCTGATTTTGCAATGCCTACTCATTCATCCTCTTGGAGATAAAATCGTGGCAGCATGGATCACAGACTTCTGCTTGTATTTCATCTTATATAAGCAGAGTTTGGGATTCCTTTATTAATGACATCGAGCATGGTGTAGAAGATTCTTGTGTCTCTTTCCTTCCTTTTGTGCCTCTATGCAAAAGATACAATCGTAATTAAAAACAACTCAAAATAAATATAGAAAATATCATGTGGAGTTTTACATGTTATTGTAGAAAACACAAAGCAAATAAGGCCTGCAGGCTCCAGTTTTTCATTCCCAGCTCAGGGAAGGTAAGAAGGAGTTGTGTTTGATGGACAACAGCAAGATTAGGCCCACTGCATGGGCACAGCACAGAAAGCCACATAAGACAGTAGGAGAATCACATGTATGCAGGGAACCAGGATCATTCCCAGGAGTTTTGGTGCAGTGATGCATGGCCAGGGTCCACTTATTTCCAATTGTAATTATTTCCTGAGTATTATTGTAATTATTTCTTGAGTTAATCAACTTGGTATTACTTTCTATTTAATTACTTGGTCTGATAATTAATTGAAAATATAGAAGATGATTATGTAACTTCATAAGCCTAATCCATTACTTTTCTTTATATGAAGTCTGTTGTGGCACCCTATTCTGTCAAACTGTGGTACCTTTCACATTCAAGGATCTGACAAACATTCTTGTTCTAAACTAAATCTTATATTCAAAAATCTGGTTTCATGCAGGGAGATTTTTATTTGAAATGGAATAAAAAATAAAACTATATATTTCTGCTAGTTTGAATAAAAATAGCATTACCTTTTTTCCTCTTTTCATGTACAGGAAAAATCTGAAGCATTTTCTGATTTTCTTTACAGGCTCTTTATATGTTCTATGCTTTGGCCATAGTATGTGATGACTTCTTTGTTCCATCCTTAGAGAAAATTTGTGAGGTATGTTAAAGAACTTTATTACTCTTCTGTAGTTTTATGTAGAGAATATTACAGAATCAAACATTTTTGTGATTGCTATTTGCGGTTCAGTCCTGTCAACTTTTTGGCCTTGATCCTTTTCAAGTGGTTTGAGCTTCCATCAAAAAATGAACCTGTGGTCTGTGCACACTTGTTCCGTGGCTACACTCAAGCAGAAAAAATCAGAGCTTTAATGAGATCAGAGAGCAAAACTCACTCTTAAAATACCTGAAGCATGTAGCTAGAAGAGATATGGCTTATGGATGAGTTGGGTTTATTATTGTACTCCTGGTTTTAATAGTCACTTGGGAAAAGAAATCATAAATAGATTAATTAATGTATTATGCAAATCTAATTGCACATCTACCACTGTATCGTCAAGGAGAAAGGAAGTGTATGTGGTTCTAGCATAAAGTGGAGAAAAGGGAGAATATGTGATGGTTTGATATGGAAAGAGAATACACATTTTTTAAGCAAAAAAAAAAAAGTAAATGTTATGCCTTTATGTAATTGTTGAGAAGACTTTGCAAAAATTACATGGGTTTCTAATTCAGTGATTTGATGGGGACAGGGTAGAATTTATACTTGGCATGTAAATGTTGTGTTAAGTAAGACTTTGGTGAACTACTATGAAATGAATACACAATGAGTACAAATGTAGATATTAATTCCTTTTTGAGGGCAAAATGAAAATCTCATCTGCTTTGTTTTTAAACAAAAATATGAGTGACCATTTTCTGAAGAACTCCTTTAGCTAGTTAAAAAGTCTTTTTTCCTGTGGCTATATGTGCTAAATTTCTGTTATTGTTACAGCTATGTACTTACACTTAGCAGTAGAAGAACAAATAGAAGATAAGGGAGGTGGTCAATAATAGTAAGATACTCAATAGGGATCTTTCCCTTCAGTTGTTCTGTTTTCAGTGTGCACCTTAGAGGCCATATTTAAATTGTACCACTTGGTTGTACCAGTTACTGGTTACTGATCCTTCATGAAATCTTTACCTTTTGTCTCATGTTCTGCTGAACATTAAAACAACTTAGAAGAGTTCAGATAGCACACTTAGGTTTGAGATCCTGCAACAGTATGACTGGTAATAGATCAAATTTGTGTTTATGTTTTGTCAAGTTCTGTAGGGTGCCATTGTCATCAGCTCAGAATGGTTTCAGCCAAATTTCATGAAAAATACAGTATTTTTATACTTGTTCTTTTGTCACTAATTACTTTTGTATCCTTGAAGGAAGAATAGTGTACTAAAGATGAACTTAGAGACTCTCAAAAAGGAAAAAACTTTTCCATAAAACCTGTTTATAGTTCAAGGGAAAGATCTTCAGATGGTGTTAAATTGATGCAGCCCACTTCTGAAGCTATGCATGTTTATGCTGGTCTGAGAACTCTAGGTTATCTATATCCTATTAGAGCTTAAGAGACACTCATAAAAATAGATCTGTCTACCATACACAGGCCTCTGTGTCTAATTGGACTAATTTTATCTGTGTTAGCGGACTCACTTTTGATTAACAGTTGTTAAGTGAAGCCAGAATCAGGCCAGCTGTTCGTAAGATTTATTCACAGAGGTTATATTTTTCTTGTATGGATTTTTATTTTCAAATTTTAGAAGCCCCAAGAGTTACCCTTAATTCTTGAATGATTGTGTTTAGAGTTTCAAAAGTAAATTAATGAAAACAATTTGAGATGTTTACAATCTTTTTGAATCTGCAGAGATGCTTTTCTCTGATCAGCTGCATGTAAGCCACAATTGACTATTCAGTTACACACATAACTGTAGAACTCCACAATGTAAATACAGTAGCAGTGTTGAAATTACCAATTGTTTTCTTCCAGAAACTACATTTGAGTGAAGATGTTGCTGGAGCCACATTCATGGCAGCAGGGAGCTCCACTCCAGAACTGTTTGCATCTGTTATAGGTATGGAGCCCACACACAATCTTTTATTAGATCTGCTGTTAAAAAATCAGCAGCAGATCAAGCACAGGTACCCAAAAGTGCTACCATTCTTCTGTCAATTTATAATCAGCAATTGCAACTGTCAGCTAGTCTGTGGTTCATGGTATAATTAACTACTCAAAATATCTCATGAAACTATGAGTCTCCTCTCAAAACATAGAGAGGAATGTCTCATTCTGAACACAGGAAGTAAAAGGAGAGATTCATTGAAGTCCCCTGAGAGATAATTTGATATATTTGGAAATGGATTAAGAGCAGCCCTGAGGAAAAAGACTTGGGGGTGTTGGATGATGAGAAGCTCATCATGATCTGTCAATGTGCAGCCCAACATGCATTTGCAGCCCAGAATATCAACTGTGTCCTGGGCTGCATCACAAGAAGTGTGGCTAGTAGGTCGAGGGAGGTAATTCTGCCCCTCTACTCCATTCTTATGAGACCCCACCTAGAGTACTGCCTCCAGCTCTAGGGTTTCTGTTGGAAGGGACCATTAAAGATCACCTAGTCCAACCCTCTCTAGTAAGCAGGGACATCTCCAACTAGATGAGATTGCTCAGAGCTCCATCCAACCTGACCTTGAATGTTTCCAGGGGTGGGGCCATCACTGAGTAATCTGTACCAGCATCTCACAATTCTCATTGTAGAAAATTTCTTCCTTTTATCTAATCTGCATCTACCCTCTTTTAATTTAAACCCATTACCCCTTGTTCTAGAGGTCCTACTAAAATTTTGTCCATATCTTTCTTTTAAGATCCCTGTAAGTATTGAAAGGCAGCAACAAGATCTCCTCAGAGCCTTCACTTCTCCAGGCTGAACAAACTCAACTCTCTCAATCTGTCCTCACAGGAAAGGTGTTCCACTCCTGATCATCTTTGTGGCTCTCCTCTGGTCTCGCTTCCACAGGTCCATGTCCTTCCTGTGCTAGGGATCCCAGAGCTGGACTCAACACTCCAGATGGGGCCTCACAAGAGCAGAGTAGAGGGGCAGAATCCCCTCCTTCGACCTGCTGGCCACGCTGCTTTTGATGTAGCCCAGGATGCATTTGGCTTTCTGGGCTGCAAGAGCACATTGCCAGCTCATGCTCAGCCTCTCATCCACCAGCACCCCCGAAGTTCTTCTTGGCAGGGCTGCTCTCAGTCTGTTCATCCCCCAGCCTGTTTTAGTACTAGGGATTGCCATGAACCAGATGTAGGACGTTGCACTTGGCCTTGTTGAACCTCATGAGGTTCACATGCACCCAGATCCTGAGCTTGTCCAAGTCCCTCTGGATGGCATCCTGTCTCTCAGGTGTGTCAACTGCACTACATATCTTGATGTTTAACTGCAGAGTTGCTGAGGATACACTCAATCCCATGCCTATGTCATTGATAAAGATATTGAACACTACTTGTCCCAATATGTACCTCTGAGGGACATTAGTTATCACCAATGTTTATGGGGACTCTGAGCCATTAACCACTACCCTCTGGATGCAACCATCGAACCAATTCCTCATTCGCTGAACAGTCCACCCATCAAATCCACATCTCTACAATTTAGGGAGGAGGACATTGTGGGAGACTGTGTCACACATAGATGACATTCATAGCTCTTCCTTCCCTTGTCCACTGATGCAGTCACTCCATCATAGAATGCCACTAGGCCAGTCAAGCAGGAGCTGCCCTTGGTGAATCCATGCTGATTCTCTCTAATCCCCTCCCTGTTCTCCATGTGCCTCAACACAATGTCTTGTGGATCTGTTCCATAGTCATCCCAGGCACAGAGCTGAGGCTGACAAGTCAGTAATTCCCAGGGTCCTCCTTCCATGGGAGTGGTTTCCCTTTTCCAGTCACTTGGGACTTCACCTGACTGCCATGACTTTTCAAATATCACAGAAGGTGGCTTGGCAACTACATCAGCCGGTTCCTTCAGGACTCTGGAATGCATCTTGTCAGGTCCCATAGACATACACACAGGTTCCTCAGGTGGTCACAAACCTGATCTTCTCTTACAGTGAGAAGATCAGAAAACTGTTGCTGAAAGAGACTCCAGGCCAATTTAGTGTATAAGATAAGATAAAGAGAGCAGGTCCTTTAATGAGGCTGTAGGCCCAGAGGAATACACACCACACACGTGCACCCAGAGAGTGGTTCTATGATTTTATAATAAGGTCCGCCCAATCCCAGATCTGTCCAGCCCTGGTTCTGCCCCCCAAAATACTCCTTTGGGAATTAGGTCTGGAGGCGTTTGGGACCCCTTGTTAGTCAACCTGGTGTCCTGCAGCTCCCCATGGTCACTATATTGATGGCAGCCTTAGCTTGGATGCCCACTTGGCACAGCGCCTGCATCCCAGAACTCCTGGGCTCAAGTGGTCTGTTGGGCTCAGCGTCCCCGGCAGCTGGGACTACAGGCGTGCACCACTTGTATAAAGATGGACTTTGCTTCCCACAGTTCCCATCTTCCCATTCACTCAAGGGGTGCAGGAAGACAGGTTGCCAGTGGGGACTGAGGCAAAATGTTGTTGAGTACTTCAGCCTCCTCCTCATCTGTTGTTGCCAGTTTGACAGCCTTGTTTATCAGAGGAGTATGCTTTCTTTGACCTTCCTTTTCTTGCTTACATACATGTAGAAGCCCTTCATGTTATTCTTTGCATCCCTTGCCAAGTTCAGCTGCAGCCATGCCTTAGCCTTTTTGACCCTATCCCTACACAACCAGGCAGTATCCCTATGTTCTGCCTAGGATACCTGTCCCTGCTTCCATTGCCTGTGGAAGGTTGTCTTGCTGTTTAGTTTGACCAGCAGGTCTTGGCTCAGCCATGATGGTGTCTTGCCTTCCTTTCCTGATTCCATAGACCTTCAACATGGTTGTTGGGAGTTCTTGTGCTTTATGGAAAACATCCTGAGATCCAGCCCTGTCCTACTCCCTTGTCCCTGTGGCCAGTTACTACTGAAGTTCAAGGAGCTACTGACTAGCTCAGTAGCTAGTCAGTAGTCCTGACTTTACTCTTTGCCTGACCCATATCCCTCAGGACTGCGAACTGCACCACTGCATGATCACTGCAGCCCAGGCTGCCTCCAGTCTCACATGCACTGGTGACCAATGGTCCAGCATTGGATTCTTTATGGTAGGGCTGTCTATTACCTGCCTTAAGAAGTTATCCTCCATGCACTCCGGGAGTCTCCTGGATTGCCTACAGCTCACCATGCTTCTTTTCCAGCAGATGTTGGATGGTTGAAGTTCCCCTAGCAGGACAAGAGCCTATGAGTGTGATGCCTCCTGTAGCTGGAGCAAGAAGGCTTTGTCAGTAGGCTCCCCTTGATCAGGTGGCCTGTAGTAGACACTGATAATGAGGTTCCCTTTGCTGGCTCAGTCTCTAATTCTTACTCGTAGTCTTTCAATCCACTTGTGGGTATTCTTCAGAGACAGTGCTTCAAAGTCTATCCATTTCTTGATGTAGAGGGCAACTGCCTCCACCCCTCTGTCCTCACCTGTCCCTTCTGAACAGCCTGTAGACACTGATAGCAGCTTGCTAATCATGGGATTTGTCCAACCAGGTTTGGCAACTAGGTTGTAGCTTTCTAGCAGCATGATGGCTTAAACTAGATAAATCTGTCTTTAGTAAAGCCTTTGTTGTCTTTCTGCTGCTATCCTGATTGACATTTTTACAAACTTTAGGGAAAGACTGTCTAAAGGAATGCATCATAACCTCACATCCAACTTACTGAAAAACAGGAAGTGTAAGCTTTTAGGGCTCACTTTAGCAATCATATAACTTTAGTGAACGTTATCTGATTGCTCACCTGGGAGAAAGATTTCTGTGCTTTATTATACTGGAAATAAATTCCATGCTTCTAATGACTGACTGGAGATGTTTTATACTCTTTTGAATGGATTACTGCACCACTAACAATCAAGCTATGAAACAGAACTTGCTGTTGAACTAACTAGCTAGGAAATCATTTACTTTTAATAAAAGCATATATGTAGATATTTTAAGCCAGAACTGGGGAGCTGCTAGTTAGACTAAAAGCACAAATTATTCCACAGAAAAGAGAGCATTAATTATGAAACTTGCTTTGGTTAAACTTTCAAACAATTTCTTTAAGTAGTACTTGTTCTAAGTGACCTAAAATGAAATGACAGAGGTAATTATGTATGTTTTGCTCCCTCTGCAGGTGTATTTATCACTCACGGAGATGTAGGAGTAGGGACCATTGTTGGTTCAGCAGTTTTCAACATCCTCTGCATTGTTGGTGTCTGTGGATTGTTTGCAGGACAGGTTAGTAAGATATTTATCTTTATACAGTTCAGTTGCTTACAATTCACAGGTTTCCATGAGAAAATGTTTAAAAAAATAGTCAAAGACAAAAATGGCATTGTGAAAAATGTCAAATATTAGAAAGAATTTACAAATGCTTTACAAATAGCAAATGTTTCCAAAAAGTTCAACTGTAATTTCAGCACTCTGAACATGTAACATACAGAGGAAAAAAGAAAACTGGTTCCTCTTCGTAAAATACAATGTGTTTAAAGTCAACTGATTGGTGGCGTATGCTGATCCTTTCTGGTACTGATGATGACCAAAGAATCTAGGACACAAGCATGAGATTTTTTCCTTTTACTGAGTAGATGGTTAAACTGTGTATCATATTTTTTCAGCTAGTAAGTCCAATGTATTGGATACAAATACAATGAAGAGGGAACCATTGATCTGCTGCAATACAATAAATTGTATTTTACAATTGAAATTATGAACAAATCAAATATCATTATTAAGAAATGTATTTAATTAATCGAAGTTTCTGTATGATTTTTGTTACTGGTGGTTGTTATAGATCCGTTCTCTAACAAACTGGTATGTCTTTCTGCTAGCAGAAAACTGCAATTGGTTTCAGAATTATTGCCAGTAATACTAATAATTTTGCTCATACACCTAAGTTATTGCAAGATATGGACCTTTTTATGTCTTTGTAATTGAATATTTTTTTTGGCTGAAGGTGTGGTATTTTTCAGGTGGTTTGTCTTACTCAGTGGGCTGTGTTCCGGGATTCTGTGTACTACACGATATCTGTGATCGTACTTATTGTTGTAAGTACTTCTCTTATCAATTAATGTGTTTCATTGCTTGAATTTTTGGAGGACCAGAATGCTAACCATTGATACACACTGGCAAATAATTATTTTCCTAGCTAGTTCTAGTTACATCTGGAAGTGAGGGCTCAGCTCCACAATGTGTGGTCCAAATATGAAAATTTCATACAGCCCCACAGAATATTTGTCCATCGTGCCCATCAGTGTCCATTTATCTTGTACCTACGGTTTGTAATGTTCTGCAGGCTACTGTTACTCAGTGCAATTAGTACTCTCTTCTGACCTAAGGTACTGCTTGCTGTGGAACTGAAAAATTTTGAGCTCCACTTCTATTTTAAATAGGGAAGATGGCTGTTTCTTGCTTCTACACAGTAATTTTATTTCACAGATTCTGGGTAAGATTTTCCAAGTAGAGCACAGGTGAGATACCACTTTGTTCATCCAGAGCAGTGTAGTACACATTTAATGTATCTGGTGTCAAGGCAGGGAAGAACCCAATCAGTTTGTATTTTGTAGTAAAAATGAATCACCAGCTGTGTATTCAATTATGGGAGTTACATAGGGTGGCGTAAAACGTGTATAACCACTTGGCCCAAGAAGAGAAGTAAAATAGCTGCCTTTTCTGCTAAAACTAGTCTAACTGTTAAAAGGACTCCAGAAATAAGTCTTTTCAGAATAAATGACTTTGCTATCATTTACACAGCACAGCATGTGAGTATGTGTGAACGTATCTGTCTTTTGCATGCTTACACCATTTTACTAAATAGTATTTATAACTGTCACTGACAGGGATCTAAGCCTTTTTAACAAGGTTTGTGTTTTGTGAGGGGCACAAACCATACAGTGCAAGTTCTGATTAGAAAGGGTCAAAACTCGAGTAGGTCTGGTTAGATATGGCTAATATTTGCTAAACAACTTGACTCTTTTGCAAGATAGATCAGAGAAATGGTCAATTTATGTGTTTCCTTTTTTCTCCTTCTTCTAGTTCATATATGATGAGAAAATAGAATGGTAAGTTGTGTAAATTATTCCATAGAGTTCTGTATTTGCCATGAGGCTGATCAGTAAATAGAGTTGCAGTGTAATTGACTTTCATTCCTACACACTGAGAGTATGAGCTGGATTTCACATCTATGTATTTTCTTTAGTTTTAGTTTTTATGAGGATCAGGGAAAACTAAAAGAAAATGTAAAAACCTGGAAACATTAAAGTACAGAGGCTATGCATAAGGCCTAAAGATTCACATGTTCAGAGAGGGTAACCAAAGTTCCTCTGCTCTGGTTCTGACTGTTGACATTTATGGGCATGCTAGGTGTCCCAAAACAGAAGCATCTTCGGAAAGAGTGCTCTCAGAGTGCTTGGCCTGTGCTCCAGCACTGAAATCACAAAAGGCCTTGGTACTATGATCCTCAGAGGGTAGCTGTCGTTTCAGTCTGCACATTTCTGAAGTATATGCATTGCATTTTATTTGCACATTTATTGAAACTTGAGAGTCTGCTTCCCCCTTCATTCTGCTGAGACACCGTCTAATCTTAATGATGTGAATTTGGTGTACACAAATGTGACTTGTACCAGATGTTTAAGGCACACTCCTACATAAAACTTGTAAAGCATACAGCTGTTTAAATGGCCTTCTAACACTTCTTTTTGTCTCTTTGAGGTGGGAAAGCCTTGTACTCATCATTATGTATTTATTCTACATACTTATTATGAAGTAAGTGCCTCTCCTTGGTATGCCTTTTAAGTGTTAACTGACCTTCATTCTTTTGGTCTGGTTTTGTCCTTGGCCTTCCTGCATTAGGACAATACAACCAGTCATGTTTCTGTGTAAGATCACTTGTTTTTTCATGCTTACTCAGTTTCTTTCTAGATTTGTGCTCAATCAACAGCAAATATTTTCATGCATCCTTTTCATAGTGCACAAAGGTAAAGTAGCTTTCAGAAAAAGTTGAGAGAAAATATCATTTATACAAAGTTATATGAAAAGTCCACCAGGTACTCTGGATTGTAAGCACACACCATGTCAGCTATTACACATATTTTGTACTCCCTGAAGAACAAGGTAAAGGAACATCAGACAGACTGCTAAGCATGTATTTATCTTCAGACCATCTCATAGCAGCTTGTATACTGACATGTTCTTCTGTTGTGTCACTGCCTCTGACAGGAGAGTCAGAGGTCTGACTGTTACTTCAAGTGTCTGTGAGTCCACTCTTCTATTTCAAGTTGCTTAGACTTACGCCTTGGTGCCTTCCCCTCACGAATCACCCTTTTGGAACTCGCTTTTCTCCTACATCAAGTCTTAGCAGAGTTCGTTGACAGCCCTCTTAGATCTCACCCTAGTGCTAAAGTAGATGTATTCTGTCTTTAGAAGGGTACGGTCAGCAGTCCTGGAAATACTCAAGAACCCACAAAGGGAACACAGTACTGAGAGAAACAGTGAGGTGAATTGCGAGCTGATGCAGGAGGAAAGAAGCTGCTGTATAGTGAATGTCCTGGCTCCAAAATCCACAGCTCCAGTGTTTTGCCTTCACTAAATCTGCTCTAGTGCATTTTTGCAGTTTGCTGTTATGTCATGAGAGATAGGTGCAGTCCTTGCTTTCCTATCAGCTTGCCACTGAACCGAATGTCCTTTCTCTTCACTTCCCATTAGTTGTCAGAGAACATGCATCTTGGCTTTACTGCTTGCCTGCATAAGCTGTTCTCAGACACTTAAAAGTTTGCCAAGAAAATGCAAAATGCAGCCTTTTCAGATCTTTCCTTTGCACTTTCAGGTACAATGTGAGGATGCAAAATTTCTTCACCCTTAGAAGCAAGAATGTGGGAAATGGTGACACAGTCAATGAGCTGGAAGATGGTAATAAATGTTATGCTTCTAGTTGTGATGACCCATCCATTCCGTTACTATGGAAAGGTAAGGCTGAGCAGACAGGACTTGGAAAAAGCATAGTTCACAAGATATCCTTTTTATTTCTTTCGTGTGGATCCAAACAGTGTTACTATTCAATCATAAGCAGTGTTAACTTGATAATTCAGTAGTCAGACTGCCAGATTAAAAAAAAATAATAATTTTTCTTTATATTCTGAAAACAAGCTATTAAAAAAAAATAATAATTTTTCTTTATATTCTGAAAACAAGCTGCTTTGCACATTGGCAATTTTGCTGCCTTTTTATCTCCAGTGATGAGCTACAACACTGAGAAAGAAATAAATTTTTTTGCCAGGAAGAAGGTAATTTTCACTTCAAAAATTAGTTTGGAACTTGAAGCTGAGGTGTGAATGTTGAAGGAGAAGACATGGGCAGATCAGTGAGCAAGAGGGATTATATCCTGAGTTCAGATCCTCAGAAGACTGGCTTTCACATACCTTAATAGCTCTGTATACATTGCCAAGCACATGTAAAATAGAGAAATGCAGGTTCTTTGCTATCTGTGTCTTTGTCATAAAGGGTAGATGATATCCAGCTTCTGGTACTGAGAATAAGCAAAGATACCTGATTATTTTTGCCTTTTTTGTAAGCCTGTTTTTTATCTTTGTCTTATCCCTCTTCCATTCCCTCTTTCTCTGTAGAGCAAAATTATTCCTAGTTTCAAAGCACAAACCATGTAATTGATTGAGCACTTGGGTTACTCTTAAAAAGTGAGGTTTCCTTGCTGTATTCTTTGCAAACATCTATGAGGCTGAGCTCATCAGCAATGTAGGTAGCATTGAAAAGGTCCTCATGTAATAACAAATAGTGGCAAACAGGAATTTAGAGCAGACTCAGAGAATCACACTCTTTCTGCTTTTAGTTTTTAGGCTGGGGTTTCTTTAAGGCACATACTGTCACCACAGGTTTATGCAGTGACAGCACACTGCTGCTCTGGTCTCAGATACAGTGTTTAGAAAATACTGATTTAAAATTACTTCTCATAGGACATTGTAGCATAATTAAATGAAGATGTTTTTGAAATACTTCCATCTCATTTTATAATGTACTTTTGTGAACATTGACTATGGTACAGTGAATTCTGTCACTTGGATGTGGAGGTGCATACATGCAAGGTTCAGAGGATACCTCCTAGGGCAGGTATTGCTTGTGTATTTAAGTGGGGATATGGGAAAAGGTTGATCCAGTGAAAGAACTCAAACATTAGTGGGTTTTACTTCTGAGACATTTGTTGGGTTCTGATGTCATCTCCCAGCAGGCTCTCCTCTCTAGCCCTTGTGGTAAAGAGATGACAACACAGAGTGCTTGCCTGTCCACCTATTTCCTTTTCAGGAAATCTGAAGATTATTAAATACTTGTGAAGAACATGCAGAAAAGAAGCAAGAAAGCTATTAAAAACTTGGACTCATGAGAATGGTGTCTCCCCTGGCAACTGTCCACAGCAGATTTCTTCCCTAATTTTCCTCCAAGATGCACTGAGACTGCAGTTTCGGTCAGGTTCCCTTTGCCTTCTCCAGCACCACACAAATACCTGCTGCATTGGAGGGACCATTGTTCAAAATGTGAAAGCAAACGTGCCTGGCATGAGAGAGGACAGAGGAAGAACAGATTAAGGATTTGGATTGAGTGGTAGGAGAGGAAGATGGCAGTGTTAACCTAGCTGCTTTGTAGATGGGTGCTTTATGTGTCAAGAAGCTGTCCTAGAAAACCATCACATGGCTTCCTCTTGCTTCTCTCTCTGCTGTTGAGGCAAAATATGCCATGACATGTTAGTGACTCCCTGTTAGTTAACATCTTACAGAATGAGCTGCATCTTTTCCAGCAGCAGCTTTCAGAAAGGAGCACTGCTAGTATCAGGGAGAGAACTAGAGAACTAGAGCTGTCCTCTGCCTTACCTTCAACCAGTGATTAGCAACTTTCAGGATCCACCTAAAAACCTCCCTTGGCTTCACCTAGGTATAGGTCTAGCCTTAATCTGATTTTCCACAGGAGAAAAGTCTGATTACTTCCTACAAAGTACAGTTGCTTTGGGTGTGAGGAACTATCATTCTACCAAGGATAGTTACTCTTTTGCTCAGGGTGCAGGTAAAAGGTGGGTTCACACACTGCAAAGCTCTTTTATGCTTTTAAGTTTTGTTACTTTTAAAGAGTATGGTGCAGTATAAAAGCTTCCATCACTCAAGTTTCAGAGAGAAAAAGGAGAACATTTCACTGTAAGAAAAATTCCATTTCAAGGCTGAGTTCTATACACCCAGGTAAAGGTGAAATAGTTGTACTTTGTAAATACTGCTCCTATTTTCAAAGTACACATATGTACTGCCCTTGGCTTTTATTATGTTAACCCAAATTTCCACCAGGTGGCGTGGTTCAATTCCTGCCTGAAACCAGAAACTCTTGGAAAAACGTGGGTTTCTGAGGGCCTGATCAGAACTAAAGTCATCAAGAAGCTTTCTGTTGATTTTGATAGGGTTGTTGGTGATGAGCCTTTGTAGTCAGCAGAATGTTTAGGTAAGATTTTTGAAAAGAAAAGCTGTTCTTAGTGGATATTTTTACTAATGATTATCACAAAGGAGAAGTGGAAAAGGCTTTTCTCTGTTTCATATTTGAGGCTAATGTATATATATATTTATGGGCATAGAGAGTCAGACTGAAAAGCTTTTATGAAAATTATAAGAGCAATGTGCTGCAATTAAGTCAAAATACCTGAAATTACTTATATATATATTTATTTATTGTGAGACATTCTGTATCAGTTTTTATTATGGTACTTTACTCACTGTTTACTGTTTACTTACAGTTTACTCACTGTTTTCTTAGGGCTCTAAGAAACAATTTCAGAGTAACTTAAGCGCTTCCATGTTTTTCATGACATTGTAAGATGATGCATTTTGGGTACTTCTTTGGAGAAACTCAGTTGAGAGCAGTTAATCTGATGAGACTTAATATCTGGCCTTTTTGCCTTACCAGCATTTCTGTCAAACATTTCTTTTTCTTTGTCTAACTAAAGCAGATGTTAAGCTGATGTGGTTGAGTCCTCCTCTGTGAGGATTGGTTCCTAGGTAACCTCTTCTGTGGGGATGGATTCCTAGGAAGCGTGTCTGGCTATATATTCCTTCACAGAAAACTCTAAACTGTAAGAGTCAGTGTAATGGATGTTCTTCTTATTTGTGTCATCAGCTGCAGTACTCAGCGAGGTTAATTTGGTTTAGGTGTTGTGGTGGGGGGAGGATAATTGCTCCTTTACATTTAGCAAATGTAAAATTACTACTAGTTCTATTCTACATTACAGATACTAAGCTGAAAGACAAGACTACAGAGTGCTACTTCGAGTAGGTCACATTTCTTTGTGAAATGAAAGACCTCTTTATGACACTTCAGGTGACCCCAGTGTACTCATTGAAAACTCATTTTAGTGAAACAAAGCAAGACACTCAAATGCTGAAGGGTAAAAATTACAGATGTTTATTGGTGATTTAAAAGCTTGCTAGGTTTTTCTAGGATATATTTCTTGAACTTCAGATATGTTAGAGATGCTTGAGACAGCAAAACCTTTAATGCATGATTTAGGTGCATGCGTGGATCCAATCTTTTTCGTGAAAAACAAAAATACTTCAACACTGTAACAATGCAAAAGAATAACAATATAGACTACTGTGTGTTTAGAACAGGTCTATTTTAATTCCATTGTTTAAGTTGAATGTTTTCTTAGATTTCCTTTGCTTCCTGACTGTAACCATGCACTAATTATCTTTCACTTCTACCTCCTAAATTCTCTTCCTCTTCTTAATGTAAGTAACAATGCAAAAGGTGAGGGAGAGGGGGAGGCCAAGCTAAGCAAAGCAGAAAGCAAGCAGCAAAGAATTTTTTTTCCTGTACAATATTATATGTAATAATTAATATTTATTACAGTCATATGCATATTTCCTGCCCTGCTTTCTAACACCATATGGGTATGTCTCCTGTCTGCTGAGCCTTGCTCTGCTTTCTGTGTGTAGTCTGTAGCATTTGTGAGAATATTGGTTTGTTGTTGAGCTCCTGAAGTCCTTGCATGTACTTGTGTTGATTCCCAATATAATTTTGTCTCTCTGTGTTCTTAACATGGTGAAACTTGGTTAACCTTGTAATCTTGACCTTGGTATAGGTTCCTTTATATTAACAAAGGCTTCCTTATAGCATACATTTGTTCCTGACAATTGTTTTTAATTGTTTCAAATCTTGCTATGTTAGAGATACTGGTTAAGATTTCCAGAAGGAGTGAGCACAACATTAGGGACTCCTGGATGTGCAGCAGCTTGAGCCAATGGGATAGCTTTAGAAGTTTCAGGAGTGCTGTTTACACTGCCACAGTGCAAGTGCTTTTAGAGAAGACGTACAAAACCGTAGTGGGACATAAGCAAAGAAAACTGGCACTACAGCATGAATGGCTGGGTAAAAACTGCTCCCATTTACCTGAGAATGGCTTGGTGGCTACCTTAGTAGAGTGAAATCCCTTTCCAGCTTGTGATCTGAACAACGTGCACAACTGATGAGGAGATTCACTAGGCTGCAGAAATATTACAGTAAAGTCACTCATAAATTCAAGCATTCAGATGACTATTACCCCCTCCTGAGTCTGAAAAGGACTCTGGGTGATGGAAAGTATGGTAAGATCAATTACACTGCTAACTCTGTCCATTGTGATCATTAGTGAAGGGGACACAGCAGTATGGCAAAAATAGTGTTATGATGGTGGATGAGATCATCTGCTCCAGTCCCCCCAAATACCGGTTCCCTGAAGCTGGCTTACGGATTATGATTACGAATAAGTTTGGACCACGCACCAGAATGAGGATGGCAAGCAGACTCATCATTAATGAGGTAGGTTCATTAAGAAAACAGTAAGTGACCATGAGGCAGAGGGATTACCAAAGGGCTGTGCTCATAGTAATTCTGGAATGTAGATTCTCCCATGTTTCTAGGGGTGGGATAGAGCTATGTCGCAGCAGATTTGAAGATTAATTCCAAACTGGTGATGCTGCCTGTTTTAATGGGACAACAGTCAAGAAGGAGGAACTACCTTATCTCCCTGACAGAAGATGTTTATTTTGGGAGGTGTGTGTGTATGTGTGCACATTTGGAATTTATTTGTAGCACAAGAATTGGTTTTGCTCATTACAAAAGTGGTCAGGCTAAGGAAGGATAATGAACAGCGCAACAAAAATTCTGTTAGAACTGCTCTTATATTAGCAATGCTTCAGGATCACTGCAGAGATTTGCCTGCCTCTTTGGTATTCACTGTAGTCCTCAGCTCAAAATAAAAATGGGCCAAAATATTTTCATGAGGGGAATTTGCCCTGGACAGTTTCAGTTCACTCTTACTTGATATATTGTCACCACTGTATGCTGCTTTTTCCATATCCTGAAGCTGAAGTGGCAGGACTGGCCAAGTGATGCTGTTCTGAACTTAAAGTGAAGTACTTGGGGTGAAATTTTTGCCCTACCAACCTTGGGTTCTATGAGGGCAGGATTTTATCCTTTGCTCCTACAATATCAAATATGAGAGATATTTACTCTGAGAAACAAACTGATTTCAGTAGTTAGGAAGTAAAAGCTTTAGCAAATTTCTAGAATTTGAACATCATAGTAGGGGTCATGTGTCTACCCAGCATAGTGAATATGCCCCACTAAAAGTGCCATTAATATGTTTGTAACAAAAGTCCAGTTTAACAGTAAAACAGTGACAGATTGGTGGTGTTATGGTGAAGAGCAGAAGATCAGACAGGGCACATAGCTGTTTTTCATTATAGTATGTTAATACTGCTTTCAAAATTTTTCTTACATGTTGTGCGTACTTTATTTTTCAGGGCATTTCAGAGCACTTTTTAAGAATTTGCAATCATTTGTCATGAAAAGAGAACACTTATCGGCCCTGTATTATCTAATCTAATGAACTAAAAATATTCTTTTTTTCAATAAAAGAACTTACTGTTACATCTCACATTCTCCAGTTCATAAATGGATATATATACTGATGTTTAAAACCTATCCCTGTAATTGTTGTACTGTCTGTTGGAACTGTAGCAGTCTTACACATGTCTGCAGGGCCAGTTATGAGCTTCAGGAAAGTATATACTTAGACAAGGGCAACGGTGTTTGAAATTAAAAGTGAAATGTTTACATTTACCTCAATGAATGGAGATCAGAAGGAGGAAGAACAGTTGGATCTGAGAAGGAGGGTTCCTGGGTAATTAGTCATTCATAAGCCAACTCTAATGGTGCAGAGATGTCTTGAGTGTTGCAACTAGATTACGGTGCTGTTGCTGGTTTGAGTGGGATTTGTTGACTGAGAAGTGCTTTCGAGTAACCACATTCATTAAAACATGGTGTGGAAGAACAAATACTACAACTTCCTCCATCATGGCTTGGAAGACTCCTGCCATTAGTTTTGAGGTGGATGGTCAAAACTAGCCTGATGAAGACAGGTAGGCCACTGACAAGTTTGTTGCTGACTGAAAGGAAAGCTTTGTGGAGAAACTTCATGGCTCATGGGATTGGGGCTGGACAGACAGCAAAACTAAGATTTCACCAAGTAAATGTTTTCCAAACTATGGCAGTTTTGTCTTTGACACTGTGCAGCGTCAGCGGTTAATCCAGTCTGCCAATGGTTCAAGCAAAGCACTTCAGAACAGGAGACAAGAGAACATTGAAAATGGAAACATCCCTGTGGGAAACCAAGAGGAGGAAAATGAACAGGACGCTCTAACTCCATTTTCGGTGCCAGGTAAGGCTTACTTTCCAGGTGTTTGTAGTAGCAAAACAGAAGATAATTTAAATGTCAAACACTGGGTTGTAAGAAAAGACAACATATGTGGGGAGAAAGAAGGAAAGAGATTGGCTTGACTGTGTGAAGGCTGGACTTGATGACAGTAAAACTAGGCTGGAGGCTGTGTGGCTAAAAGCAGATCTTAGGAAAGTGTTTTCCAGTCACCATGGACAATAACGGTGGAAGTGCTGGTTTGCCAGAGGCTAAGTGAAAGCAGGTAAGGCAGGTTTATATTAAAAAAACCATGCCAGACCGACCTGATGAGCACTGCACTACTAGTAATTTTGAAGTCAACAGTTAATAATGACCTGCTGAAAATGGCTGGGCCAAAGGCAGTTAGATGTATAAATACATAATAGATTGATTTAGTGACTGTAGGGGAGACTTCTTGAATGAAGAGAAAGAAAGATTTAGGGGGAGAAAGAGTGTTTAAAATTGTTAGAATAGCTAATAATATTCACTTTTTGAATTTTTTTTTAATTCTGTAAAGGTGTAAAGGTCTATATGTATATAACCAACCTTCTTATGCTGGTGCCCTTGTCACATTGCTGGTTGACTCTTGTCCACGTGCATTGGAGATTAGACAGCAGAGATTAGATCACCCCTCACAGACATGTATCCAGTAGTCCTCTGTCACACAGTTACTGGTTAACGTAAATATTGCTTGGCATAAATGAATGTCACACGCAGTGAAAAAGAAGGGAGAATTTACCATATTGTATATTATTCTAATTTCCTACAGATCCCATTGCTTCAGTTGCTATCATTTTAGAAGAGATGTTTGTGCTTGAAAAAACATTGAGGCATACTATGTGAAGACTAGATGACACTATGTGTTATGTTACTATGTGTTACTGTGCTCCCACAGGAGCTTCTTGAAGTCAGCAGTTATGGTTTGGAGTGAAGAATGGAAACAAACTAATTCACTGAAGAGAGGTCCACTAGATGGGCTTCTGATAATTCATGAGATAATGAAAAAACTACTTTTATTGTTTGGTGAAATAAGGGGATCCAAGTCAGCAATATGCTTGTGCACATGAACACGGTGTTAATGACAACAGTAATAATAGTAACGGAAACTGTAATAAACAACTTTTTAAGAAGCAAAAATGTCTTCCCAAGCCATCTAAAAAAATCAAAGAATCCTAGAATCATTAAGTTTGGAAAAAACATCTAGGATCATTGAGTCCAACCATTAACCTAACACTGTCAAGTCCACCACTAAGCCGTGTCCCTAAGCACCACATTTGCACTTTTTTTGAACACTTCCAGAGACAGTGATTCCACCACTTCAGCAGGCAGCCTGTTCCAAACCTTGACTATCCTTGCATGTCTTGGCAAAGATTTTTAAACTGAGATGTTTTTAACAAGTTTTTGGAGACAAGTTTTGATTAGTGTGGTGCAATCATGCATTTCTTCTCACATTCCAGACAGCTTATTTATGATTAAAAAATAGATTTCAGAATAGAGCTTCCTAAGTGTGACATTCACAATAGATAGAATGCTTTGAACTAAGGAGGGAGTTATGTCATTGATCTTTTTTAAATGCAGTTTTTCTGCATTTTTGAGAAAGTCTTTAAAGATAAGTGAGGTGTAAGAGGCCAAAGTGGAACCACTGATGATACAGGTGATACTGAATGGAGCAAAAATTCAACATGAACTCAAAAGAGTTGTGTAAAAGTGGTAAGGCAATTGTATAAAATCCCCATCGTTACCTTCAGGTTTTGTTACTCCTTTTGTCTGGAGATGATTATCTATTGGTTGGATTCTCATTGCTCAACTCATATACTCTGAGCAAGAATTCTTTTATTTTGCCTACAAAAACACCACTTTAATAAGTTTGGAGAAAATGTGAGGAGCCAGCATCAAACTTTGTTGTTGTTTAAGTACTGTGGGACAATCAGTAGTTTAAAAAAATCCTGACATTTAAAGCTGGCTTTAGGGAAAAGGTAGTTTGCAGACAGTTTCCCAGAATCCTCTCTGTTTTTCTTTGATATATTTTCAGACCAGGAAGAAGGCACATACATTTTCTAAAGATCAGAAGCTTGTGTATTCTTTCAGTACTATAAAGGGTTCTATGAAAAACAGGCTTTCACTTTACAATAGGACTTTCCAAGTCAACTGTTTGCAGTGTCCTAAGTAGAAAATTCACTCTAGTATTTTAGGAACTGCAACTGAAGTGGCTATGAATTGGCCCAACCCCTTTTTTTAATGCTGTTTTATAGTCACCTTTTTTAGCCTAGTTTGGAATTTGACTTTCTTCCTTCAAAGTGCATATTCTAGATCCTTTTGCAAGAACAACTTGGGGTTTTTTCTGAAACAGAAGTAAATGTAAATGAAGCTTAAAGCACTGCATCATCTCTGAGTGATTCCCAGTAATTATTTGCCATCTCCAGGTTTTGCGTTTTTTTCTTTTTTCTCCTTTGTCAACAGCAGCGCTCAGCAATAATTCTGGGGGCTTTAGCATGCAGAAGCAGAGAATAGTTGTTACATGAAAAGGCCTCAAACTGTTACAACCTAGACCCCTTTGTCAAACATGTGTAAGGATTCACCCCTAGGGTGTGGTTCGGGCCCATTTTGAAACAGGAAACAACATACAGTTTTTGTGGAAACTGTGTAAGATATCATTCAAACCAGCCTTTGCCTTTGGTTTCTGTGTGGGAAAAAACTTCGTCTTTTTAAAAGAGGAATTTCTTTCTTGACCTAACCTTTAGGCTGTGATGATTATCTTCCAAGAGAAAGGCTCATTTGAAGCTTTAGGATTTGATTACTCTAGAGTTGTTTGGAAACAGATCCTAAACTTTAAAAAAAACACTCCACACATCAGAATAAAGCAGGATGAAACTGAGCAAGCATATGTTGACAACCAAATGATGTGTTAAAAGCCTTGTATAGCTCCATAGTCCTTTAGAGCCCAGACTCAGAAAAGCACTTCTGTGCAGCTCTTAATGGATGCTTAAATCCCTTCCACTGTCACATGTTCAGCACCCTTTAAAATACTCTATGTTCTCAGCTCCTGCTCATTTCACAGAAATGAAGAACTCCTTCTCTTACAGGATTGGAGCATGGGTGCTTTATATAAGTCATGATGGTGTTAACTAAAACAGAAATAATAATTCTTACAGCTGAAATGAGATGGCAATAAAAGAGATTAGCAATTCTGCCCATTTTTGTATGGATCCAAAATGCAAAGATAACATGTAGGATTGAAGCAAAAAAAATTAACAGAATCTACTCAAAACATTTAAAATGTTTGTACTTGGTCAAACCAAATGTTTGTCTCACTCAATACTCTGACTCCAACCATGATTTTATGAAGAAGCCTGGGGAAGGACAAGACAGGAAAAGTTGGTGTTCAGCTGTTTTCAGCTCAAGGAAGTTCCTGGACTGGGTGTAAAATTTTAATTTAAAATTCCCTAGTGTATTTCTTCTTTGTTAACCTGTCTAAACCATATTGAATCTTTGCAAACATTTAACACCCACAACATCCTTTGGGAAGGTGTTTTATGGTTTTGTGAAGAACCATCTTTTACTTCCTTTGAACCTGACTCCTACTAGCTTTACTTAATGTCTTCTTTTACTGGAAACATAGGGAACAAGGCAAACCTGTAGTACCTCACTTGAACACTCAGGATGCTGTATCTCTGTTATATCTCCTATGGAGTTACATGTCCTCCAGGCATGAGCTAGTTCCATGTAGAAATCTTTATAGTTTCTGTCTCTGATGCAGAGTTCTTTTACCTTCTCTGCAAGGATCTAGGAAGAGGGCTTCTTTGATGTTACAAGAGAGTTCTTCTTCCAAGAAGCTAGTTCAGAGTAGGACCTAACTGTAGTATACTAAAATGCTTTTTTAGAAGAGCTTCCTCTTGCCACTGCCTGTGTAATAGGGCATCTGCCTTAGAATTTTATTTCAGATCTCTGTTGTCCTCAATTACTGCACTTTGATTTGCATCATGTTCTTGGAGCTCACAAGTCAGACTCCTTCTGTAGAAAACTAAACTGGAAACAGTGTTCCAGAAGAGCAATGAATGTACTCCTTGGCGGAGGATGCACTGGATAGATTGGAAGAGAACTCATCAAAGACTGAATTTAGTAACTCATCACCGTATTATGAAAGGGCGAAGAGGAACTTGAGGAAGTCTATAAATACCAGTTTTCCCTTAAAAAAAAAAGATTAAGTATACAACGAGGTTAAAACATACAAAATAAACCAGACCAATATCCAACCAAGTTTAACAAGATGTGGGGAGTATTTCTGTTCAGTTACGTTTTATTTTTGTTGAATGTTGTCCTATGTAAACCTGTTGTAACTGTGAGACTAAAGCTTGTTTCTCTGTACTGGAGCAAATTCTTTTTTCTAGACCAGTTTCCACTGTACCAAAAATGTGTATTTAAGAGAAAATTATTGGCATAAATCCAAATATGCTAAGTGTGGTAAAAGCGCAGGCTGAAAATAGAGATCTGAGTAGTTTTGGACAGATCTCATGGTCTAGAATTTCGAACTTTTATTCTAGAAAATGAAACCTCTGAGAAGAGTACCAGTAGTTTAAGAAATAGCGTGTTTTGGACGAGGATATGAAGTAAAACTTCGGTGTTTTCCAGAGGGGAAAAAAAGTTTTTCCGAAGATCTGTTGCAGGAGAATTGCAATAAAAGTACTTTAATATATCTGTTATCCACTTGGAAGGTTGGCAAAGGTTGGGCCTCCTTGGATACACTTTTAAACACTTATGTAGCCCTTTTCTAGTCTGGTAACGCAGAGTCTTTTGCCTCCACAATTCCTAAGGGAAGTTGCAAAGCTGAAATCAACAAGGATTTTTGAAGAAGGTGGAGATTCAGCTGCTGTGTTAATTTTCCTAATTGCAAATTGAAAACCATTTTCTCAGAATTTTTTTTAATTGCAACAAAGACATTTTTCAGTGGAAAATAATTCTGATGGAAAATTCACAAGGCATCTGGTTTGTTATATCTGTTTCAGTTGTTTCTATGTTGAGTCCCAATATTTGTGACAAAAATTTATAATTCTCTCTTCTGTTTTGGATGCTGCACATGACTAGACATGATTTCAGATTGTCTGTCTTACATATATTAAAGTTTTCTAATCAGTCTGAACTCTGACAAACAACAGCATTTTCTGGCAGAAGTTTACTTGCTGTCTAGGTTCTTACAAAGCTGCTAGTGTGGAAGCATGTGTGCTACCATTACACATTTTCTGGTTGAGAGTTGAATTAATATTGATAATGATATGTGGGTGTAAATACATCTTTGTAGATATAAAGCTTAATTAGGACCAAGATGACAGATGCTTTAAAAATCACTTTTAATTGGTGGAAAAACAGGTTAGGTTTTGGGGTTTTTTTGTTTTGTTTCTTTGTCTGTTTTTTTCTTCTCAAATAAAAAAAGGTAGAGACATTAAAAAAGTAAAAAAGGAATTCAAAAATTATGAAGTGGAGCATCAAAACAATTTGCAGCAATAATCTTTCTAGGCAAGCCTGGATGTGCCATTTTTTTCCTCTAAGTTTTAAAAAAAACCCCTAGAAGAAATAGAAACAAATAGAAAACTCCAGGAAGCCTTTCTCATTTTGTAGGTAGACTTCAATTAGAGAAAACCTTTCCGGGTTTTCAAGTTGCCTTAAGTGAGAGATTTATATGAATTCATAAACATACAGTTTTGAAAATCCTTTGTGCCAGTTAGATTCATGCTTTTCAGGGTTCTTATATTTTTTTTTTTTTAGATCAGTCAGCTAATCACTGCTTTGTGTAAGGAGATGCTTCTTTCACTTGGGAAGGTTTAGGCATGTTCTGAAGTGTGGAGTGGAGGTCTGTGCTTGCCTGCCATGCTTTTAAATGAAAGATTGACTGAAAAGTTATCAAGTTTAACGACCTACAATAGCTTAGATGGTGTAGTTGCAGACTCCAGTCTGTCTAAACTTAAAAATGTGTTTTCTGTGAAGCTTATTGCCTAGGGCATGTGGACTGTCTGCACTATATGCCTTTGGAAGTTTTGTTTCAGACTAGCTCTAGCCTGATCCCATTAGGTTTTGGAGCACTTCTAAGTTTGTGTCTCTGGTTCAGCTCTATAGCAAGGGAATCTTATTGGTGTGCAGCAAGGCTGCTCCATGTTGCAAACTAAAATACAGTAAATTGCAAACCAAAGTGCACTAAATGGGGTCAGTCAGTAGCTATCGCAAGAGTACACTTCTGCTCTGAAGATAAACAAAAATGCAGTTTCATACTTTTATACTGAACTCCTCTCAGCTCTGTGTGAACGTTGAGAATAGGACAGTATTTTCTTTAGCGCCTTAAGGAAATACTCAGTGCTGTGATGTGTGCTGTTGTCTTTGTTCACCAGGACACTATCTGTGTGTAAAAGTAATTATCGTGAGCATAACATCTAGAAAGATGACTAGCCCAGAAATGCTTTGAAAATTAGCAAAGAGCTCTTTGTTGTGAGCTACCACTTCATTTTCAGAAACATTGTAATCAAGCTCTTCTGTAATGATACCTCTCTGAAATACTTGGCATACTAGCCTTCCAAGTGTATGTGGAAACAGGAAAAATGGATGTATAAAGCAGTAAAAAGACCTTCATGCCAAAAAACGCTCATCTTTCTGTTTTACAGCAGAGTGAACAGAATATAGACCAGTGTGGCTTTCTATAATAAAACAATATTCTTTCATTATTATTGTGGGAGGTGCAAAATACACCTTTGCTCAGTTATGTGGGTTGCTGTAGGAGCCTTTAGACCACAGGCTCACAGGAGTGGCTGGTACCACTCTTAAAACAGCTGCTCTGAGGTCTTGTAATGGAACAGAACAGCTATGTATCAAATGAGAGATAGTTTTCTTCCTTGAAGAAGTACTAGGGAGCTATGCAACATTGTAAAACAATTTGTCATGAGCTACAAGTGTACTCCGCTTTAACAAATTTGTCATTAAATCATTTTAATGATTATTTTAGAGTGGGTGGTCAAAACCAAAACAACAGAACAGCAAAAGAAATAATTTCAAAAGAACGAGAAAAAAAGAAAATAAAATTTATGTTTTCAAGCCGTATATTGTTTTTGCATTCATCTAAGCCAGGTGAAATGAATAAAGTCATCAGTTCCCTGAGGAAATAAAGTCTCACTTCATTGAGGTTGCTGCTAAATATGCTTAATAAATTCTTAAAATACTGCTAGGTTACAATGTAAGAGCAGACTTCTTTAGCACTGGATACCACAAAAGTTTCATGACCCAGCAGTAAGAACTGAATAAAATGACCTGAGGCAGAACCAAGGCCAGCTATACTTAAAGCTTTATATAGAAGTTTATAAAAGCAGACCGTGACACAAAAGAGAAGCCAATACAGAATGTGTCAAGTGGGCTGCTTTGGCCGTGGTGGTTCAGACCTATTCCAGGTTCACTGCAAACAACCATTCAGCTTCTCTGTTAACCCAGCAAAACACAGAATTACATGGAACTGTTGTTCCCCAAAGTCTCAAGCCTAGCTGCCATGTAATGAACACAAATATCACTTCCACAAACCAGCTAGCTGTAAAAAGTAATTTCAATTCATGATGTGTGGATAAAGCATCACCACTAATAGAGCCAGGAATGGCTGACACACATCCATTGAAACTCAGCAAAGATAATGGAAAGGCAAGTCCTCCTCCACTAGTACTTAGGTTTCCTGGAACTGGACAAGCATAGCAATGCCAGGGGTAAGGCACTGTGCATTCTCAGTTAAACATTTGTTTGACTAATGCAAGGTACTAGGCAAGATTCCTGACAAGATAAATATTCCCCGGCAGAGGGTGATTGCATTTATTCTGTATTTGTTCTTCAAGCAATTCTGTTTCTTTTTATGTTATTGAAAAGAAAATGGGACTACCTATGTGTAGCAGCACTGAAGTCAGTTAGATTACACCCACATAGATCAGAATTGGATCTATAATTTTTTCCTCTCAGTCATCCACTGACCTTGCATTTGGAATTACACACTGAGGAAATTACTGGCCTAGGCCATGCTGACTATGAACCAAGCCTAGCAACTTGAGTAGACAAAGAGTACAAATTAGCTAGCTAGGAGCTTTTAATGATCTAAACTGTAACAAATTAAACAGGAGGAAGTATAAGTTACCATAGGATAGTTCATGGGACATTTACAGCCTTGCTAAGACAATTAAAGTGAGAAGTGAGCCAAGAAATACCATTTTCTGGACAGAACAGATAGAAGATAACTGTTTAAAAAAAAAAATCTGTGTAGCAGCATATGTAACCAGAGGAAAGAATGTCTTTCCTGTAAAATCTGTAATAACCAGTAGTAGTAGTAGTAGTAGTAGTAGTAGTAGTAGTAGTAGTCAATTCTAGAACTAGAATTGACCTTAAGAGACTTCAGTGGTTTTATGCATTAGAAGTTCCAAAGCCACAAGCTACTAAATGGGAATAAAAAGCCAAGCTTAGTCTAAGATTTCCTTGTGCGTTGATGGCATCTCAGAATTCACAAAGAAATCTCCAGTTAAGATGTTGATTCATAACTCAAACAAGAAAATCTAGTGCTAGAATATGTAAGACTTCCATTTGGGCTCACCAAGTTAAATTAGACTAGTAAGTAGCCTCATAAATTACAGAAGTATTATTAATTTAATATTTAATTTCATTGCATCTGGTGTACATTGGTTCAGAGGACTGATATCAATCTAATTAAATTCACTGACAAAAATTCCCATTACACAAATCCTAAATACCAAAGTCCTTGCTGAAAGAAAAGTCCTGATAAATTTGATAGGAGCTTTCACTAATTATTAACTGTTCTTTATAATTTAGCTAAATAACTTCACTGGAAGATGTACCTGATAATTTTCTTCAACATGATCAATTATTTTATTCAAAATGGCATATTTTGCTAGATCTCATGCATAGCATTGTCAGTTAATGATGTAATCCCTACTAGCATAATTCTAAGACAATGTAAAGAAAACGCAAATCAAAATTACCATGATATTGGCTGTGATACTCTAGTTTAGCCTGAGAAACAAATTTGTTATCCTACTTGAAGGATACCTCATGAACTATGTAAGTAGTAACCCATTTACTTATGGCCCAGTTATAAAATAATTCTCTTTTATGTATTAAGTTTTATGTGCACATTTACAATACTGTAAATTTAAAAAAATGAGAAAGTATTTACTTGTCTTCAGTGATGACAGTTCTCTGGTATTTCTCACCAGTTGATTTTGGAGAGCTGTACGAGGAAAGTCACTATATTCAGTTAATTTTTACAGAAAATAAGAGACCATCTCGAGGTGGTGCTGTGTGCAGTTGGAGAGAGTTATCAAGTCTAGATCTCCAGAGTATCAGCTTATTCCAAGTTCTGCCCAAGTGAGAACAGTGAGGCTTGTGAAAAAACTTATGCTGTGTTCATAGGTTGGGTCTGTGCTTCTGTTTTCTGTGAGAGTATTTTCTGTTGCTGCACAGAACATACAAGTTATTTTCACCACTTGGATTTCAATATTCCTTATAAGGTGAGAGGAGTGGGGTTTTTTGGTGGTTTGGGGGTTTTTTAAGTTATGGATTAATAGTAATACAGACATTTGAAAGAGCAACAAACCTGACTTAATTTTAGTTTTAAAATCAGCCATGCTTTTAAATCATTGTAATTCTTTCATAGATTTACATAGACCTTGTCAGGCTTAACTGTAAGATTCTAGATGTTCATGCAGAACTTGGCTGAGAGTGACAAGGCCAAGTATAGCTGAAAGGTACACTGGAAAATGAGCTGACACACAGAATTGTAAACATCCTACTGGCGTCATCCTCTGGGCTCGAAGAGGTGTAACTGGGCTTGGGATAGTCATGGGAAAGCTAAACCATTTCCTTCCTTTCTTTGTCCTGCAGATGGAAAAATGAACAAAGTTAAATGGTTTTTGACATGGCCATTGATATTCTTGCTCTTTGCCACCATTCCAAACTGCAGCAAACCACGCTGGGAGAAGTGGTTTATGCTGACATTCATCTTATCCACTTTCTGGATTGCCTTGTTCTCCTACTTCATGGTGTGGATGGTAAGTGTATGTAGCAGGACTTTGTACTGAATGAAATGCGCATCTCAAAATAGATAATAGATCTCTTGTGCATTTGTTAAAGCAAGGCATGTAATTGTAGTGCAGTCTCTTCAGCTCATACTCAATTATTATAATTTTAGCTTTCTGCTGCTTTATCCTCCACAAATAATTGGGCCTTTACTGTGTAGGGTCCAGTACAGTACAGGAAGGTGCCAGACTGATTATTAAGACAGTGTAGCTATCCGCATCCTACTAGTAAAGGGCATTTAAATGAAAATGTTTAACTCTTAGCAGCTGAGACACTTTTAGAGATTTGGTTACAGGGTCTCATACTGAAACATGCATAAAAGGCAGCTGGATGCAGACTCAGAAGTTGTGTAAAACATCTTGATTAGATTGGAAAGAAAATTCTTAGTGAAGAGCATTATGGTTGCTGGTGTGTTTCCATTTGCCCTGGATCTGTGAGAAACAGTGTGTCAGGTGTATATCTATAAAGTGTTGTCAATTCAGGAGCATACTTACTTGAAGATTTTAATAAATTCCTTTTTTTCCTCCTCACCCTCTCTCAGTCTCTCAAGTTTACCTTTTCAATTAGAGAAGAGATGACTAGGAAGGCTCCTCAAATTGATTCTGTGATGGGAAAATGAGCAGTACTTCTGCAATATAAAGCTGAAGATTGGTAGGATGCTGTGAAGAATTCATATGCCCATTTTCCTTTTTCTTTTTAAAGGAATATATGGTGAAGAAACCTTCAGCTGGTTTCATGTTGGAATATATTTAGTCTCACATATTGCACTCATAGACACACATATATATATATATATATACGCACACTGTTCTGGTCATGCATATGGACGAATTTTTGTTCTTAAACTTCTTAAACCTGCAAAAACTTTTTTGGATGGAGACCATCTCTACTTTCCTGAAATGTGTCAGGCATTTGCAAACTGCTTTATGTTTCTTCTCATGGAAGATTGTGTTTTCTGTATGCTTTTTGCAACTTTCTATGTAAGTTTTGCATTGTAAAGCAATCCTCTTAACATAGACTGTTGAAGAAATTCAACAGTCACTCATTCTGCCTGGCATAATGATGCCAGAGCCACACATTTATTTCATATTATATGTCCTTTGCAAGCTCACACTTTGTACCTTGGTTCCATGTGTAGATATCAAAAATGAGAGAGGTGCTCATTAAGGGTGCAACACTGTTTTAAGAGGCAGATGAACTGCAATACAGTTTGTTCTAAGGGGCAGATGGACTTGAATACCTTGTCACCAGTTGCAGTAGGAGAATCACGCCTACTCCTATTTCTGAGTCCCTGCCCCTGAAGATAAGATTTATCATCAGGTTCCTAAAACACACCTTTTCTTGGGTGAAGAGTCCAGTTCTACTCATGTAAGACGCTTGCAAACTTTTTCAAGAAAACAACACAGAGCCTTAAAGACTTCCATCCTTAGCAGTCTCAGCAGGGAGGCAGCTGCCTGTCCCTGATTCAGTCTTCTCGCTCTCACAAGCCTATTTCCTTTTCAGCTGCCTTTTCTTCATGCTTTTTCAGCCCTCTTTGAATATTCCAACTAAATACAGTTCCCTGTCCTTTCTAAGAATTCTGCAGTCTTCAGTGATTCCCTGAGCTCTTTTAAATCTGTCTCTGGAGTCTCAGGGGACAGTATAACCAGACATGCTCACTTCAAGATTGTATCAGAAGTCATGCAAGAAATTAGTTTCTTCTTCATGTGTTGGGTTATAATAAATTCTTTATATCTCTGCCCCTATATTACAGTATAAATTGGTTGCAGTCCTTTTGAGAATAGAACCAGCGAGAATCTTTGCCATTCTTGGGAACAAAGAAATCCCAAACCCACAGACCGGATCACCTGATCTCCTTAAAAGATCATTATATCATGTTAGAAGCACAGAAAATGGAGTTTTGTTTATTCAAAAAATGTTGAATAATAAGACCCAAGGTCCTTTTCCTTTGCATGGGGTTGTTTGTAGGCTGATTATTCCACAAGTATTTGGTTTGCAGAAATAGGTAAGTGTCCTGAGTCTAATCCTGTTAGGGTCCAAGTATGGCACAACTGTATTGGAATGAGGAGACTTTCCAGATATGGTAAATTAATCTACTTTCCTCACTGTTCAGGTGACCGTGATTGGATACACCCTTGGGATACCAGATGTGATCATGGGCATTACTTTCCTAGCTGCAGGAACAAGCGTCCCAGACTGCATGGCCAGCTTAATAGTAGCAAGACAAGGTACTGTGTCTGCTGAAGCATAACTGCATTCCTTCATACATGCTTTGTGATTTGCTTCCTCCATACACACAAATTGTCAATTTTATTTTATTTTTTATTGTTATTATCATTATTATTTTATTTTTTACTGTGTCAGGGCCTCATTAGAAGCCAAAACACTTTGCTAATTATTGTAAATCAAAAAAGTAGTTCTTGTCCTGTTATCTTTTGCTTATTTGGACTGGGCATTCTAGCATTCTAGAGGGTAATTCAACATTCAGATATGCCATGCATGGTATGTATTAGCCAGGGTAAAAAGATAAAAGTCATAGACAAAACTAGAATATCAGCTATTAAAAATTACATTGAAGAATATATACTGATGACCACTTGTCCATGTAAAACTTGTACTGATTTCTAGAAGACCTCTCAAACCCAGGGAAGTGAAGCAGTTTAAGAGGATGTGGCAGAAGTCATGTTGCTCCAGGCATGCTTCTCATTCAAATGCAGACCTCTTTCCCACTTTGACATCTGAATAGCCATGCTGGATAGAGTTTCAGATAACTGTCAGCTGTGTCCTCCTCAACTGTCCATTTGAAATTGTCAGAGGCTTTCTTATGTATCTTTAAATTTTGATTAAGTTTCTTTACACTTCCTTTTGTTACTTGAAAAATACTGGTAGCAGCATCCCCTCCTGTTGATGAAAAACATAAAAGCTGACAGCATGATCCCTGGTACATCAATCGAATAAGAAAAGGACCTAGTGGTATTCTTTTCCACTGTTTCAATTCCCATAGCCTTTTTTTTCTTCCTGATAATGAGATCTGCAGCACACATCATTGGGCAAAAAAAAGTGTTTTGCAGTGGTAAATTAAGTACTCAAAAGCCCTGCCTTTGTAATTTGAGATAGAAGTAGTGCTGTTAAATGTTGCCTGCTTGAAAAGTATTATACATTTAAAATATTTAATTTTCCAGGTTGTATTATTTTTTGTGTGCAGGAAAATCTCACAAAAAAAATACAAAAAAGTATTCAAAATTTTTATGGAACCACCTTCCTACTAAATTAATTTTTCATGTGCATTATTAAACATATTTTTGTAACATGTTACATTTTTAAATTAACAAACTGCTTCTTTAGATTAGTTCTTCTATTGTATTAGACAAAACTACTGTAGGGATTTTTTCCTCTGAAAGTGAGGAAAAGTGTGCACTAGCTTGGCAAAAAGCAGCCTGATTTCCTTAAAGACAGTACAGGGACTTTGCTCTGGCTGAATTCAAGAGAGTTGTTTACTGGCAGAATGCAGACAAATATCTAATAGCAGAGAGGAACACTACTATAATTTGAATTGAAAGCATTACCCTTCTCTCAGCAGCTTCCTAGTAGAAGATACTGTGTTTATGGTGTGGTAGTGTATGTCTCCACTCTGTGTATACTCTGAAACTGTTTGTGGGATGTCCCATTTACATCAAAGTTCCTCTTCCTTTCCAGTATTCACTTTGTGAAAGTGATTTAATAGTTAGGCCAGTGCCTAAAGGAAATTAGCAGGGACAGAGAATTCTGCCTTCCTCATATTCATTGACAGTGGTGCAGAATGAGATGCCAGCCAGTGATGAGTATTTGAAGTAGATTTTGTGTAATACCTAGGTACTTCACCACAATTCACTCTTTTTTAACTTTCTTGTAGCATTCTATTGTCCCTGAAGTGCAATTGTTGCTGATTGATCCCCACAGAAGTGCTTAATATCATTGACTACCACCTGGTTGGGTTATTTTCAGGATCTCTTTGAATCATTCACATGAGATAAAGGTCACATAGCCACATACTGAATCCCGTACATAATCTTCAGGTTTCTGTGGCTACTGGCTATTTAGAACAGGACTTTGACATTGAACTCAGATGCTGAATGGATACCACACACCTTGTAAAAGCTCTCTGAGGCACGAGAAAGATGTAGTTGGAGTGCAATTTTTGTCCGCTTTTTTCAGAAGTCATGCAAATGTTATGGAAATTGTCTCCCTACCTCAGATACTCTGACTGGTTCTAGGGGGAATTGCATCAATGAAGATCATTCCCTTTAATTTCCTCTAGTACACAGAGTAATGGTTGTATACTTTGATTTTATTGAAGAGTTGTTGTTTTTCTCTGCAGGCCTTGGTGACATGGCAGTGTCCAATACAGTAGGGAGTAATGTCTTTGACATTCTGGTGGGACTTGGCATTCCATGGGGTTTGCAGACCATGGCGATTGACTATGGATCAACTGTACGTATACTTGGCAAATCTTTAAGTTCTCCTTTTATTCTATTTGTAAAAAATCCTAAAAGGAAAGCATGCAAATAAAATAAGTAAACCCCCAAAGAACCTGCTGAGCATGTTATTAGTTGCTAAATTAGTTCCTCTTTGCCAAGGAACATAAAGTTAAGGAGGCAATTCTCCTTCCACAAGCTGCAGTTAATTTCCAGTTTGTCAACTGAAGTATATCACACTGTGTAGCAGAAAAATAGTGCCATGGATAGTTCATGGCTCTATCATTTTCTCACTATACAATGTCTAGCACAGCTGTCTCCATATACCTTAGTATTTTTGTCTGTAAGATGAGAATAACAGCCTATCTCTCTCTTCTGAGGATTTTTTAACATAAATCCCATTATAAATGCTGACTTCTTTTTTAATGGAGATGGGATTACTATACATTTGCTTTGATTCCCTAATCTTCCTGTTCTTCATTATGATAAATCTGTTGTGGATTTCCATAGTTTAAAATATGTAAGTCGCTATTCAAAACAGAAGGTGGACTATAAATCAGTAAATTGATTTTTGATCTCCAAAGCACAGCTATATGCTGAGCATTTTAAAAGTCTCCTCCAATTCCTACAGGTTAAGATAAACAGCAAAGGACTGGTCTATTCAGTTGGACTTTTGCTAGGATCAGTGGCACTTACTGTAAGTATCTGAGCATCTCCAAGTATTCCAATTGCAAAATAATGATTAGGTATTTACATGGTATAGAAGGATAAAATAGAAATACTTAGCATTGCTTCTTGTGAAGTATCATTCTTCTAGCAATAACATGAGTTGAAGAGCTACCGCTGTCCTCAGTGAGGACTGAAGTCTGGCATTTGGTGCAAGAGGTGCTGGATATGTGTAGGTCCCATAGATTTCAGTGACAGTGTTGAATAGTAGTGCTTCTTTGGTCCTGTATGCATACCCCAGACCTATCTCTACTTTATGCTGGGACAAGACCCAGGTATGGTTTATCACCCTTTACCATTGTCTCTGATTTCCAAAACCAGCCTGGACTAATCAAGTGCTGTAGCTTAAACTGTTAATAAGTACTAGTCAGTGAGGAGTGTGAACCTCAGGACTTTAAATGCAGATGCTAAATGTCACTCAGTGTAAGACACTTGCCCTTGTGACACGACTTATCAAACTGGAAAATTAATTCTGTTTCAAAAGTCAATTTTGCTGGTACTTAAGGTCTGATCCTGCTGACTCCCAGGGAACCCTCTGTAGGAAGAATCAAATCAGATATAAGGAATCAAAAAGGTATAAAATACTCACTTATACTAATGTGTTTCACTGGTTGCCTGGGAGACTTTGTAGAGGCTCTATAGGAAGAAGGGGTCATCACTGGAGGTTTCACACTGTTGCATGACTTGGTCTTAAAAAACTTCATATCACCTGTGCATGATGTAAGCGGTAGAATGACCAGGGCTGTTCACTCTGTTACTAACTTCCTAATGTGTCTGATACATAAGATGTGAGAGCCTGTTCTTTTCCTTTTTTTTGGTCCTATCCCCAGTCTGCCATACTGCACAGTACCTGTGAAACAACAGAGTTGTTCTGTAGATATTTGTATCTGATGTTGCTGCATGCATATTGGTAACCAGCACTTTGGGAAAAAATGGGAAGATAATGCAGATGTGTTACTATGCTAGCTGTTCATGTTTTTCTGAAAAGAATAATTTCATAGCAGAAGCCATATCAGCTGAGTTTGAGGCATCTATTATTGTCTTGTTTGTTCTGCTGAATACCCTGATTTGCACAGACCTTTCCAGCAAAACTCAGTGGAGACTTGAGCGAAACAAATAACAATTCAGAGGCACTCAACACCATTGAAAAGAGGCACCTTCCTGAGGACTTCATTGCTTTGCTACCTGTAACTTACTACTACCCTTAGTTCTGGAGCTCAACCAAACTGCAAAGAAAGCACCTCTTCTGAAGCTGTTGAAAGAATGGGCATTAGGTGCTGGTGTACTACTGGGACATAAAGAATCTGCAGGGGAACACTTGAGGGAGGGACATTCATGTAGTTCATTCAGTGCTCTATTTTAGTTCATCAAATATTTTGTAAAACAATCTTAGGACAACTGAGAGTCAAACCAGAATTTCAGTTCTTAGTTTGGGCTTTTACATTTCTTTTCTTGATCAGGAAAACATATGTAGCCTTTTTGATCTATAAAATACTGAGAATGTATTTTTATCTTCATACAAGATCTCTAATTCCAGAGACTCGTTTTTAGCTTGTAATGAGTGTTTCCAAAAGTTTCCTTCAGAGCTTAATTAACTAATACTTTGTTTGCTTGCAGGTGTTTGGAATCCACGCAAATAAGTGGAAACTTGACAAGAAATTAGGCATCTACGTGTTGTTTCTTTATGCTGTTTTCCTGTGTTTATCTATAATGATAGAGTTTAATGTCTTCACCTTTGTCAACTTCCCTATGTGCCGAGAAGAACTTTAAACCACAATGAGGAGAGAGGCTGAAATTCTTCTGATTACACATGCTGTAAATGGCAGGAGGCATTTCACATTTTTACCTTCTTTCCATCAGTAATTTGAGTGTCGTTCCTGCTTCATCAGCTAACAAGCACTTTTTCCTATGTGGAAGGAAAGCATACCTTCCTTTAAACATGCTAGCTCAAGGCAACCAAAGCATTTTCCTCCTCTTTGGGTACTGCTGCCCAGACATAAAGCTACGTGGATCTTATGCAGCACTCTAAAAAGGACCCATTTCTGGGCATTCTGTTGTCGTTTTCATTCTCCTTTTGCAGACAATCAACCATCACCAAGGTTAGCAAGAGGACAGGAGAAAAATCTTTATAGTTCTTTTGGTTTTGACATTTACTTTCCATGGAAGGATAAGAGGCAAGTTCAGAACTTTTCTTGGCTCATTCAAAATATCTCAGCTACAGGACCGGAAAGTCCAAGGCACATATCATGGCATGCACTGTTGAGGACATCATTTCCCTTCCAAGTGCTCTGCTTATAGAGGAACTTCACTGACAGTTTTTGATGGCAGTGTTGGATATTTATCGCTCTGTTCAATGAACATGAACAATGTGGCAGAGAAAGAAGAGGAAATGGTTGTATGTTGTATCACTTGTGATGATGCACACTAGAAGTCAAGAGTATCTGCATACTGAAGAAGAGAATTACATGCAGAAATTCATACTTGAAAAATATGTTTTATTGTTAATGAGGAATGCTGTACACATAAATATAAACTGACATTTGTGGAATATTACACCACAAAAAACTTTGCATTGGCCATTGTAAGCCCATCGTGTAAATTTAGAAGAAACTAAACAAATAAAATAAAACTGGGTGCTCAGTAACTATCAGTTGTTGTTATCAACTGAGAGTAGTATCTGAACATAATCCAGACTTTCTGACAACAAAACCCACCCTGATTATGATTTGATTTGATTCAATTTGATTGATGGGAGGAAGAAGCTTATTTCATCAGTCAAGAAGCTGGTGTATTCTTCACCAATTTTTCTTTATTCCCAGAAGCTTAATGAAGAATGAGTGTCTGTCGTGGAGCAGTGCAGATGAGAATCACATAGACGAAAGCAAGTCTGTCAAGAGAATATGGTCCTTGATTTGATTGCATGCAAGTTTTGAAGCACAATATACTTCTTTTCAACTCTGAGTAGAAGCCAAGTTTTGACATCCTTTCCACCAGCATTAATCTGATGTAAGGAATTACTCTGAATGTAATTGACAGCAAGATTCAGCCCAGAGTATTGAAATAATGGGTAACATTCCACATTGTAGTGGTCATACAATTGCAAATCACTGAGACAGCATATTTTAAATTGCTACTAAACTTTAAAAATATTTTGAAGCTGTATGTGAATGATCACATAAAGTTTCTAAAGAAGCACAGTTAACTTTATACATAGATTTTTTTAATTTTTTAATATTTATAAACCAAACCTATCAACTAACAGTTGATATGTTTTTAAATATATAAATATTTCCATTAAGACTATATATAAAAAATTGTGTCAATGAGAACATACTATAAAATATTAGTAAATAAACACTTACTCAGTTCCTTCTTTTAACAAATGATAAATATTTTTAGCCAACTGACATGCAGAATACTGTTTACACCAGGCAATGTGTTTACAATTATGGCTATTTAAAAAATTATTTTAGTACAAATTAAGGAGTGTATTCTGCTGTTGAATTTTTTTTAGGAATTGGATCCTTTCAATGTAATCCTAAAGAAAAAAAGCAACACATTTATTACTTGCTTTACACTTTGTTACAAATGTCAGTATTAGTATCCATTTAGGGTTCATAATTTAAAAGTTTTGTTGTTAAACAAGCCAGTTCTAAATATGGCCACAAATACAGCATTACTAAAATGCTTTATTGAATAGGCAAGCATGGCAGTAAAACACATTTTATCTCAGCAATGCCAATGACCCCATTTCCAGGCATTCGAGACATTTTTGCTGCAGTATAAAGCTGAGGAGGTGGAATTCATGTTCATCTTAGAGTCTTCTGTTGCAGAAAGGCTGTGAAAATGCAGCATACTGCTGTACCACTGTAGGAGCATCCCCTTCTAGTCTTACTCTCTCCCCTGCTGTCTTTCAGGACAGTTTGCTGCTGAAAATATGGGGATGACTTAAATATAAGACTGAAAGGAGCAGAGAGAGGCTGAGTAAATGTTCTTTTCCTGTATTCTGCCGTTGTGTGGTCTTGGAGAACTAACTGTCTCCAAGCAAATATTTGCTCTCCTGTGCATGGTTCAGGCAGCTCAGATGTCTTCACGCAATAGAAGAGTGGTTTCAAAATCGGGTTTTGAATGCTGAGTGAAAGCTGAGTTGACGGTCATGAGGGCATCAAAGCTTATAGTGCCAGATCTAGCAAACTGTACTGTACCTTCGTATTTCTGAACCAGGCAACTTTGGAAAAATACAGGCACCATTTTTTTCTGTAGCAGCTGACCCCCAGCCCAAACATGCGCAGATTTTTGTTTGCTAATGCTATGAGTTCTTCAAACATAATTTAGAATTACTCTGCCTAAATTAAATATCACCTGCTCCAGAAAACCAGTGTTGTGTTTTATCAAGGGTCAGTCTCAGAACATAGTACTGCCCTTAAATCATGTGGCTGGTCCTGTCATCTACAGCCCTCCCTGAAACATAGACCCACTTCAGGACAATTTATATTGAATTCTAATGTTACATTTCATGAGATGGTCTCATGCATATCCTGCTATGAGACAGGTATCATGCCATGGTTGTAATTATAAATAAGCTTAGTAGGGTTCTCCTCTGACACCACCACATGACTAAGGATGTATCGTTTGCCAAAGAATTGTGAGATGCTGTATCAGGGCCTTGATGACACATTATCATATGAAGTAGTTTAAAGGGGTTTTAAGTTGTCATAATCCATATGCTAAAATAAATAGAGTTATACACCAAGCCGTGCAGGTAAACTGAATGGTCCAAGAAAGATCTGATTGACAAATCGTTGTGTGTCAGATAAACCCACATCAGAATGTATCAGTAATTCAGTAGGCTGTTGCAGAGTAATAACAAACTAGTGCCTTTCATGTGTATACAAAAAAAAAAAAAATAAAAAAAATTTGCTTGCTTAGTCAGGAAACCATTGCAAATTTTGCCATTTTCAAATCAAGAAAAGGAGTGATTTGTGCTTGGCTCTCTGCAATTAGTACAGTTCTATCCTGCAGCTGTTCAGATTGTGTCTCAAATTTTGTAGCCATTTTGTTTTATTAACCATTGCAAGAGTTAGCTGACTGAGTTTGGAATGTGTGTCACAATATTCTCTAAGTTAATGTTCAGCTCCAGAGTGAAAAGAAAGCTGGTGGATGTGAGAGGTAAAACTGTTACTGTGATCTGAAATTTGCCAGCATTCTAACACTGAAAAGTAATACAACTCAGAAAAAGATATCCCATATCCAGCAAAGCTTAACTTCAGCAGGTTTGATTCCATTCTTAAAGCTAAGCGTATATCCAAGTGCCTTGCTGGATTGTGTCCTAAGATGACAGTGGAGCACAGTTTTTGGGTTTTCTGTCATATTCAGATCTTTTCATATTTTACTGGGTTTGTAGTGTAAGGGTTTTATTTCTTTCTCAAATTATAAGGTTTAACCAGAGTCTGTGGACTTCTGCTCTGCTGATACCACGTCCAGTTTCCACTCTTGTAAATAGGAGAACACATTCCTTGTCTCAGACTTCAAAACTGTGCATCTGCCCTTGTGTATATGAGCGGGAGCAAAACTGAATTATAGCTGGCCAAGGAGGGCTTTTAGCAGCTCTTTTCTGCTGCAGTTCCCCTGGAGTAGCACAGTCCCACATAGACCCACAGGTTGCAGTCCTGTCTGCAAGTGGGAGTTTCCGTTGAGTTTGAAAATTTTTGATTACATTTATTTACCATAACAATTGTACTGCATCATAAAGTATTGCTTGTGTAAAGATTTCAACCTTAGGATCTACATCTAAATCTAAGAAGCTACAGATATGGTTATCTATTTGATGATGTAAGGGCTGCTCTCTGGGCTGAGGTCTAGCCTAGAAGAACACCCTAAGTCTTCCCAACAGGTACAGCATAGTCAACATCTTTCTCCTGGCTCAGTCATTGGCGTGCCAATTTTATTTTGTTTTTATATGCTTGCTGCAGCTGTAGCAAACATAAAATTAGTTTCTGGATTTAGATGATATTTGTAAACTTTCTGTCAACATGTAAACAAATGGAAAAGGTCTTTACTAATCTAATACTTAGCAATCATAGAGAAGATTCTATTCTGTCTTTGATTTCCCTTGTGACTGTGCTTTAATTGCACTTGTTTCTATTATGTGTTTGCTCTAGTTGCACGAATCCCACATGGATTTTGTTGTCTTCCTTTCTTGGATTTCTTGCCATTGTAATGCCATTTACTTGTGTCCTACTATTAGTTGATTTTGGTAGAGTGCTTTAAGCTGTATGAATCTGATGTATCTGATAATTCATGCCAAGGAAAGATCAGACCTAATGTAATATGAATCAGACACTAAAATAACTGATAGCCAGGTGAAACCAAAGAGTCTTCCTAATTGAAATACATCACCTTTAAGCATAACATTCTGTCATTGCAAGCCTCAGATCTCTCTCTGTTAGTTATTTGTGTTTAAACACTCAGAAAAAAAATCTGCAGCTCGTGCATTCGCTACACAATTTCCTTTTTATTTCTTTGAGTCTGAACTCCATATTTTTCATTTTATTGGGTGCTGAGATTTATGTGATGGTTACACAGGTAAATGACAGCATTTAGTTCCAGCAACTCTGTACCAAACCCTTTATTATTCTGTTGAAATATTTTGAAAAGTCTGTATGCAAGTGATGGATGTTCTGCTGAAGAGGAGAATGCCATTCAGCTGATATGTGCATTCCAGTTTCTGACCTACTGTGTGCATATTTAAAAACCTCCTTTTGAATAACTTGAGCACACACTTTTCTCACATTTCCCCATATGTCAGGTTCTCATGTTTGCTCCCAAAAGAAATCTGTGAAATCCTATGCATCCCTGTCCTGACATGTGAGATACATGTAGCTGCTTCTGCACAGGCTGAGATGTGTAGTGGTTGTGGCAATTTGCTCCTTACGTGGTTCTGCTTGCTGCCATACTTCTGACATACAGCACACTGTCTGAAAGAAATTAATGATAATGGGAAATTAATGCCATTTGGATATTTTCTTAGAAGAATTGCCTGTTTGAATTTAATCCCTTTTTTTTTCTTTTTTACTTGCACAAAGAATGTAGGCAATCACTGCCATCCTGTCAGTGAGATGGTCTTGATAAACTTGAAAGACAAATCTAAAGATTGATTTATAGCACTAGACATGATAACAAATTCTAAAAGTATCAGAATATATGAAAACTAGACAGGTATAATCTCTAGAAAGATTGATAACAACAATAAAGATGCTTCCTTTGAGAGGATTTTTACAGCAAGATTATGGCCTTCATTCATATACCAGTTATGTATGCAAAGAACACTTGTAAATCTCCTTCCCCAGCAGCACCTCTGTTTCAAATAAGTGTAACTGCAGCAAAGTTGTGACCAAATTCTTGCCTTCACATTCTTGGGAGTGGTGACAGCGCTCATTACTGTCCTGATAGTTGGCACAAACTTGTGTCAGTGGAACTGAGCATAGAATTTGGCTCACACTATCTCCTCCATTGCAAGAAAGTATTTGAAATCATTTATGATCACTAAAATGAATTCTGAACCTTTTAAAAACCTGTGTTTCATACTTGCAGGCATTTGCTGTGCACCCTTAGGAGGTGCAATATCTCTTTAAATATTATTAAAATTTTTCTGGAACTGCTTACTTTGAAAACAGAAAGGGATGGGTTTGTAAACTGTAAATAACAGAAATCTCTCATGTTATTTATTTTTTCAATGACTGTGACCTTATGCACTGTGAATGCTCTGTGATATGGGGTCCATTGTACAGATAAATATGTCATGGAATCCAAATGGATTTAATGTGATAATTTGTTACAAAATGTTGGCATGATATTGGATTATTTTTGTTGTGAGAATTATAAAAAATAGTTAACTCAGCATTTATAAAGATTATAGCAGTCAGTATTATAATGCACTATATAAAAATATGTACACTATCAATAAATTATATAAACAACTAGAGTGTGTTTTTTTCTCAGATGATAAGATATGAAACATTCTCATGTTTATTATTGAAAATCTAAAATTTAAGGACCCAAATAGGTTATGTGCCTTTACTTTTTTGGTGAAATCTGGACCCTGCTGAACTGAATTAACGAAGGCCCACATTTTCTTCTATTCCAGCGAGTATTGCCTGGATCAAGCCATTATTTGGAGTGAGTTAAGTGTATTGCTTTGATTTGTAGCAATTCTGAAACACACAATTTGCTCTTTTGAGGCTAGAAGTGCGTGAATTGCTGAGAACACAGTTTGCTGTACTGAGGCACTGATTCAGAAGCAATTATGACAGCTCAGAAACACCCTGATGGAGAGCATTTTGGCTGCTTTGTCTCATGGTACAGTAGTGTCCAGCAGGTTCACACTGAGGGCTGGATGCTGACAAAGGAGTAGAAGTAAGATCTGAAGGCTGTGCACTAATATTTTCCTTTCCCAGCTACCTAACCTCTGGAGATACTCCTTCTTACCCTTGATTGCCCATTTTCAACATCCTTGTAGTCCACCTCAGGGTCTGACGACTTCTGGTATATATGTGCACAGGCTCTGGTACAGTCTGTTCTGGGCTTACAAAAAGCTTTTAAATGAAAAAAAAAAAAAAGAAAAAAGGAGAAAAAGAGAAGCTAAGAGTTAACTTCATCTCATGGCCTGGTGTATTAACAGTTTAATTAGACAAGTCTTCTCATGAATACTCCTAGCCAGTTTACAACCAGGAGATGCAAGTTAAAACAAATCTTGATCTTATTTTTCTTAAACATGAGACTGGAATCCCTGTTGCTGTATAAACCTGCCATTAGCCACTCTTGGCTTTTGTGCATCTATAGAAAAGTCTCATGGAAGTGGAGAAAAGGGATATCCTGCATTCTTTGATTTTTACATAAGGGTTCATTCATTAATGTATGCTGAGCTAAATTTTTCTAAGCTGGGGAAAGAAAAGGATTCCTTCTTATACATAGAATTAACTTCTAGGAATCAGAATCTGAAAAATACCTCTTCTTTTAATCCTTCCATTCTTGATATGATGACCCATCATGATCTGTTATGTAATAGGCTCTATAAAAGGCACATAATCTATGGATTAGTGACACAATAGGCATGACAATTCCTATGGGCTGTTAATACATGCTGTATTATTGATGCAGCCACTTCCTACTATATGGAAAACAGAACTATCGTGTAATCTGTGCATATGCTGAAAGCACTTTTTTATAGCCAAAGTGCTCGTACTTAATGGCTTCCCCCATAAGCCATTTTTAAGCCTTTCCAACTCGGCTGCATAAAATTACAAAAACGGGCTGCAGCATGCTGTGGCTTAAGATGGAAAGGGTGAATCAGTTCTAGAAAAGAAATGAATTTCCCTGTTCAGCTTGGATCTATCATAGAGGAGCCTCAGTTTGAAGTAACTGGGTGTTATTTTGTCATTTAGCTTTTGTGTAATTGTTTACTTCCAAAGCCTGATACTAGAACACAGTGTCACATTCCAAACCTGTCAAATCTCCGGCTTAAAAAAATACCTAGTAAAGACTGGACGAAATTTCTTAAGTTAAAATTTGTCTTCATTTTCATATTTTAAATATTTTACAGAGATACTGAGTACTTTGCAGAAAATTACAAAATCTTTTAAAATTAAATTTGGTCAATATCTTTAGTGAAACAAATTTTGAAACTTCACACTTCTGAAACTACATTCTTTACATTGGAAATAGTGTGAAAGATTTCACTCAAATCACATGAAACTGAGATAGCACCAAAATACTGGATTTTTCTATTCTATATTGTTGCCATTTTTTCCCCCCAAATCTTGTGAATAATTCTAGTAATTTTGTTTCTGCTTCCCTAAAAATATCATTGGAATTGTCTAACACTCTGTGATGTTCTGCATTTGCAAAACCTTAGGTCTTCGCATAGGACAGCTGCCTATTTGTGTGAACAGTTTTTCCCATCTGAAGAGGTCCATGCAAGCAGCCCAACTTCCCAGTTTTTGTCTCAGCAAACTTTTTTTCCAGCAAAGCAAGGGTAAATGCTGAGGGGGCCTGGTCCCTGCCGAATTGCAGGGGAGGGAAATGGAAATGTGGGGTAGAGCTGAATTCCTGTGTGGTATGTAGGAGATTGTTCTCATGCCAATACCCGAGGTGCATTTCAAAGGTGCCCAGCTGGTGAGCAAATCTAGAACATATTTTTTTCTTGGACCTCTGTGCTCAGAACTCACAGAAGGATTCAGAGCTGAGATCTGACAAGCCTGCAGTGAGGAATGAGTGAATCTCAGCCAACTTACCTAAGAGGACTAAATTCTTCATTGAATGAGTTTGCCATTGCCTGAAAATTACTCCAGGAGATGGAGCAACTAGCTCCTTAATGTAGTAGAAAAGAGCATTATGAAATACAGTAGCTGCAAATTTAAAACTAAATGAGGGAAAAAATCAGGTGTGAATTTAAATAATACCAGCAATTAAACCCTAAGACACCTTGTGTAGAGGGGTAGTGAATTTTCCATCGTGCACTCTTTCAGTTAGGCTCTTTGACTTTCTAAGATGAATCCTTCTAAAAGCTAGAACATAAATTTTCTTATGTGAACAGAAGTCACAGTCTTTATTAAAAAAAAAAACCTGGGAAAATTTGATCTAGTGTTAGCACAGAAGTTGTGACTTGGTGACGGCGAAGGACCCCCTGACTCTCCTTAGCTCAGGGCCAGCAGAATTGGCTCTGTGTTCAATACTGAGGTCTAGTTTCCCTCTTGCCAATGCACTGGCAGTTCCCTGACATTTGCATTCTGCTGTGGGCTGTATGGCACTGTCTATTTTTAAAAAGCAGAGAAATTCCTTCTAAAGATAAAAGGGGCAAAAAGTTACCTTTGTCTCCCTGTCCATTCCATGCAATTGCTTTTCTCTGCCTCTGCTTCCTACTTCTGTCTTATTTTTTCCATTATACATTCTCCTAGTATCTGATATTTCTGGAACAATGGTGTTGCCAAATAGGAGTGCCACCAGCCCTGTCTGACAGCACATCTGTCAGTCCCCAGCTTCCACAGCTGGTCTGTATTCAGTCAGGTTTCCCGTACAGCAACCATTACTTGATCACTTAAATAACTCCGGGTCAAATGTACTGAGACTGACTGCAGCTTCACAGCACAGATAGCTGTTCATTTGCTAGCAGTTGTACAGCCTTATCATTAGCTTTTACTTTAACTGGGAATGTTTTTGTGAAGCTGTCCTCCGCTAGTGTTAGACATTTCATTTTCTCAGGTCCTGTGTAAATATAAAGGTTTCCAAGCTCCATCTGGTTCCAGTTACTCAAGCAGTAGAAATACACATGCTTCAGGAATTTGCAGACGGAGACTTACTGCTTTGCTGCCTTACAAAATCCTTTACAAAGTTCACTGTGCTCTGTTGCCTCCTGATATACCTGTAGCCTGTAAAACAATTTCCCTTGAAACTTATTTAAGTTAGAGAAACAAATAAGTTGATGGTCTCATGCCCTTCTTTCTAATGAGGTTAACCTGCCTGCACTACTAAATATGGGTTTCTAACACACACACATACACACACACGCACACACACACACGCACACACACCCTTGACCACCAAAGACTGCCTCTTCCTGAAATCCCCCGTTCATATAAATACAGGAAGTAGAAATAAGAGAGGCTAAAATCGGATCTTCTTGGTAGTTTGCTTTCATTTCAGTGTTTGTTTAGTCCTCTGCCCTCTGATACTACTGAGCCTGAAGCTGGTTTTAAACATCCTCCCCCTGACGCCCCTTGAAATACCATCTTCAGTGCAAAACCTGAGGATGTGGAGGTTCTGCTCAGCGATGGAAAGGAATTGCTTTTCTTACCGAGGAACTCTCCAGCCACTGTGAAACAGAAAGTGTCTTAAAGTTTGCTGTAAGGATGAAAACATCAGCAGGAGAGAAGGGAGCCAGGGATGACTCAGGGTAAGTCCTGAATCTTTAGTGACTGCTCGTTTTTAACAACTGTTGCTTTGCTTTTCCTACTTAATGAAGAGTTCTCAGCTGCATTTGTAAGCGGGCTGCTGAGTTATCAGCTACATAGTCACAATAGTGTGGTAAGATTGTGCTGTAATTTACAGTATTTCCTTTAGCTAACATGTTCCAGCTAAAACCAAATTGCAATACCTTTATTTAGCTTGAATCTTAGCTATTTAGGGAAGAAGAAGGATGAATCCCAAGCTGCAGTTTAGGGCAAAGGACAGAAAAAGGGAGTTTTCTGGTTTTGGAAATGTGACAAAGCTTTTCTGGGAGGCTTGCTTTGTTTCTGCTCAAATGCAGAAGTGGATAAGGGCTCGTCCCTGTCAGCTCATGGTCACTCCAGCTCCTGCATGCTAAGGTATACAGAGACTCTGTCCATGGACTCCCAAGAGACTTCAAATGTGCTTTCTGTCAGGAAAAGACTACAGGCTTTCCTTGCTCCTGGCCAACAAACACTACACCTTGCAGAACTGAACCCCAAGAAAACATAGTGGGACAGAAAATGGGTTTTGAGTGGGACAACAGTCAGCTAACTCCTGGGATTCCAGGATAAGGCTGGAATCCTCCTGAGGCTCGGTTGTGTCATAAAGCCTGTGCTGAAGCCGAGAATTTCTGTTTCCTGTTGTAAACAATCAGGGGAAAATTACATAGCTCCTGAAACCTTCAGTCACCCTCCCTTGGAAAAACATAGTAATACCAGATATTAAGACTTTTTCTTACCTGTTTGACACACTTAGACAGCCTATTTCCTGTGATTAAAAGCTCCCAGATATGTCTGTGATGGGTCCGGTAGAAGAAGCTATGTGGGTGGATAGATATGGGATACTTGCATTTTCAGTCTTTAGTGTACTGCCAGACTTGGAGCACAGTCAGACAAAAAGGAGGTGAAATTGCTGCTGACAGGCTACTGTGCAATGGTTTCACCATAGCACTGTTCCCAAATACCCACATGGAATGCGGAGAACCCTGCATTACAATTGTCACTGCTTTTGCCTTGTTCAGTTGTTTGCGTTAAGTGGAACAATGACACTCCTGTTTCAAGGTATAATTCCTCAGTTCCATGTGATGTTAAACACTGAGGGACAAAGATCACACACCCATAAGGAAAAAATGTAAGTGTCCAATCCCTGCAGACTGGCAAGAGGAACTTAGTCGATGATAAACCAGAGAATTTGCACTTTGCAGATATTCTCTGCATTTGTGATAGTTAAGGTGTTAAGTATTATAAACTGAGAAAGATATCTGTTTCTCAGCTTGTCTGAAATGAGCCACGTGTTTGCAAAGGTTTGCTTTCAGTCTAAAGTTGCAGGAGAAAGTAAACAAGCCATAGACCCTAGATTTGGACTGTAAATCAAGTGGTTGGAGGAATACTGAAGCATCAGTGGGCATGCCACATGCATTCTTCATAGAGTTTTGAGCATCTGAACAGTTTAACGGAATTACCTTTTTTTTCATTAACTGATTGTCTTTATTTTCAATCTATCTCCCACTCATAAAAAAAGTGGGTATTTTAAAATCTGTTTTAACTCTTTCTGTTTACATTCTATAATATTGGTGAAGATCCTCAAAATGCTGAAGGTACTCTTCAGCATGTGTACCTTGTGGCCTCCAACACATTACAGAATTAGAAACATTTCTAAATGGTGTTTAGGTAATTTCCTGTTATGGTCACACTGAATTAGGTGCCAATTTCACAAAATATATGTAGATAAAGTGGGGAGCTTTTAAAAGATATGGTAACATAGGGCGAGCTGCTGATGGAGAATCTGCACCTGATTTTAAAATTCCGTGCACAAAAATTGGATGAGCAACTGCTGAGATTGCACCTCAGTTCACCATAGTCTTTGGGCTATTAATTAAAAAGGAAGACATGCACAGAAACTACGGCAATGCAAATTATCTTAGAAGTACCCTAGCAACTTGAAAAGGATCCATGTATCCATTCCTAGTAATGACTAAAGGGTCTATTCTTCACGCAGCAAATCTATAAGGAGGTTTTGCTGATTTAAACCTGTGAAATGGCAGAAAAACACTGGGGAAAAACCTGCCTCCAGAATTAGTAGCTACTCAGAGAGGAATGATCGAGAAGTGTAGCCAGGGGCTGAATAGAAATCAGTCTAATCCAATTATTCCAAAATGGGTTGGGAGAAATTTAACCAGTAATTCTGACCTAGAGTCAGGCTAACTCCTAGGAACATTAATAAGTAGTGAGATCACGAAACTCCTGGAGAAATGGGAGCTGCTTGAGCATGATGACCATGGTTTCATGAAAAGATGTATGCCTTCACTCCAGCTTCTGGCAAATGTATGGAGGAGATGATGAGTAGAGCAGATAGGAGCTGAGACAGATGTTATATGCAAATATTTAATAGTCCTTTGAGATAGTGGCTGTTTTAGGTTGGGATGGGTTACAGTGGTTCTCATTTCTGGGACACCGGGTTACCTAATAAAGTAATGATTGTGCATCTTTCTGGTGACATGTTTCTTGGCACAAAACCCACCATCACAGTTGACAGATTTCATGTGGTGAACTTAGAGCATTGGAGGAATCTGTAAGCTGAAAAACTCTGACAGGTTCACAGATTTTAGTTTTGAAAGGGACTGTTTTGACTGTCTTGTCTGACCTCCTGTGTAGGGCAGATCAGAGATCCTATCGAGTACGCTATCAAACCCATGACTTCTGCTGGAATGGGAGCTTTTAGATAGTTGTTGACCACAAAAGCTGTTATCTTCTACCCAGGCTACATATTTGTCTCTTCAGTGAAGTAAATAAATCTAATACCAACATTTACAGGGTTGAACTGAGAAAACCATTCTTAAAAACTCCTTAAAAACCATGCTTTTTAAATGGCTTAATCTAAGCTCATTTGAATCAGGAGAACAAGTCCTGTTGGCTTCAGGAGGTCTTGAACCCAACGCAAAGTACTGCTAAAAAAAAATCCAGACTTAGAACATATGAGATGTGATGTTTAAATGGGCCAGGGACAGTTCAGGCAACTGGAAACAAATCAGTGTTATCAAATACCTGCTGTCTGTCAAGCAACAATACACTTTCCAGTCAAGAGGAATAATGCTTCTCAAGAAGGAAATGTTTGTGCTCAAGATGCATTGTACCAAGACCAGCATATTACTGTAAAGATACAAAGAAGGTGGTGCTCTCCAAAGCTACCTGAATTTGGTATGTCCAGGGAGGACACAAAAATCTCCTGAAATTCATTTAACAGAAGAGCATGTTTGCAACCACATTGACTTGTTATATGATCTTTCCAGCGCTTCCATTAAGTGAGTACTTGCCAAGCTTGGCGGATGCTTGGAGCACATTGTGCAGTGGTGCTGGTAGTAGCATGGAAGGCAACTGTTCCATTGTTTGCTGGCAGACAGACCACACTGGGAATATTGCCCCTGAGTAGGAACTTCTCATCATTGCAGGCTGCCTTATATCAGTGTTCACAGGAATGGGGCCACAAATGTAAGCAGTATTCTGATCATCTACTTTCTACTACAGTTTCAGCTAAATATAGTTTTCCACTTCCTGTCCTAAATGGCTACGTGCTGGTTTGTGTTGTTGACTTTCCAACCTAGAGGTGACATAGGCTGAAAAATGCGCACATATGTTGTGTGCACCTCTCTTGCTCTGTGTGTACAGGTATATATGGAAATCGGTGTGTCCTGGAGACTAGCTGTGAGGGTTGCTCAGCACAAGTTTGAGCTGGCTCCATCTCTTATTCAGCCACATGTACATATTGCAGATATCTCAGAGATTATCTGTTTTATAGAATTTTTCCAAGTGATAGTAGGACTATATATTAACTCAACTATCAGTAAATATAAGTGATTTCTCTAGATCAACAATATAGGATTGTGAGATTCAGAAGAATCTCTAAAATTACCTGAAGAATAGACATAAAAGCCAATACCTAAAGCAAATCCATTAGGAAAAAAAAAAAAAGCTTCAGCAAGATGCCATCCCAGAGTTTTAAATGGTTGTCTGGGTTGATTGCTAAAGAGCATGGAAACCAAAGTGCCTTAGTGAAACTTGGACAAAATATTGTTCATCACAGACCTTTAACCATTATAATTTTGAAGGGAGAACATATTTTGCATTTGGGAATAGAAAGAAATAGCTCTTTGGAAGGGTAATTAGAAAGAAAAGGCAGCTGTTTAGAATGACTGATCGAGTTCTAGTGCAGATGGATCTGTGAGGAGAGGGTAGATACGGTCATCAAAACTCTTGGTGTCTCAGAAGTCTATCACACTTTCCCAACTGTATCAAACAGGCATTCCTCCTGTGTAGGGAAGGGTGTCTGTATGTTTGTGATTGTTTAGGTTGCCCTCTGTGAGGAATTACAAATTAATAACAATAAACAACTAATTATATTCTTTCTAATTAGATTTAGAATTAGAAAAAACAGGGGAAAGGACATTTAGCACATGTTCTCCAGAAGACCGAGGAGAGGTTATAATGCCTCTTGCTATGCATTCAGTACAGAGTGGTCCTCCAGTGACAAGCCATGGTACATGCTGGGATGGAGCTGGTCTTGGCAGCACCGGTGTTCAGAGCAGCAACTAGATCATAGGCCATTGAGCTGATCTGGAGCCTTATGTGGAAGGGACTTCTGAGGTATTAAAGCAGAAATAGTTACAAACCTGAGATGTTTGATCATTAAGAAACAAACAAACAAACAAACAAAAAACCCAACAAACAAAACAAACAAAAAAGCCCCCAGCATAATATTCTGTACTTTTAAATATTCATACTACCAAAGAAGACCTCAGATTTCTCTTTCTGAATAGTTATGGATCAAAACTGAGAAAACAAAAATGAAAGGACACATCTGTACTGCAGCATAGGAGATGTAAGGATGCTGGGCACACCCTGGCCCTGGCATTGATCTAGCTGCACAAAGAGAAGCAGCAGTGAGAAGAGAGCTGAACAGGCAAGTTGGCATCCATGAGAACTGTCTGCCAGAAAAGGTGCAGTGTCTGCAGGAGTTAAACCATGTCTGTCAAACCATTTCTATGCTCCTCTGCCAGAGAGGGCTGCCTGTGATACACAGGGTAGAGAAGAGTTGTCCTTGTGCAGTGGTTGCACCCCATCTGCTGTGGAGGGGCGTGGGCTGTTACATAAGGTTGTTTGTGTGTATGCTAGCTGTATTTTCTGCCAAGATCCTTGGCACCCCACTCTCCCTCCAGCACTCTGTTTGGCATCCCTGATCTGTTCTTACAATGCAGGAACACTGTAATATGTCAATCCCATCCTCCCACTCTGACAGGGGAAATCCCTAAAACATGGCTTAGTTGGAGCCACACACTGGTGTCAGTATGGAGTAACTCTCCAGAGCTGGAGCTGGCTGAGTTCAGAATCCATCCCAGGGTGTCAGATGCTTACATCTCGGAGAGGCAAGACAAGTTTCAGCTGGTGTCTTTTAACTGTGAAGTTTGAAGGAGGGGGGTTGAAAGTACTGTGAAAGTACCTGGTAGCACAGCCCTGCGAGGCAGCTGTGGTCGAGGAAGCAGTGCTGTTTAATCTGTGCAAATAAAATAGAGCTATAAGCATCACCCAATATGGTAAATATTGTAGCTTCAAGCCTTTCCTCTGTCCATTCAATACCTGACCTATCTAAAGTAATTCTACCTACCTCCAGAAATGAGATCTCTCTATACCCTGCTGAAGTGGGAACATTAAGGCCATGCTTCCCTCAAAGATAATCAGTTGCAAGAGTTCTGAAGTGCTTAGCTCCTCTTTGCCTGCATCCAAAATAGTATAAATCTTTTTGCAAGCGAAGATGATTACTTGAGCAGCAAAGGATTAGCAGATGTGAGCACTGCATAGCTGGTTATGCTAGTCACATTTTCCTAAATAGATATTCTGCTAGATGCACACGAGCCAGGGAGTGCTATGGAATGCAGCTCTTTTCAAATAGATGAATATATACATGCCTGTGTGTGTGCCTTTCCCAGACTTTCTGTAAGCTTTTTCTAAACAGGGAATGTATTTATGTCTGAGTAAAGGATTTCTGCTTTCTGCATTACTGGTACCTTTGAAAGGGACAAGGTGTTTTCAGTAATCACATTGTGTGACTAATACGAAGTCCTTGTAGGTATGAAAGGATCTCTGGGTGTTTCATGGATATTAGGCCTCCCAACAACCAGCTGAAAGCAGGTATCTTCTACCGTCATTATAGGGAGGGAGTCCAAAGCATGAACTCATGGAGCGGATTTGATTATAGCCATTTACTTTGTAGCCCAGTCTCCTTGTTAAGCAGGGAAACCCTGGTCTTGTCCCAGACCATCCTTTAGGTTTGGGTGATGCTAGGAAGAGGATCCATCTCTCAGAAAGCCTTTGGTGTACAAGTTCCCCTCTGCATTATGCAGCTAAACCAGCTTCCTCAGTGTTTACACAGCCTCTATAGCTGAAGCAAAAGTGGTGTGTTGGGAGGGTGTGGAAGTGGGGGCCAGGGGACTGCCCTTTCTGCAGTACCCTCCATTGCCATGGATGAGGAGGAGCACAAAACCCTCCCTGAGATTTGTTCTCTGAGGCCAGGCTGGAATTCTGGCTCTGATAATGGTCTTGCAAGGGGCTGCTAGTATTTGCTCTAGGTGATTTTCTGGGGTCTGTGTATCAGCATTGTTTCTGGTAGGGTTGAAAGACCTGTCTTACTGCTGGAAATTATCTCCTGACCATGTTAATTAGTACTTTGCTTTTGCAAGGCTAATGCATTGTTGGGGCATTTTAAGTGATTTGTTGAAACTAGCTGAAAACAGACAACCTTCTGGATGCTGGGAAAACTTTGCCAAATATAGGGAATCCACACAGCTCATGTACATCCCTCCTGTGGCCCTCTGAAGAAAGCCAGTCTTTTGAAACCTCTGTCTTGTAAAAGCAGCTGTTGGGCAGAACAGAAAGCAGCTGCATTCCCTCTTGAACTGGATTAAATTTTCTGCTGCTTGAAAAATTTACCAAGGAAACAGAAAGAGACCAACAAATAGCAGAGTCTGGAGACTGACAGCACTGCTGGTTACCTGCATCACTGTTCTTCAAATTGCTAGCAGACTTCTAGGCAAAAAAAGTTCGTCCCACATATTTGGCTAAATGACAGCCTGGGACCTGACCCAAACTTTCATCTTGCCTGCCAAGAATTTTTCTCTTGTCTCTTTCCTTTTTTACCCCCGTGAGTTCTCTTCAAGGAATTTGTCACTCCTGATACCCCCCACAAAAGCAGAAACCAGGCAAAGCTCAGAGCTCCTCCTGCTGAATCAGCAGAAAAAGAAAGAGGTTGGCTTTGGGCAACTTTCCTCTCTGTCCAGAGGACAAATATGTAACACAGAACGTTTTAGTGTAATTCTGTACTGAACTCCCATTCTAATCCTTTCTTAGGATTAGAAATTAATTAGTTTTAGACTGAATCTACTTGGCAACTTTTCCAAGCAAAAGGGAAATAGATTTGTGTTACCCTCTCAGCAGAGATGGGTCCTCTGTGCTTGGAAACCAGTAGAGATTGCAGGAGGGGCACTGTGAAGAGCAGCCTGAGATAGGGATAGATGGTGAGGTTAGTCCCTTGGCCTGGCAATCTGCTATGGCCCTTTGCTATGTATAGCTAGCTATCTAGATCTAGCCTGGACTTACTCTGCCTAACTTTAGCTGTTTAATTGTTGTGCCCCATTTATGAGCCTACACAACCACGAGGATCTCTGGTCTCACTGGAGAAGCAGCAGCTCCAGGGAGTAATTCAGGGTGATTGGTCCCAGTGGCCTGAATCCAAGTGTTATATTTGTTCATTCCTCACCAAGCTGAACAGGGAGCCAAGCCAGAGAGCTGTGTCCAGCACAAACCTTCTTCCACTCTCTGGTTCCCTAAGTGGGAGTGCCCCAGTGTCAGACAAGCAATAGCAGCCTGGAGGTAGAGGTGGGTTCAGCACTGGTGTTTTGGGGAGGACATGACCAAGTAAACCATGTTATGGATTGTCAAGACTACTATGAACCCACAGCCTTTGGCTCATGACTTACTTATATTACAGCCCTGGTGACTGGGTGACCATAAACACAGTTAAATAAACAAGTTTGAGGTCCCAGCAATGGTTTAGGGGGTCTGTGTGAGGTGACAGGTTTGCCTTGCTGCTTGGCAGGTTTTGCAGTCGTGCTGAGCTCCCAGTCACCACAGGGACATTTTAACAATTTCTGACACTGCTTCAATAACAAGTCCTTCACTAACAGGCCCTAGGCTGTTCCACCAGCACAGGATGATGAGGGCCATGGCCACCCACAGAACAGGTTGTTCAACTTAGCCCAGCAAACTAGAATGCCTCTCTCACCCTGAGAGCTGATAGGGGTGTTCTAGGTGTTCTAGAGGTGTTCACCACTAGAAGGTGGTGGGGACCATGGCCTTTCCCCACCTTTCCATATCTTTGAAATACCCCAACAAGGCCTTTTTTTCTTCCTCTCCTTTCCTCAGGAAGGTAGATCTCTAACCGTGCTCCAGTGTTAATGTAGGCAGGGATCCTGTCAGATCATAAAGCAAGAAATAAACACATTTCTCCAATGCCTAATCAAAGTTAAATATGAGGAATATAAAATTGCTGGAGTAAGGCTTAAGAATGACAAAGAGTAAATTCACAGATTTAGATTTTTTTTTTTTTTACTAAGAGCACTGCATATTGAAATCCATTCACATTGACATTGGAGGGAAATCTTACCCAAAATATGAATATTCATGTCTAAAGAAGCCTGCAGATCAGTGAGTGAATGGCTGGTTTACAACCCCTTTGCGTGGTGCCTCATGTGAGGACCAGAAGACCTGTGCTCTGCTCCTTCAAATACAGAATACAAGTCCCATGGATTTATTTGGCCATTTCTAGTTGCAAATCAGGACTGAGATAAGTGTTTGCAGGTATTTCTTAGCAGAGAGGAAGACTGCTGAGCACTGTGCAAGTCTGTGTGGTTAGGCCCTCATTTTTGTGCATCTCATATATCTACACTCAATTCACTCATAGGGTAAGCAAGACATAACTTTTTATAACTACTCTGCTGTTTCTCTTAATGTTTTGCCCAGGATTTTGGCTCTAATATAACATGCAGATTCTAATAATTTTTAATATATAGGGTTTGAAACAGAATGGCTTTATTAAAGCAAAACCACAGTCTATTCTTAATGAAGTTTGAATTGGAAATTTGTCCCTTCCCTTTATTTTCCGTTTCCCTTTCCCCTCTTTGTTAAGTAAGTACAATATAGAAAAGTATTCTCTGGGTTTCCATTCCTGTCTTCCTTCCTGTCCAGATGAGCCAGGAAAGGGCAAAACCTCTGTCCAAAGCCCTGGCCCTGCAGTCAAAATGGGGGTTCTCTGGGCTTCCAACACTTCATGTGTTTTTAGAATGCAGAGAACAAGCCCATCTGTCTTCTCTTCAGCTGGTGGCTCGGCTGGGCTCCTCTAAAACACCAACACTGGAGGGTGAAGGAGGTCTGGGGCTTCCTTATGGTCTTACAGCTTAGGAAGTTGTTTCTCTTCTTCTAAATATTTGATTCTGTTTCCTGCACTGCACAAACCTTTCCAGAGAAGTTGAATTATCCAGCAAACATGTTTGCAGTTTTTTGTTCAGGAAAATGTCCTTTCTCTAGCCCCTCTGACCCTGGCTAGGCTGGTGTTTCAGCAGCTCTCTTCTTTGCGCTGGATCTTGCAGGAGTATAAATCATCCTTTATTGCCTGCACACTAAAACAAAATCTTTAGCTTTGCTCAAACACTGGAATTCCTAGGAGAATAATTTGGGTTTGAAAAGACAAAGGACAAATGCCCTGAAAATCTCTGATTATGAATATGGGGGAGAATGACTTATCATTAACTGTCAATTGATAATAAGGGAATAGAGCTAATAAAACCTGCAAAGCGGTTTTGACTTGCAAAGGTATGTTTTAACTGAATAAAAAGACGGTTGATGTTTGTGAGACAGATTGTTGAGTGCAAAACATATATGTGCAAGGTTACATAAAGACAGCAGTACACTTTGTGAGGTGAATTTTATACCAGTAGGATATAGTAGCTCCAGTCCAGTGCGGGGCCACCAGCAGCGTATTCCATTGGTCTTAATGAATGCAGGAAACAGCTAGACTGAGGGAAAAAGAAAGGGAGGGCTTTGAAAGAAGGACTCCACCTGCAGGAATTTTTTTCATGTTTGTTTTTTATTTTGTTTCTGTCTGTGTCATGGCTGTGAGTGTGAGAAGGCTTGTTTGGTAGTAGAGCTGACCTGGGAACTATCAGTAATGTGAATTAGCTCGTATTTGGGGTTTTGTGCATATGCGATTCTTTGCCGTATACATGCCTTTGTGTATTTAAATGGAGGAACAGACCTAATCAACCTAGGAAACTCAGAGAAGCTAGCAACTTCGTAAACATTTAGTGCTCTGTGAGAGAACTGTAAAGTTTGCTGAAAGTTTGTTGACAAAGTCAAACAAGAGTCTCTGACGGGTGTTGCTGCTGTTTCTCTGTAAGTACTTACAACTAAGTTTGACCAATTTAGGAGGAAGCACATTTTGAGGGTTTATGGGGAAGCACTGCAAGCACCTCTCCTTCTCTGCTCCTGAGTGACTTGACCCTGCTGCTTCTGAGGTTAGAGAACCACCACTGGTTTTAAACACCAGGTTTATGTTCTGATGAGTGACAATGGTTACATATCCCTCACAACATCAGTAGCCCTTGTCCAGCAAGGTTCTGCAGAGCTGACCCGACTCCTGACTTTTGAATGGGGGCAAGACTCTTCTCAGTTCAAATGCAGATAAGCTGCAGTCATGTCCTTTGTCTGTATGATGGTACTAATGAGGGAAAACACATACGTCAGCTTTAAATCTGGTAATGGCAGCAACCAGGACACCAGAGCTTAGTACAAGCTTGGCTATTCTGCCAGCTTGCTCCATGTGTCTGCACAGAGCCTGCTTCTAAGACTTGGATCTTTCAAGCCAGCTCAGCTATCCTTGCTGTGCTCAGGAGGCAACAGTATAAGTCCACACAGTTCCTCTAGTGTGATGCTGATCTATCAGACCTTCAAGCTGAACCCTGTCATGTATAAGACAACAATCTGGTGTCATTATGCGAGCAGAAAACTCTATGTCCACTTGTTACTTAATAAACTGACACATGAATTATTGTTCTTCCACCTGCACGAGTAGCCATGACACCTTTCATCCCCAGAAGTATAATAGCACTCATTCCTTTTTGTAGTTTCCTCTGTTGGTTTATGTGACCAAGGCGGTGAGGACTTGGTGAACTGGTGAATGATTTAAGGGTAGGTGAGCTGTCCCTCACCTGATTCCTTTGTGCCGTAAGTGGAGCTCCCTGGTAGGGTGATGACTTGCTCCACTTTGGCAAACATATGTGAACATGCACAGGCAGGGTCCAGCTGGGGAGAGGTGGATGTCTGCAATCTGTGTGTGCAAACCCCTGCTAGCCTTCACAGAAGCAGGCATTTGAAAATCCCTGGCAGGTACAAAAAAGCTCACGGAAGTGAGAATTCAATTGCAGGGTGCAAAACCTCACTGCTGAAATTGAGGGTGCCTGTAACAGAAAGTGGAGTAGGTGGGAAACAGAGAGTTTTGCTAAGCTATGAGGTGTCAGAGTATTTAGGAGACCCTTGGTTTGTTTTACCTTTTGGCAGCTGGAACAGCTGCTGCCTTGGCTATTAAGCATGGTCCTTTCCAGGCTGAGCCAAATGGCCTGGACATGCAGAGCATCAAATGTAGTCCAAAGACCAAACAGTCGAAGGGTGGACATTTGAGTAGGAACAAGGGGACCAGTGAGCAGGAGGAAGTACTCTGCCAACCACAGACTCCCCACAGACCACAGTTCGAGAAGCACAACTTCCTGAGCTATGAGCTTATCACCAAGGTGTACCAGTAACACAAGCATACTGCAAGGTAGGAAGGGCTACCGAACAGGCAAGCCTGCCTCGTGGGACACACCAAGCCTGTCGCATCACTTCCATTATCAAATTTTTCTGTACATCCCAGAACCTTACAATGCAGGAAGCTCTCACTTCTTGCTTAACACTCTACACATTTTCTCTTTCTTTTTGCCTATCAGACAACAAGAAACTTGTTTATTTTTGACTAGAGGGTGTCAATTAGCTGAGTGCGATTCCTGAAGACTCCAAGAACCTCTCTTTCTACATTTTGGGGTTTTCATTCCTGGTTACTTTATTTCTCTTTGTTGGTTTGATTTTTGTCAGATCTCTTGGCTTTATTATGAAAAAGTGTTTATTAAAGCCTGAATTTCCTGCAAGTCAGGGTTTACATTTGGTGCATAGAGTTAGCTATTGTGCTATGCATTACTCATTATGTCACTTTGCTGCCTTCCCATCTTCCTAATACTCTGTTCTATGATGAAACAACTCCAGAAGTTTAAAGATGATGGAGCTCTCCCTGTAGCTAGGTTGGGTGCAGGGTCTGACTTCCACCACCTGACGGAAGAAAGAAATGAGAATTGTCAAGGTGACCCAAGCCAGGTCCAGAGAGCAAATTAATCCTTCTCCTTCATCTTGGATTAATTTGGTCTGCACTGATCAAGTGATCAAAGACAGGCTGGTTTATGAGATTAAGAAATGGCATCAAGGTATGACCACTTCTAAGACAGAAGCAAAATGAAGCTTGATGTCCTCTAGCTATGGCACTGCATAACTTCCCTCACAGTGAAGTGAAAGTAACAGCACATGAATTCATATGTGTGAACAAAGATTTTTAATGAGTCTGTGCAGCTTGCATTGCAGCTTGCACACCAAGCTACCTACGTTAAATGTATTCCCCAACATCTGTCTAATCAGAAGTGGTACCAAACCAAAGAAAGTATGGTTAGCTGTATATGTCATGAGGGTTTAATGGGTGAAACCTTACTGTACTTTAACTGCTGCTCATGCAATTCCAATTATTCCTAGAAGGAAAGGAGTTGACTACGAAAAAACTGGATACAGAGATCCATTACCCATGGCACAGAGCCCTGCAACCAAGTCTAGCTGGGTTGGTTGTGACACAGGGTGTAAAACACAGCTGTGAGTTTTCTGTCAGTCTTTTAATCTCAGCACTGCCCTCTGATCTATCTCCATTAGACCCTGTGCTCCCAACTCTCTCTTTTAAACTCAGAAGTTACCAGCACTGTCTATCCACTTCCACCAGGGCTGGCATGTTGGCTTCATGAGCTTTTACTTTTTCTTCCTGCTTCAGGTGCTTCTTGTAACCTGTTCTGCTGTGCTTGAAGGGTTTCCACATGTGAGCTTCAGACACCAGCTGGTGTGTCCGAGATGTATCCCTTGAGGTCCCAGGTGGCTTTGGTGCAAAAAAGATTCCCTGTCACCTGGCACACAGAGTTTATGGCTACTTGTCCATCTGAAGCAACCCAGTTGGAACACCTTTTAAAATCTGTGATTCCTGCTCTGCTATGAATGTAAATATACCATTGTATCTCTTTCCTTGAGATAGGCATAGCAAACCCTGGTTCTTGCTCTCTCTTGCTCTCATCTGCTTTTCAAAGGGAGAAGTAAAAGCAATGAAACATAATAACAAAAAATTAGCTCCTTATTCTTATATCTATTTAAACAACACTAAGGCCCTCAGTCATTACTTATCAGTGCACTACAGAGCATTTGTTTCCAATTTAAGATTTAAATTTAACAACACCTTATGTCTCTTCTCAGAGCAGGTCTGGTGACAGGCAGAAGCTGCAAACGCGCAGGAGTGAAGAATTCATCTGGCAGTCTCTGCTGCTGTTCCACACAATTTCTGTGTGTCTCTGCTGCTCCAGGGAAATTCAGGGTGACCGGCCCCATATAGTCCAGCTAGGAAGCCCTTAGTGTCAGCAGGTTTATGGCAATATTTCTGAAATCCCTTGCAAAGGTATGCCCAGGCCTGCACCTGCTGAAATTCAGTGGATTATATCCCCGTGCTGCTCTGAAGATTTCTGGGAATGTTCAGCTGCCAATAAGTGGATCCTTATTTCCAAAGCAATGAGTCATGGTGGTGTCATTACCTCAGCATACAGTCACTGTGCAATAATTCAAATCACTATTGTCATTATTATTGTCTCCAACAAGCAACCTGATACCTTCTGCCAGCCTGGGGCAGGTGTGTGAATGTAATTACTGTGCAATTAATTAGCCAGTGCTGCCAGTCAGTATGCAGCACACAGCTCCCTGCATCCCAGCTGAACCCAATTTAGCAGAGCCACTGCAAGATTTAAAGATACTTTGCAGTAAGAACTCAGTAAAAACAAAGAAAGCAGGCAGCTCTAGGGCCAGCTTTTCACCTTCACATCACACCTGGCAAAATGAGCACCTGCCTATATCAGCCAAAGGGATTTGCAGGAGTGTGGGAGAAGGAGAGAATTGCATCTTATTTCTGAAACTGTGATCTTAGGTATCATCTGATGCGTGAATTCTGAGTGAGAGAAACAGGGAAGGCCGGCTGGTCACTGTGGTGGCTGCAAATCCCTTCAACAGGCTGCACAGCAAGAACCTAGGAGCTGTCTGGCTCCCTTCTCTCTGTGCAGCCACAGAGCTACAACAGAGCCAGATTAAATTGCTGGATTAAGCGCTCCCACAGCCCAGCATGTGAATCTTTGTGACAGCTGTGCCTAGGACAGAAGTCAAGCATCGGTGCCATAACTGCGTCAGCTGGTGTGTCATGGGTCACAGCATTACAGCTGAAAAAGGTCTGTTAGGTCATCCATTCCCATTTCTTAGCCAGCACAGATTTGACTCAATAAAGTGTTTGCTACTGGTCTAAACGTGGCATTTTAAGAGATTTGGGCAATGCAATCCCCTTCTTCTTCCCTTGGGAAATTATCCGTCATTTGTTATAACTCACTGACAGGAAGAGTCTAGCCAAACATTTCTCTGTTTCCAGATGATCCCATTAATGACTTTTCTTGCCTTTCCTTCTACCAAAGTCACCCCTTTCACTGAGCTGCACTTTCCTCCCTCTGTACAGGTACAAGAGCCTGCTTAGTTCCTTCCACGGCTTTTGAGAGGAGAACTTATCCTTGAGGGCCCCCTAAATGTTGGATTCCAGTTCTGCCAAAAATATGCCTTATCCACTGCCCTAAATTATCCACACTGAAAGACTCCACACACTCAAATAATGAGATTTTCCACTAAGACAAATATTTTCAGGCTCTTCCTTTTTCATCTTGTGTGTCTGGGTTTGGAATTATTTTCTATTTTTTATCCATTCTCTAAAATTAGACAGTGGGCCCTACATGCAGCCACGTGTTGGAAGGTCAGTTCTGTTATTTTTATTCACCAGTCTGTTCTTGTTGCCAAACCCATGTTGCTGCTGTGAGTAGGGCTCTGTCCAGGTGATGTGCTTGTGGGAGGGAGGCCTGCATCAAGCCTGGGTTTCCCTGTAGAGAAGGAACACTGTGCCAGGGTCACTGTGTGCCTGGTGCTCAGCAGGTCCAAGCTGGTTTGTGTTATTTTCCTGTCTTTGTGGATAACCTTTGTTTCTCTCCAGGCATCTCTCCTTTGTTTTTCTCCTGAGCATCAGTGCTTTGCCAGCCCTTTTCACCTTACATAATTAATAGCTAACAAAGTTCAACATCACTGGAGCTATTGCAATACATTCTAGTGCCACAACAAGACATTATCAGCATTGGCCTTCTTTTGATCTGGGTTTCACACATTGTTGGCAAGAGCAGATTCATGCCTATGTGACTAATTATGGGAGTAGTTTTTGCTAACTGTCTTATGGAATATTTCATTACAACTCACCTTTATTTCCCTTTACTCATTACTTTTTTCCCATTACTGAGTGTGAATGTTGCCATCCAACACGTTTTCCGTTCACATGGTTACTAGGCTTTTTTTTGGTTGCTGTTTTTTCTGTAAAAAACCCAAGAGATGAATCAGGTTAACTTCCAAAAACTGTCTTCCATTGTTTTACTCTATATGTTCAGACGATACTGATTAAAATCATATGCTGTTACATCTGAAAGAAATTCCCTCACCTATGTGACAGCCTGGGCTTTTATGACAAGTAAAGAGAGTTTCACTTATTTCTATTTACCTCTTTTTTTTTAAGCTCAGTTCTCTCATTCATATTGTCTTAGCTATGATCTTAAAAATTGATTGATTAAAATCAAGATTCTGTAGACTGATATCCTAACTCTACTTATAGGATTGCAGAAACACCTCTATTTTCTAAGAAAGCTATCTCTGAAGAGGTGCAAAAGACAAAAAGCTACTAAAAATAGAATCTCTGTGTTGCTTTTGGGATTTGAAAGTCTACGTTTATAAAAACTGACTTTTCACAGAATCACAGAATCACAGAATATGCCGAGTTGGAAGGGACCCACAAGGATCACCAAGTCCAGCTCCTGACCCTGCACAGGACCATCCCAAAGAATTACACCACGTACCTGAGAGTGTCATCCAAACGCTTCTTGAACTCTGTCAGGCTTGGTGCTGTCACCACTGCCCTGGGGAGCCTGTTCCAGTGCCCAACCACCCTCTGGGTGAAGAACCTCTTTCTAATATCCACCCTAAACCTCCCCTGAGACAACTTCAGGCCATTTCCTCAGTTCTGTCACCAGTCACCACAGAGAAGAGATCAGTGCCTACCCCTCCTCTTCCCTTCACGAGGAAGTTGTAACTGCAATGAGGTCTCTCCTCAGTCTGTTCTTCTCCAGGCTGAACACACCAAGTGACCTCAGCTGCTCCTCATGCGGATTCACCTCAAGTCACTTCACCATCTTTGTTGCCCTCCTTTGGACACTCTCCAATAGCTTAATACCTTACTTATATTGTGGTGCCCAAAACTGCACACAATATTCAAGATGAGGCCGCCCCAGTGCAGAGCAGAGTGGGACAATCCCCTCCCATGACCGGTTGGTGATACTTTGCCTGATGCCCCCCAGGACATGATTGGCCCTCCTGGCTGCCAGGGCACTGCTGACTCATATTCAACTTGACATTGATCAGGACCCTGAGGTCGCTTTCTGTGGCACTGCTTTTGAAAGGACTCTCTTTTAGAAGTTTAAGACTGACCTTATTTGAAATGTACTACTTTAAGATCCATTTCTTTAAAAATAAAAGGAGAAGGAAAAAGATTTGAAATAAGACCAATAAGAGTCCTCCTTTTTTTAGTTCTGACACCTAAACAGAAAACTAGTCCAGAGAAACGTAATTTGTGTACGTTGTCCTGTATTTTCTTTACATGTAAAATCAATTAATCAGATGAATTACAAGCCTGTATCCCCATGAGTCTATGGCCTTATCCAATAGAGCTCTTGTGACCTGACCTTTCAACACAAGTATTTCTACTGCCTGCAGTGCTAAGCACATGTATACTTTGTTAAATCAGCACCATAGCTAGAAGCCAGCATTTAATACCAATCTGCCTTAGACTGTAGGGACTAAAAATAAATAGAACTAGTTCTTTGTGTGTCTGATCAGTACAGGAATGTAAAGGAGAGCATGTCCCAGACCATTAATATTCTCAACAGCATAACTGGAGTGTTCTTATGTCTTGTGCAGCTGAGAATAAGCTCTGAGACATAAGGTGTGGTTGGGCATTGCTAACGTGTGATGCCACAGGATGGCCCCTCTCCCATGCACCTTTTTAGAGCTTCCAATTACATCTTTAGGACTGGCCAAAATAACAAATGTGTGTCTTCATTTCCTCCTTCCTGAAGGTCCCTCTGGTGTTTCTCCATATGTTTCCTGTGGTCCCTCTCATTCCTGTCCCTCTGTACAGGGAAAGGTTTCACTATGTCTGCGTCCTGTGAATCCTCTCCTGCAGGACCTGCTGGATCATGCTGAGCAGCTTAGGGCTGCTTGCAGAGCTGCATCTGAAATTGTTCTCCTGCTGCAGATCAGCATTTGGGAATTAGCAAAGATATGTCTTCTGCAGTGGAAAACTTGCTGCTGGATGCATTCTTACACATCTTTCTCCTCCTCCTCCTGTGCTCTGTGAGTGACAGCGAAGGTGGAATATTCTCCCCTCCCCACAAGCAGCCACCAGTGGCTCCTTGGGTGTAGGGGTGAAGGAGCAGCCACCTCTGCAACCACCAGGACCAGCACAGACTTTCCAGTGAGACGGGAAGTGCTCGGTGTTATTTCTAAACTGAAGTGTCTTAGTCTGCCTCTTTGCAGACAGTCTGAGCTGGGCATGGGAGGAGGGGACTGCCAAAACTCAAGAGCAGCTGAAGGTGCCTCTGGCTTCTACTGGCAGACTCCATCTGAGAGGCCCTGGATTGGGGCAAGATACCATACTGTTGCCCATCACAGCTTCCGTATGTTTGGAGAAGTGCTCCTAGTGGCATGGCTGCAGGGTGAGCTGCAGACTCCTGGCCCCTGCCCACCTCAGATCGACAACGAGGCTCTGTGGCCCCTTTCCTCTGCCACATCACTGTCCTTGAAGCCGTGAAACATAACTCAGACACTTTGGCTGGAGTATGGCGTCCAGTCATGCTCAACCCTCTGCAGTGCTGGCTGCCTCTGTGTACCCCTTACATGTCTGTGGATACCTGTGCTAAGGCAATGTCCATACACAAGCTGAGACCAACAGAGCTGCCCAAAGCACCCTGTCAACCTGTGCTGTGAAACCTTCAGCATGTGGCCATAGTCCTTGGGATAGAGTGTATCTGTTTGTTGAGGCCTGTGCACCCAGATTTCCACTGTGGTCTGATGCCCCTCGAGGAGCACTCCTGGTGTCTAAGTGCTTCTGCCTCTGTGATTGCATTAACAGTCCTTTCTCCCCCCAAGATTTCTGTTTGCAGTTCTGTTTATCAGGGACTCCCTTGCTGTGTTTCAGCCCTGTTGGAGATACCAGTGAGGAGGGGAAAGAGACACACCTCTGTCAGGCCATTGCCCTGCAAAACTGCATCCCACTTCCAGGGATCAGCATCCTTGACAAACTCATCAAGACGTGTCCTGTCTGGCTTCAGCTGAACATGAGCCAGGAAAGGGCTGGGGCGATCCTTGGCAAAGAAACAGCAGGGGTAAGTCCAAAGTGGTTTCATTTCAGACAACCACATTTCCTGTCCTTGGTGGGGCTGGTTAGGAGAGCACTGCCTTTCTTCATGTGGAAGCAAAAATATTTAGCAGATTACTCTCTCTTTCCATTACCCTTTGAAGCTTTACCACTCTCAGTGGTGCAAGACAGACATATTGGCTTTGGGGAAGCATGCGATCTTGTCTTGGGTTTTAGTTACTTAGCGTGTAGATTTATGGAGATGGCTTCCCATTCACCACCACACCCATAGGTATGGTGACTATCCTAATTTGGAGCAATTGAAAAAAAATTCCCTGAAAAAAGGCCCTTAAATTCTGGAAGCTGGTGGGAGCCATTTTTATTGCAATAATCGGTATCTGGCTTGTATAAACTGAGTGTTAGGAAATAGCACACTCATGCAAAGCTTTCAGCTTGCTTAAAGAAAACATTTCTGGAGCAAAGGGAGCTGCTCCACATTCCTTGGGTCTCAGAGGTCAGGCAGAGCAGGGTATTGCTGTCCTGCCTGGGTCCTCTGAGAAGGGCAGGTGCAAATGACCTGAGCTGATGTCAGAGCACAGGAGGAATTCACTCACTTCTGCTCTGAGGACGTTTGGACCCATCTCTTGGCTGACTCAGTCTATCCTAGGGCTAAAGGCTGGCACAGCCAAGTGACACCCTCCTGTGGGACTCACCTGAGCAGGCTGGGCTGTGCATTGCACCTCACCCTAAATCAGACTTCTCAAATAGCTTGGGCAAATTATTCCCTTTGTTTTTCTGATCTGTCTGTAAGCAGAGACCTCAGTGTATGTCTGTAATGTAGCCACAAATGGCCCCAAGCCTCCTCGGGTTTTACCTACTCCTTGCAGGCAGAGAGTTCCCCACCTCTGAGTGCTTTGGGAATGCATCTTAGCTCTGTTCCTTCTGTTTACACTGTCCTCTGGTGGAGAATTCAGCTGCAGCTTGAAAAAGGCAGGAGAAGTGGTGACACATCAGAGGTGTCCCACAGCCAGAGCAACTCCTACCCATGCTGAGCCCATCTGAAACTGTTCCCACCAGTGGTGCAGATGAAAGAGACTGCCTTTGGTACCAGTCCTGACCTGGGCTGTAGGGTTAAGTACAGCTCAGAAAACCCACTCCCCACTTACCTGAAGAGCCATAGTCCAATTTAGGCTTTGGAGCCATGGCAACCAGGTGTGTCAATCAGGAAAACCGGAAGTGATTCATTTCCAGGTTTCATTTCCCTCATTGCTTAGATTAAATTTCACATGAAGAACTTGACCCATACAATCTGAGATGGTGCTGTCTGACAGTCGTGGTTAGAGAGGCAGTGCTGCCATGTGGGTGGCAGGATCTGGGGAAGGGAGAGCCTCTACCTGCAGATACTTTCTGTGATAGAAGATGGGGGCTTGCTCTGCACTAGAAATTGGCCTGTTTAAGGTATCTGTTTGTTATGCATTTATTCACTTTTTCTCTGCCCTGCTGGAGGACCTGAGCTCCTAGAGCTCCATTTCTTCTGAATGGCAGAGGCCAACATGACAGCACTGTGCGAGGTTGTGAAGCTGCCCCAGAGCTCTGTGTTCACCATGGGCGCTTTGAAATGACCAGAGATGCCCTTATAACTGAGACTTCTCTTTCTAATATTAATATCCAGACTCCAGAATTAGTCTGAAATTTTAATTCAGTTTTTAAAAATACCTTGACTCTCTCTTGCCAAAGCTTGTTGTCAAAGAACAGATAGAGGTGGAGTTTTCTTTGTCTTCATAGCAGCAGCTTCAAGATACAAGCTAAAAATATCCTTGACAATGAACTTTAATGAGAAACACACTTAAGATTTCACACAATAAAAAGAATGAGGTATTTCTCTTTTTTCATTTTTTTTTTTTTTCCCAAATTCCACTGGTCTCATTGGTGGGAACCAATGGCTACAGTAGTTTCACTGGTTCCAGTTAAAGACTGCGGGGCGTCTTATCAATATGTATGAATACCTGATGGGATTGAACTAGGCCAATCTCAGTGTATCCAGTGAAAGGATGAGGTACAGGGGGTGGAAACCAAAATACAGAAAATTCTGTTTAAACATTAATAAAAACTTTTTACTCTCAGCATGATTGAATGTTGGAATAGGTTACTCAAGAGGCTGTAGAATCTCCATCCTTGAAGATAATAAATACCCCGACAGACAGTATCCTGAATAACTTGCCGTAGTCTATCCATCTTTAAACACAGGGATTGGACTAGATGATCTCCAGAGTTCCTTTCAAGCATACCAGTTCTGTGATTTCAGGACCACTCAACACACTTGAATGACCACTTGATGGGTCTTAGACAAGCTATGGGGACACGGCTTGTTCCTTAATTCAAGAAGGGCAAAGGCAAAGCACTGCCTCTGGAAAGTCCGACCCCTGTCAGTAATCCAGGCTGGCACTGCCTGGATGAGCAGCTCTGTGGGAGAAGACTTGTAGGGATGGTGACTAGCAAGCTGGGCACAGACCCACTGAGGACAGGCTGTGGGACCAGGGTTTGTTCATCCAGGAGGAGAGACAGCTTCGGGGGACCACTCAGCAAGCTTCTGGTACCTAGAGGGAGGTCATGGAGAAGATGAATCTGGGCTGTGCTCAGCACTCCATGGTGGGAGGTCGAGAGGTGACAGGCACACAAGGAAACCAAAGGGGTTCCAACTGGGTACAGGGAGGCACATTCTCCCTGTGAGGACAGTAAGTGGTGGAACTGGTTGTTTGCAAAGACTCTGCAGTCTCCCAGGTTCTCCAGACCTCTATAAAGCCCTCTATAAAGCCTGGCCTCATGGTTTCACTCAGGAGATTGGAGAAGAGTCCCTCCAGGATAGCTGCCAGCCTGAATAACCTTCTGGAAGTGGGGAAAAGCTCTTCCAGGAGACACTGTAGCCACCAGAGCCTTTGTCCTTATGTTCCACTCATGGACACTTGAATACTTTCCCACTCAATGTACAAAATGACTCTCTTGCTTTAGATCTGAACTGGGACATTCTAGGGTGACTTGTCCATGATTTAGGGCACTTATGAGAGGAACATCGCTTGACAAATTGCGAGTCCAGTTAGTGAAACAGATTGTCTTAGGCTTAAGTGGGACATCAGTGATGCATAGAGACTTCCTTTGCAGGCCTGAATTTCACCCAGATGAAATGTCCTTTTATTCATTATTTTTGTTGTAAAGCTCAACTAAGTGGAACGAAGCTAAAATAAGACCATTTAAAGTTGGATTGTACTGATAAAAATCTTCATTGACAATGACCTGAAATAAAGTTCAGAAGCTCACATAGTGTAGCTGAGCTCTTGATTTTTTTCTCCTTTTTCAGATATTCTTAGTTAGGAAAGAGGGTAATGTGAACAACATGGTCCTCGCAGTCCGCCTGCCAGTGCAGAACGAGGATCCTGGTGTGCTGGAGTACAACATCAAAGAAGAAAAATCAAGTAAGGTCTTTACGTTCTTTTGTCTTGCTCTGGTTATTGTACTGAATCCTCTTGTGATCACTGGTATTTATGTAATCTCACTTGGACTAAGCAGGTTCCTCTTGTGACCGGCAGCAGATCTTCCTTTTACAGTGTAGTTCAGTTAATATTTCCTGCAGCTGCTTTACCTCAGCTCCCCTGTGGTTCTGCACCTTGTGTTACATTTACAGACTCACAAAAGGAACATAAAGCACCTCCAGACGAGGGGGCCAGTGCTTTGATCAAGCAAGAGGAGCTGCCTTTCACCAGGTGGAAGTCCTAAGAAAAGCACAAGGCACTGGCTGACTAAGCCTTGTTAACTCACTGAGTCTGTCTCTATTTCTGCCACTGAATTTGGGGGTCACCAGTTATCTGACTTCTGCTGCATTGCCTTTTCAGTCATACTGAACAACCAGTTACTCCTAAACTGTTTTCAATGCCTCACTGTTTCTGGGAAGCAGGTGGGCCTCATGGCTGGTGGTGTAGGTGCTGTTCCTTGGATAGCTAAGTCTGTCATAAGCAAGTGAAAATGAACCCAGTTCCCAGCCAGCCATGTCTAATGCAGCCCTTTGTGTAAATGGATGTGTAAGGCATATGATTTCCACTTTCTAAGGAATACTTGAAAAGATGTGAATTTTAGGATAGTCATGGAAACACGCACTCAAAAGAGTTCATTAAAATAACTTCACACTATTATTTATACTAACGCAGCTAAAACCTCTGTTGCTGAGCTCTCCCCCAAAGCCTGCTTGCCAGGGTGATCGTTTTATTCTCTGCTAAACCACTTGTGTTTCTGCAGATCAATGTTGTGACTTATTTCTTTCCCCTTGCTCAAATGAATTTTGACAGTTGCTTGAATGAATTGTTTCCTTCTCATACGGTTCCTTTCATACCTCTGCATCGTAAACAGACTTTAAAGCCAGAAAGACAACTGAATCTCTTAATCTGTTCTAATCTCAAAACCAGACCACAGTCTGTCACAGCGTTGCTCCTGCACAGGGCACAGCTGCCTGTCTGGCTGCTCAATTCCCCAGAAAGCTTTCTCTCATCCACCTGCTCCTTGGAGCACCCAACTGCAGAGATGCTGCATGCGTTCGGTGCTCTTGCATGAGGGCAGGAACAGCAAACCTTTTGCCACAGCTTAAGGTGTTCAATTAAGAATACAAGGGCAAGGGTTAGCTGCGGGGTAGGGGAACTCTTCTTTATTTAGCTGTTTGAACTTGACCTGGGACTTAGATTTTGCATGGTGGGGAATTGGGTTTTGATGATTCAAGTTTTACTTTGGATAAAAGCTAAAAAATTGAATCCTGTCATCCTAAAAAATTTCATTTATAGAAATGTTACTTCTTGACTCCTGTCCTGTCCCATAAAATCTGATTTATTTGAGGACAGGCAAAGTAAAATGTAGTACAAAAATGTTACTGAGCTAGCCTATCTATAGAGATTTTCTGCCACGCTTTTCTAACTTATTTGCTTGCTATTTCTTATTTATCACTAACTTATTGCAAAATACATGTTCAGAGACACAGCTTTCTTATAGGAACAAGAACTAAATCAGTTTTCACCACTTTCATGCAAGTGGTCAATTAAGTAGAGAAAGGTAGTTAAAATTCAGCTCTCATTCAAAAAGCAGGAGGGCTGCCACCACATGGGCAGCAATCACAGTGGCCATGAGGCTCATGCGTTTCTATGGTGGATATTCACGTTACTTTTAGCTGGAGTTCTGTTAGTGTTGACCTGTAGAAAGCCTCTCAGTTCTCCATCCCACACCGTTTTGACAACAACATACTGGGTACGGAAATGGTCATGCTTTTGCTTCCCTTCTCATTTAGGGTAAGTAGTCTGGCTTCTAAACTTAAAAGACATTGAATTATTTCCTGTTAGTAAAGCCAAAGTACTGTGTCTGGTGCAAAGGGAGATGGTAAATCTGCATCATGGAGTCTAACACATTAACTTCGATATATTAACTTTGTGTTAATATATCAAATATATACTCCACTGCCCTCTAAACTTTTTTTCAAAAATAAAATTATATGTTGTCTGAATGCTTTAAAAGAATTAAGACTAGAACCTGACCTTCCTTGATAAGTACGCTATTTTGCCTGGATTGCCTCAGCTTAATGAAGTGCCTTTCATTCTTCCCTGTTATTCTGTGTGTGGCAGGGTAGGAGACCTCTGAGCACCCCCAGAGATGTCGTCTTGCTGTGGAATGCAAATCAGTTGAAAGTTCACTGTTACACCCCTGAAAGTGTGTAAAACACCCCATCTTGCTTAGCCTGAGGACCACTGTGAACTAGCAGGGTTTTTCCAAGGATCTAGCCTTCAACTTTAGAGAATCCCTCTTCAGGGAGGGACTTGCTGCAAGGAACTTTCAGCTTACCACTGAACATTGCAAACAGAGGTGAATCCTCTGAGAACTACCTGCTCTTTGAGTCTGCACTCAAAAGAGGACCTCCAAAAGGACCATCTGTAATTCCCCTGTCATTCAAGGTTCCCCCTTCTCAGCTGTAGTGGGGACCAAGCAGCTTTGATTTTGCTGGCCTGCTCCTAGTGTTTCCTTTCTGAGTTGACACATAAGCAATGATCTGTGTCACGCCCCCCTTTCTGAGACCTGGCTCCTCCTAAAAGGTTTGAAGAAGTAGGAACAAGTTCTTCTCCTTGTTACCTCAGTTCAGCTTGTTAGATTCCACAGACTTGATGCATTCATATGTAAACTGAAAGCTGAATTTGCCTTATATATAGTTCCAATTTTATGGAGATCCTACCTTCAGTTAAAATTCAAGTTGCAACCCAGTAAAATTCAAGTTGCAACCACTTACTATTTTGAAGCACTTTGCCAGCTAATTCCTGTCCTTAGGAGGACTCAGTGCAATCTCAGTATTACAAGAGACACAAAGAAGGATGTGCTAACCTTAGAGGTTGACATGGTTGCTGATTGCTCTGTGTCATCTCCACAGTGGTATCCACCTCTTACTTTTACCATATGCAGCTTTAAATAGCAGCAATTTGCTGCATAGCTGTTTGTAAAAAGTCATTCTCATCCCTTCCTACTTTTCAGATAGTATTTGAAGAGGCTTTCCCTGGTGTCATAATGACAGTAGGGAGGTTCTTGCCCAGCCCTTGTGATCCATATGTAGATGGCCATTCAATGATGTATGAAAAAAAAATGGAAGCTTCTTAGCATTGCACTGCCAAATAATAGTGGATCATTGTTTTTCTCTTTCTTTTCCCCATATCAGATCTGCTTTGTTGATGTTTGGTGAGACATTTAGGGAAGTACAGTTTTCTGAGGGGAAGACTGGATTTAATTGTGATATATTTTTTTTTTACATGGAAATCCCCAAAGAACCCACTAGATAAGCAAATCAAGAAATGAAACCTTTTTCTTTTTTTTTTTTTTTTGTGGAAAATTTTCACCTGTTCTCTGAAGTAGCCCTTAGAGTCATGAAACAGGAGAATGGATTTTAAAAATTTTCTTCTGGTGCTTCCTCTTTGGGTGTAATTCCTCCAGAGACAGGAAGGTTAAATCCTGGTGGCATTGAAAGGTGTGGTAGAGACCAAACAGCAGATGCCGGGTGCTGTGTGGTTAATCAGAAAGCCGAGAAACCTGGCAACTTTGAAAGCCTTGGATCTCTGTGGTTTTGCTCTCGACCTGAAAGATTCCTTACTTCTTACTCAAAACAGTGGAAATCTCCCAGAACTAAAACTTGTTACAAGATTTCTTCCATCTAGAGATGCAGTGTTGGGAGCTACCTCCCCTCTGCTAAAATCTCGACTCCTTTGAGCACTTTCTGTTCTGAGAGTTGTCCTTTACTTCTGCTCTGTTCTAAGATGAAGCCCTGGACTCTCACATCCCAGGAACTGAGCACCATTTCCTTAGCTAACTCCTGCCCTTGGCTCTGCTTAGCAAACTGGTGGTAACTTCAGGTCAGTTCCCCCTCCTCTTTATGCATATGCCACCAGAAGTCATTCCACTGGTGTCAGCTCCATTGTAGCAGTATTAAAAAGAAAAGAAGCAGGTGTTTAAAGTAAATGTGCATTTCTGGAGTAACATACACAGAGAGCCTGAAAGAAGCATCTGAGTATGATAGACCATGTGGTGTAGGTAGTCACAGTAGCTTTTACTTTCACAAAGAGTTATGAAGACACCTGCCACAGGGGTTAAGTCCTTTAATGGAAGAATGTTCTAGAACCATAAACTGAGGTTAATGCTTTCTTTGTTTCTGGGAAATTTTGTGAATAATAGCTGAAAATAATTGATTTCATGAAACCCATGTGTTGACTACGTATTTCTCAGGAGTCTTTCACATATGCTTTGGTGTGGAATGGGTAGTAATTGTTTCCCAAACTCTTCTGTACCAAAAAAAAAAAAGAGGATGAGATTCCATTCCAAATAAGCAAGATGGCACTAAACAGAAGTATCTGCAATTACACAGAAGAAGAACATGTTATTCATATTAGTATAATTTTTTATAGATATAACAATGGAATTGGTTTACCAAGTCAGTACTGAACTCTTCAGGATCATGTCCTAGGTAGTTCGAGTCTGGCCTAAAATTGCCATGGGTGCCTGCTCCTGTGATTGTGCTCCTGCCTTCCATTGCTGCAACTAGCTTTGCTCACTTGGAAGTTTATTTTCCAGAGGTGGTTCACTTCCAGAGGCGGAGCCCATGTTGTGGAGTTGCTGTCCTTTTTCCTTATTTAAGCTATACCTGCATGGGACAATCTGCCACCAGATGTAACTCTTCAGAAGCATCTTTTTCAGTACACAGGGCCAAGGCTGGGCCAAATCTGACAAAATGGATGATTGCACAGCTGAAAGAGGGGTTTGTAGTTAAATCTTGTCTGTAGTGTGGTTATTTAATTTCTTAGAGGAAAATTATGACATTTAAATTAAAACCCTGTGTGCTCTGATCCTTCCATCTTCTCTAGAGACAAACTCTGAATGAGCTGGAGCGTAACGGAGGTCTTGAAATAACCTTTACACAATCAAATAGGAAAACGAAAATAAACAATCGCCAAGTAATACAAAAATGTCCAGAGCACGATTAATACCTTCTTTGAAGGATGAGACATGGTGCCATTGGACACGGTAGCTTATACTCAATTTCTGGTTTATGGACAATAACTGTACTTCAGGTTATGTGGTTTGGGCTTATAGTAAGGACCCACAACAGACCTTGACAGAAAAAGTACAGGCAATTACTGCACTCAAAAGCACTTAAGAGCAATCACTGAGTGCTGCTGCAAAATTGCAAGTCTGGTAGCAAAAACGATGTTGATAAAGAAATCCAGTGTCTGCCCAGGTCACCTTATTTGGCCTTTCTTAAAGTCAGGCTGAGCTCAGGAAGTGCAGACTGGAGTTTGATATGAAATGCTTGACATAGACAGTAGGGATTTAGGAGAGCACCGCAACTCAAGTGAAACACATGGCAGCAGTTTACCTGCCTGGATAATGCTCTAACTGCTTTAACCTGTTTGCCATGAAAGTTCATGAGGACCTGACCACTTCGTACATTCACCTCCTAGTGGACTCTATCGATCAGGACAGACAGAAGAGTTACACCAAGTATAGAGGCAGCAGGAAGGCAGCCTTGCTGGGGAAACCAAACAGCAATTTAGACGAGTAAAGATGCTCCTTTCAATACTGGATTTTAGGAAGGGTGAAATCAGTTGGAACAGATTACTTAAGGGCTAAGATTTCGCAATATACTTTCTTGCCTTAATGTTCCCAAATAGGTGCTGTCTAAAGCTGTGAAAGCAAGCAAAGTCAACTTTGTCAATCACTACTAAGTTATTTCAGTCACTTCAACACTGCCATTCCTCCTTCCCAAGTATAGACAGGGGGAAAAAACCCCAGTTTTTTATTATAGACCTGTAATTTGCGCAGGATAAAAAGGACATGTAGCAGTAACAGATGGTAATTAAACTACAGTAATCAGGCAGCAACATATTTACAAGACGGGCATTAGAGTAAGAGGGGTCTGGACTTTGTTCATTTTTGCAAGCTTAGCTCTAAACAAAGCTGCTGAAAGCCCTGGTCTTCACATCCCAGCTATCATGAGGTGAGGGATCTGGGCATGCCTGCCATGAGGGCAGAGCTCAGATACAAAGGATACAAATTCCTTCCTGTGTCCCTGCATGGGTCGTGGGTTCAAGTGCCATGCGAGGGGACTCACCAAGTGAGCATGAGGCAGGGAACAGGAGGAAGATAGACAAGGAACAACCCAGTAGATGCTGGCTCAAACACCTTCAGATGCTCAAACACCTTCAGATGCTGATATGGCACCTGGCTGATATGGCCAGATACGGTCCATTATGGCAGATTTTCCTGTTTCATTTTGTTAACGTTTATTTTAATACATAGTGCTGAGGCTGGATTAGCAAACTCAGGACCAAAGTACTCATTGCTAACATGTCACAGCATGGTCAGGTGGTACTTTCCCATGTGAACTGCACAAATGAGGTCATGGGAAAAAAACAGGACGATAGATCAGTTACTACAGCGTACTGACAATTTAGCTCCTTTAATGAGAATGGCCAGTTGTGCAGATGAACTTTGTGATATGAATATTTTTGTGGAAGTGTTGACAGCTCTTGCAATAGCTTCCTCAGTTTTGCAAGTCTTTTTGCTAACACTCTGCCTGCTGGAATCAGGACTTAAAATGAAGATAGATAGAATTTTTTATTTTCCAGAAAAAGAAATAACCATCACAAATGCAGAGAACCTTAAAATTTTGGAAATACCCAGAAAAGAGAAGACATAGGAAAACAACCTATAAGAAGGCCATCTTCCATTTTAAGAATTAATTTTAATTGCATTTAATTTGGATCCCTTCTGAACTAGAATGAAGATGAAAAAGGTAGAAATCTGAAGTATTGACTGAAGTCAGAAAGATGGGATCTTTGACTTCATGAATGTGAATAAACTGACATATGTGCTGGTATTCATGCCCTTGACTTCTAAGATGAACCATTTATTTGGGTAGCACTCGCAAATTTTCATGGGAGTGTTTCAAGGCTGGATTAATCCTTGAGTGATTTGGTTTGACCTCATGGATGACCCCGGTTTAGGCAGGAGTTTGGGCTAGAGACCTCCTGGGGTTCCTGCCAGTCTCAGGGATTCCATGAGAGGGAACCAGCCAGTGAGTCTGAGTCAGGCTGTGGGCAAGCTTGGGGCAGACAGCAGTTCTCAGAAGAGGTGCCTCAGTAGAGCAGCAAAAGCAGTTCCCATTCTCTAAGGACCAGGCTCTTGGTGAAATAGTGCTGAGATTTACAGATGGATGATGGTGAAAAAATCAATAAAACTTAAATATTTCCTGTGCTAGTGTCTCTCCTATGATCTCCCCAAAACCCATAACCTTCATTTCTTTGTTTCCTTCTCCTCTTGTATGTGGAGAAAGACAGAATGTGCTCAGTTTATTTAATCAGTGCAGATTGGAGTTACCTCATATCAGGTACCTCAACATACGGAAAAAGACCCAGTAATGCCCGATGGATGTAATTATATGCCCCTTACTAGACTGGAGAGCTAAGCTTGCTGCAGGCTGAAATAAATTTCATCATGTGGCATGAATAGCACTGTTTTTGCACAGATATTAAAGAGACTTTTCAGTTGGAGAGTGATAATCCAAGGGGTGAGTGTATGTTCCATGCTTCCCAAATCAAACCTCTCAAGACAATCTCTGGCTTATCAGACTGCAGGCAGAAGGGTCCATCAGCAAGTATATTTGGTTACTTCTGTTATCATTGTAATGGTACCACGGTTCTTTTTTAAATGGTCACTTTAACCAGCACAGTTGGCCTCGTTCAGTGAAAGCTCTGCAGCTTTCAATGCTGGAAAGAATAATTCTTAATTCTGCAAACTAAGGCATGAAAAGCAGGGTAGGACTATTTATACCTTTGATTTCCTCTGAATAGATTAGAGGTTGAACCTGACATTACAGAGCAAAAAGATCAAGGTAGTCCTTTTTTAGGGTTGTGGGGGGGATGTTGATACCCCATGCTGCTATTCAGCAATAAAGCAGACAAAGAGGAGACTGCCTTGGCAGCCACCTCATGAACTGCTCTGGAGACTTGTCTACCAGCCAGGAAGGTCATTAAGCATCTTCAAGTTAACTGCAGAATATGCCTTTACTGAATATATATATATGTGTGCATATATATATATATAAATATATATATGTATGTATGTATATGTATATAGGGTAAAAACATCAATAGTCCCAGTAACTAGTAGTTAAGGTACTGTAGCCTTACGAGCACAAGTAAAGTAGATGGAAAAGGGTGTAGTCACTTTCTGTAGGAGAGGCAGGAGTCAGGTTTTATGTGGGTTCAGATTGTAACTTTGTGCTGACACTACTGTCACAAGAAGAGCTCTTGCCATTCCTCATCTGTCAGTTGCTTCTGTCCATGCATCATGCCCCTCTGGTCCCTGTCTCATGCAGGTTATAGCTGGGAAAGAGTAAGCAATGTGGATGTAAAAGCAGAAGGGTGTGGTGAGGCAATGCTTCCTTAGAAGTGCTACCATGTGCTGGGTTGTGTGAAATAAAGTCTGGAAAGAAGAAAGTGATAAGGGGCTGGAATGGCTAAGGGATGACATTGGGAAGGCAGACTGGAGACAGAGGTCTGAGAACAAGGTGGAGAAGGGCAGTAGGTGACCAAGAATGGGGGTCACATCTTGTAGTGCTAGATGACTGTATGAGCCTCCAGAGTGCTCTGGGTGAAGATGAGAGAAGGCTGACCATGGAGGCAGGAGCCCACCAGAGCTGCTTTGTTGTGCCAGGAGAGGAGGCTGCAGACAGTGTGAAAGCACTGTTGGGATGGGTGGGAACTCGGTGCCAAACTGGCCAAATAGCCCCACAGGCGCCAACCTTACTGAGGCAGAGCATCATTGGCAGTGTGCTGAGAAGCTGCCCTTCTCCACCCTGCCTAGCTGAATTCAGCTGACTTTTCCCAAGGAACTCAGTGTCATGACACTGGTTTTATTGCCTGAGGTCTGAGGCACAGGTAGCTGAAGGGGTTTGGCCAGCTGTGCATCACCAGCCCTGAACAAGCACAGCTCCTGGCCAGCACTGTATTTACTGGGCTGCAGGGAGACCTTTTGCCTGCCAAGCTTTTGACATTGTTCAGCACTGAGGTATCAACAAAACTATTCAGTTTTTTAGTATGCTTTCTGTGTATAGCCTGACAGGCAATTCCACTGCTGTATTGTGAGGAGAGTCAGTTTTTCCAATTTACTTTAGGGGAATGTTTCCCTTTATTGTTGCGTGATGGAGCGTGTGATTGAGGCAAAGTAAGAAACTGTTCTGGGCCTGATTAGCCTGAAAAAAGCAGAAATGTACTAGAAAAAAATAACAACAGTTATCAACACCCTTGGGACAGAAGATCCCTCTTCCATTCTTTCACCAAAACTGGCTGAATACATCTCAATTAAGAAATCATACATTTTAGCAGCGGAACTTGTCCAAGACTATTTTTTTTTCAAGGATTAGCCAATTGATGACTAAAATTTTGTGTATTTTTAACAGGGGAGAATAGAAAAGCTGAATATTTAGTTAACCTTAGGGTTCAAATTTTAAGGAGTTTAATTGCATATAAGGAGGCCTCTGAGCATGCACCTAGTATCCTATTTTCCTCCTGTTCAGTGCAGCAGACACCTTACCATTAAGGACAGCAGACTGAGGAATGTTATCTTTTAATGCGGTTCCTGTTGCTACCTATAAAATGTAGAGCTACCCTAGTTATCTTCAGATTAGCCTCTCTCAGACACAGATAACAATCTGTCTGCATCATCCAGGGCCCAGCATGGGCTAATTTCCCCTGTTTCTGCGTGTTTCCTATTAGAGAGAAAAGTCTACCATTGCCTACGCAGCTTGGCAAGAAAAAACCTACTACTGAGCAAGACTGCCCCATGGCATGGGATAAATAAGCAGCTCAGCCCCAACCCTGGTCTTCAGCTTTGAGAGTGCCTTTTTGCTTCTCCTTTCTGCTGGATCTCCTCTGTCTCCACAGGCAGGACCAGGTCAAAGGCCACCTGTGTGTGGGCTGTAATAAGGACACAAGAGACATTATCTTCGCCTCGTCTACCATCCGTGGTTTGATTGGAGATAGAGACTGAATGATTTCTAGTCCCCCTAGACATTTTCTCAAGGTCAGTCTGCCTGCCAAGGATGAGTTCTCCATTATCCACACCACTATTAACCCTGAAAATTGGGTTAGAGTCACGGAGTTCCCATTCATGAGACTCCTCTGAGCTAGGAGCCCAGAATTTTGATTTGGCAAGAACAGTGACTGAGGTCCTGGGGGATATTGTAAAACATGGTATGAGGACATATTTTATAACCTACTGTGCAAGTTCATAATTTCTCTTTTAAATGCAGACCTGCACAAGGAAAGCAGAAAGTCTCATCAAGTCCTTCTCATTTGAGCCAAGTTCCATGTTGCTTTGACACACTGCTTATTTTAAAGCGTAAAACGCTTTTAAAATCAAAACATTTAAAACACAAGGCACTTGTGCAGCTGCTTTTTCAAGATGTAACAGTGCCAGGTTTCCATGCAGTTTCAAGGTTGTTTTGGAAACATTCTGGTTGCTTATAGCTGGTGGCTTTTTTTTTTTTTTAATTTAAGCTCTCATCCTGAAGAGTTACCTCCCCTCTCTCCATACAAACACTTTCATTTTTACTCTGAGCTTTAAATTGATAGATTGTAGAGAAAGCCTGTTGGAAAGAAGCCCTCAGGGTCTTGTTAGCTTTGTTAATCCTCACTTTAGATTTTTTTTTTTTTTGGCTTATTTTTCACTCCCAAGAGGCGTAATGTAAAATCTGTGTGTAATCAGAGCTAGAGACTATGCGTGCTGTTCCAGGATAATATTGTCTTACCCTACACTGCTTAGTACCTTGAACACAACCCAAAAAGCTTACTGGTTTTAAAACAGCTACTCTAAATCAATACCCATAATACAAGTGTCCATGTCTCAGTGGCTAAACTGGAACGAATTATAATTTTTGTCCTTGGACAGTGTTTGCTATCTGAAGATCTCATAGAGCTTAATAAACAAGAGTTTAGACTTGTAAATGAGGTAAATAAGACACTGTTCAAATGAGGGCATTAAGGACCTCATACTTTGACCTTTGAGTAGGACTCTCAAAGTCAGTGACAGTGCAATCTATCCACTCAGAAGTGGGAATCAGAAGAGCTTTTTTCATCAAGTTGGCAATTAGGTGGGATTGCAGCTCTAGAAAGCAGAAATGTAATTTTTTTCCATTTTTTGTCCACCCTATTGACCTCTGCCATTTCAGAGTGGGTTATTCCCTTTCATCATTCATCTTTGGAAAGTGTCCTGTTTGGAAAAGTCCTTTCTCCTGGAAGCTTCTCATGCAGAATATGTTTCTGGATACTGAGTGGCTTCCCTTAAAATGCTCAGAAAACTTCCTTTTTTCTATATGATTAACCTCAACTCTATGGTATTTCATGCCGCATCTCAGAGCCAGAGAAATAGAGTTTTCTCCAAAGTAAATGGAAAAACCCCCTGTTTTTTAATAAAATACATCTGTATGATAGCACACATTTTTCACATTAGTATTGATTCTCAAGGTTGTCCATATGGCCTGGAGATTGCTGCTAAAAACTAAAGCCCCAGAATTCCAAATCATAGCATTGCTTCCTGTTACATGAGGCACAGGGGAGACCCTCTGTATATCTGAATGCTTCTTTTGCTTCACAAAGTTCTACTGAAGAAATCTGCCTTCTGAAAGCAACTTACAAATATATATATATATCCAGTTTGTCTTGTCAGCCACAGCCCTCAGCCGAGACAGTTTGAATGGGTAGCTGGGCAGCATAAATCTTGTACTGACATTGTAATGTCTGAGTGGGTGCTGAATGACCTGCAAAAATGTGACTTCTCCAGCAATGATCCCAGTGTTGGCTCAGCTGCTTACTGCACCAACCACATTGATTGAATATGTTATCCTACTCCCCTTGTGTCCTTGGGAGCCCTCTCAGACTCAACATTTCAGAAAGGCCATGTTTTCCCCCATATCTCTGCAAAAACAGGCCCTGTGTGGCTATATCTAAAACTCGGTCCTTGGAAGAAATCCCAGATCTCCCCAGTCTCTGGCTGAAGAAACAGTGGAATTTCCACAGATTTTCAGGTGTTTATTCCATACCTGGAAAGGAGATATAGGGTGAGGATCTAACTAGGAAGTCAAGTGCTTTGAAATGGAACAGCCATTCTCCACACTGTGCTCGGCTCTTAATCCCTGAAATCGCTGTTCACAGGGACACTTTAAGGAAAGCACTTGAGGAGCTGTGACAGTTTTCTTTTAGTTGGGTTAGCTGTGCTTGAAGTACCTGTGAGAGACACCCTCCCAACCCCTGCTGAAACACTGATCACAATGAGGAAGAAACAGAGCAGCGAAATGCTTGTGACACACTTCTGCTCAAACATCCTGCAGCAGAGACAATGAGGCCAGGCAGCACCTGGATTTTATGCTGAATTAAAGGCATAAAATCTTAGTGGGCACTAAGGTGCTGCCCGTCTGCTTGGGTGAATGTGGATGAGCCAAAACACGGTGGAGCAGCCCAGACCCCTGTGCTGTTAGATATGAGGACAATTCCTTTTCTTAGCACCAGAATATGCACAGAGGGAAACAGTCATGTCTACTGAGTGTCCCCTCTATTCAGCCCCAGCCTGAGAAGACTGCAAAAGCCTGTGGTTTGCGTCTTCTTTAATGGCATAATTTAATTCTGTACAACATTATTATGTTTTGTGAAAAACTCAGTTTAAAAATAGATTTCTCTTACACTCTAGAACCAAGCTCATTAACACTTTATCACTTTCATTAGTTCCCAGGAACAGCTATGATCAGTGATTTTTTTCATCATGACCAGAAAGATTAAACTCTGTAGGAAGCCATAAAGCTGAAATCCTGTGAGAAAGCATGAGTTGGATCCACAACGGGAGACTCTGGCAGAAGTTCAAACCAGGGAACTATTAGCCCTTCCTTGATGAGGGGAAAAAACCAGAAACAACTGACAATTAAATGAAAGAATCACTAGGAAAGAGAAGAAAGACAAAACAGACATAGGTTGACCAAGACAGTCTGGAATTATGCGACCAAAAAATAAACTACAGCTTAGACATCAGGTGGAAGAAGCAGAGGCATCAGATCACAGAATAAATAAAAAGGCCTTGAGAAGAGAAAACAGATAAACACTGACAATGTTTTACAAGAAGACAGCACTCAAAGGCCACACAGTACTGTCCAGAAGGTCATCAAGACATAGGACAAGAAACAATGTGAGGGACAGATAGTAGAAACTTTCAAACAAACGGAGCTGTTGCAGAAATGTACCACAAACACACTAAGGACTTCTATCTATGTAGTCTAAATTTCCCTCTTTAGCAACATCCAGCTGAAGTTCTTTCTCTTAATACCATCGTGAGCCAAGTGCATGAAAAAGGGCCAGAAGGAGATTTACATGTGCCTGGAGCACTGAAACAATAACCTGAAGGAATTACATCACACTCTTGTGCGCTGCTGTAAAGCACAGCATGTAGGACAAGCACAGCATATCGTGACAGACAAAACAGCCTCAGCACTGGGGCTACAGTAGACACTGCAGACTCTGTACCCATACCCACTGCAGTACCTATAGCCAGGACTCATTCCCCAGGGGCAGGAAACTGCTAACCTGCAACAGCCAGGAATGGCAGTTTCTGGGAGTAGGAAAGTTGGTAACCTCTGCCTTGGAGCGTTCCTGTCCTCACAGTGAGCTTTACTTGCTGAGGGGGGCACAACAGCAGGAAAACTGTCCAGTGCTGCTTTCTGCAAAGGTCAGTGTAAGCAAGGTCATGGCAACTATGATATCAAACCAGAGACTTACATTAAAAGAGGGAAACATCTCTTGTTAGGACACTATGGATTTATAATCTGAAAATAGAAATAAAAAAGTGGAATCACACCCATGATGATAAATCTCGCATTCACCAGAATCTGGAAAAATGAGAGCATCAGAAGAACACCCAATCAGGACTTCTGAGGATGGTTGTATTCTCAGTAGTCCTCTATCAACATAACGGCTGCAGAATAAGGAATTCATATCTTTGAATTCAGATGTTTCTGAAGGATTACATAGATACCAGAAACAGTGAATAACACTAATATTGCCATTAGAGAAGAAGCTGAAGTACTTGGGTCCCATGAGCCTATGTAAGCAGTAAGATGGAAATTGGGTTGGTTTGTCCAAGTGACCAGAACAATAGGACTAGCAAATACAATTCTGCAGAGAAAAAATCAATGAGGAAAGGAAGGCAGAATGCTCAGAGACAGTGTGACTCAAAGCCATCTGCATCTGGATGAAGAAATGATGGGGAGATCTAAAGAGTAAAGTAAACACGAATACAGATTCCAATCAGTGCATAAAGATGACACTCTTCAGAGCATGCTGCTATTTTAAAGGGAAAAATGAGATGATCATAAATATTTATAGCAGTTCATAACCTGGCCATGTCCTGTTCACTTACCGAGTTGCACAAAGGACACAAAACAGAGCATGCTCAACAACGAACCACTAACTCGTGTTGCTAATGCTTCTATCACCCATTAAAAAAATAAAAAATCAATTATTTCTTATCTCCTTGTTTCAGACCTCTCAAAATTGCCTACTGATCTACACATTTCCCCTTTTATTTCCTGAAGGTGATATTTTTCTATGGGCTTCTAAATTTCAGGTAAATTTATATGCTGTGGCAATGTGTTTTGCTCACAGAACCCAGCCTATTTTTGCTCTTGCTTTTGATCATATTGATGACATTCTGCCAGTGTTATGGTGAGATGTAAGATTTCCTTGCTCTTCAGGTGCCCTGGGTCTGGTTTTATGAGCCCAAAAAGCTGAGTTTTGTCTCTGCAGTTTTCAGCAGGATTACAGCAACCTGGCAGATGTCTGCTTCCAGATTCTGCAAAAGTCATGAGTTCCTGTAAATGGCAGCGTCATGATCCCTCCCTAAGCAGCAGTGCTCATGTTGGTGAAATGTCCCCCCAGATACCCACAACACATCCACAGCCAGAGAAGAGCACCTCTTCCTGACTGTCTTCTCAGAGCAGGGTGCCTTGAGGGCTGTAATGGCACTGAGAGGAGACATACATTGTCCTCAACAGTCAACAGAGCCCTTTTAGCTGTACAAACTTGCTATTTTCTGTGTCTTTCCATGAACAAGAAACATGCAGCAGGACCCACTTAATGGTCTCCACAAGTGAATGACAACCATTCCCACAAGAGACGTTCCTGTACCAAACCCATCATCTGCCATCCAACAGCAAAGCACTACTTATCAGTAGTGTCACCAGGTGTTCAGATAAAAACAGATTAAGAAAGTATTATGGTTTCTCCCAAGGAAGACGTTCCTTGCAGGAGATTGTGAGGCTTTCCTCATGGGTGCTGTGCTGGGAGCGTGTCCAAGTAGCCACAGCAGACCTGTGCAGGCTGCTTGACACTGTCGCTGTTCAGAATAAATTTTGGGCTGAGTACTGGTCCTGATGGTATTAGTACCTTGAGTAATGACCTATCTAAAGCACTCTTCTTACTATTCTTCCATCTATTCTTGCTTATTTGCAGGCCACCCAAAAATATCCCATGAGAGCTTCAGGTCTCTGTATGATGAATTCCAGCCTGCTGAGAAATATGCTTGGTTTTGTTACCTCCTATGACCTCTCAGAGCAGGGACAGTCCAATTTACGTATACCACCTGCTGAAAACTTCTGTCCTTAGGCTCCAGCAGCTTTTTGTACCTAGTCTGCTTTAGCTATATAATTCCTTGTGATTTGTGGTGTTTTATGCTATTTAACTATATATGAGGAAAAGTAGCTATATGATGACAAGGCACTTGTATGTGGATACTCCTGACATGGAGGGGCTCAGAGGAGCTCCCAAATGGCAGAGCTTTCTGGCACAGAAACAATAAATAGTTCAAATCCAAGTGATTCGCTCATGTATGTGAACATGTACAGGTGCAGCCTGCTCTCTTACAGACACCTGCAACTCAGAATGCCAAAGTGAACATGTGGTTTTTAACAGAAAAAAAATGCTCTTAAAACCGGCATCTCTACAAAGGACTTTATTTAATTGTTGGAGATTTGAATGAGTTCAGACTCTTGGGTTTTAATTCATTCTCTAGAACAGAACTGGGTTTTGTCTTTATTTTTGTTTCCTGTGTCAGAACTGCGAAGCAGATGCGTTTCAGACTACAGGAATTTTTCATGGTAGATGTTTAATGAAAAATCCGTGACTGAAACATGATTCTTATTATGGAAAAAGAAAAAACTTGCCAAACATGATTTTTCCAGTTGTGAAAGAAAAGTAAGGGAGAGGGATTGTTTTGCTTGAAGTATGTTTTAAACTCCATATAGCAGTATGGTATTGGTGCATACACTGAGGTTAATCTGTTTGTGCTGATGTCACATAAACTGATGTTAGGAATGAGTTTTGAGAATTACATGGCCCTTGTCTCTTTAAAAAATACCTACATTGTTGTATTCATCTCAAAATAGCAGCCTGCTGGGCCTGGGCTGGGCCAAAGGGAGAAGTAAAAGGAGGAAATGCCTTGTTTGGGGAATGAGCTATGAAGCTGAACAAGAGACAATCTTGAGCATTTCTTTCCAGTGCGATTATCGGCTGGCTGGAGAACAAGAGCCAGTGCATAGAGGCAAGGGAGAGGAGAGCCAGGTGGATGCCTCCCTCCTGCAGGTGCTATAGGTCCTGCTTTGTAGGGGACTAACAACCAGGCAGGCATGGCAAGGATCTGGAGACATTTCCCAGGGCTGTGAATCATGGCTGACTGAAGAAGCTGAGTCACAGTAGCTGAGCTTCACGTCCACAGCTCTGAACTGTGGCCTAGAGAACAGCGTGGAGGAAGATGCATAGCATCTGTGAGCACTACCATGGGGGTGGGAGCTGGTGCTGCTTCCCAGGGACTCCCGGCATGCTCCTGTTGTGTGAACGGTGTGGCTCTGGACCTCCAGTTCTTTACAACCAGTAAGCAGGCATTTCTGAGGACCCACTACAGATTTCCTCAACCAGTATCTGTTTGTGATTGTGTGTTGTGTACAAACAGACATAGACAGTTTGTGAGACTGTAAAGCTGAAGCAAAGATGAACAGATCTCTCCCGCCAAACCAAGTCTTTCTCTCTGCCTTGGGTTGTCAGTCAATTTGAAACTTTCTCCACCGTCCAGTGTAATTTTTTCTAGCTCAACAGCCAAAAGCTCTATAACAACATGTGAGTTTTGGGCTACACAGTGCCATAGCATGCTGTTATAAAGGAGGTCATTGTGAACAACTCTGCAGTATGGTATAGATTGTATTTTGCCACTTAAAGGAGAGTGCAGTCACTGAATAACACAATGGGAGGGAGAAGACAGGAGAGATACAAACAGGCTGTGCTCACAGTGTCTGCATGACCCAGGTCAGAGCCCACACACACAGTAATGAAACAATAATTTCTTTTTTTTTTCTTCAGAGCATTTTATCCATCCAGACCAAACTAGATTCCAGCATGGAGAGTCACAAGGTCAGGCCCATATGTACTACAGAGATGCACATCCTTAGAGAGAGATGGGCTTGTAATGAACCCTTTGGCTGTGACCTGAGGGGTTTTTTTCCTTCCCATTGTTTCTATTAATGTCACAGCACTCTGATATCTTGAGCTAACTATTCAGAAAGCCAAGCTATTTCTTCTTTAGTGTCTCCCTGAAGAATCTCGTTGCATTTAGCCTCGTTGCATTTGAAGCCAGTTCTTCATGCTTCTTCATATTAATCTTTTCTGGTTTTCACCAGTCCTGTACCTGGAAGGATCTGTCCTGGTATTTGAGGATGTCTTCAAACTGGTTGCCTTCTACTGTGTCAGTAGGTGAGTTGGATTTATTGCTTCCATGGCATGGTCACTTTGCTTTCCCCTCTGGATTGTCCTTCCCCAGTATCCAGTCACAGCACAGATCCCACTGTTTCCTCTGGTATCCTGGCAGACCAGGAGACAATATCCAATGCTAGTATCTGCAGTAGAGCCATATCACCCATCTTCTAGCCAGGTAAACCATAATCACAGCTATCCCTGCAGTTGGAAGCTTTGTCTGAAGAAGGTCTGTAGGGCTGCACACACAAAGGACAGAGGCACAGAACTGAGCTAGGAGGGTAGGGAGGAAAAAAGGGCCTGGATTAACTATTTATTTAAAGCAGCTTTAAGCATACACACACACCTGGTAGTGACTTAGCAAACCTACTAGTGGATTGTTTTCTGCGCTTGTTTGCTCAGCACAGAAATACCAAACATAATGGGCACAAAGATGGAAAGACCTGTAAAGTAATTCGCATTAGAACAAGGTTTGATAGCAGCTGATGAGTCCCTCTGTGTAATTAAACCTGTGTGCCTGTAGCCTCCTCTAATCTGTGTCCTCGTGCCAAGCATACTGCAGCGACACCTCCACAACCTACTTACCCCATCTCTACTGCAGCAGGCCTGGTTTTGAGTTGGATGTGGACTTTTGACCTCCCCTATATAAACATAGATGACTCTTAAAGTAGTTATTTCCTTTTAAGAGGAAGAAACAGATTCAGGATATGTTTATAAGGCAGTCATGTTAGTCACTTGGTTAGGTCATGTAGTGGAACAGTCTATCTGCAGTGTGCTGCAGCTTGCCCAGACAGTCAGATTCACGCTATTTTGGGGGCTGCTTCTACAGCCAGCTGAGTTCAACACTGCTGGGCCACAACTCCTGCCTCCATGCAAAAGCCCATGCTCTGTCTCACCCTCATCAGTTAAAAGACTTTTAGCCATCTAGATGTGTATAGACCCTACAGAACAGGCATAAATTAACCTCTGGACCCATAGAAAGATTTCTGTCATACCAAAGCAAAGAAGAGCCCAAATGCAAAACCGAATTTGGCATTTCTAGTCAAATAGCTGGTGAGAGAGAAAACACAGTCACTTCTGCTTTCCTGCAAAAACAATCATGGCTTAAGACAGTCTCAGAAAGAAAGAAAGAAAAGCTCTTCTGTTAGTTCCTGTTACAGATGTTATTTCTGAGTGTCAAATACACTCTCGGATGGTTCATGCAATTTCCAAGGTCGCTGTCAAAAGACAAGATAAAAAGGGAATAATTTTCTGAGAGATGTAGGTAATAAAAAGACACTGACATACCATTTGCTGGCAGCTTGTAGGAGCTCTCTGTGAGATGGAGAGTGGAGAGGCCTGTTCTTGGGGATGTAGTAAATCACCTATGAATAACTGGAAATAGCTCATCAGGGCTGACTTTCTTTTTCTTCTCAAAAGAAAGTTTGGCCTGGATAAATTACCTCAGATCATAACACTTGTAGGTAACAGGTGACTTGGTGGCTGGTCTGCAAGCTGCTGCTCCATTAATAAAACCAGATTTTTTTTTGTTAGGGCAATGTCTTAATATTTCCTGATTTTTAGATGTATTTTTCTACCAAAAAATAGAATAAAATTGAAGGGAACTATTTATGCATATAAAAATAGCAAACAAAGAAAGCAGAACGTCCATGGATCCTCTTCCTCTTTTAAACCTGGTATCTGCCAAGAAAAAAGTAATAAACCAGAGATCACATCAGTTTATGTCAAACAATGTGACAACAGAGTGCTCAGTGGTGCACACAGTACATCAGTAAGGTCTCTATCTCTTAATAAGGGCAAAAACAGGCCCCCTGCATGCCTGTATCAACAGATTGGGCCTCCCTGCATCTGCAGTCGTGCATTTTTGAGCTGTGCATTTGTGTAGCAGACACCTCCTACTCACAAGGCCAGCTTTTTCTATAATGGTTTCTTGCATCTTGTAGAACATTTTGTTAAACTTTTTAATGTGTAAAATGATCCTGCACCATTCCTTGCTGCCTTTTAGGGACTGGCTTTTCTAGTCCTTTTTAGAATGGGAATTGAGGTAAGAACAGGTTTAGCAAATTGTCACTGGGCAAGAGGCAAACCTGAACACATCAGTGCCAGTCCAAGAGCTCCGTTAAATTATTTGAGACTTAGGGTGTGTTTCAGTGAAACTCAACTAACATTCTCTGAGAAACTGTATCTTTTTTTCAGTAAAAACCCAGCATCTTTCCAGAAATCAAGCAGTCAGAAATCTCAGTGGTATACCTCAGAGTAGAGAGATATATGCATTCTTTTAGTGTCATATAGCACTTCATCACTGTTTGTCCCTTCACCTAGGGGTTACCTTTTCCCAGGATGAGTCTTCCTTTCCTAATCCCTCTGTGTCTTGCTGTGTCCCAGTGCCTTAAACTTACACATATTTTTTGAAGAGGAAGCAGAGAGAGGTAAACAGAAAGAAAAAGGACTTCAAATCCTTTCCACACGAAAAAGATTGGCTTTTCTAATTACAATAATTACCATTTGCAACACCTTTTTTTCATGGGAAGGTATTTTAACCTTTGTGGCCTCCCCTGTGGTGAGAGGCGTTCCTGAAGTTTTCAGAGGACAAAGCCAAGACACAGTGATTAAGTCAGTGGCATGGCATGAAGCATCACCACAAAAGTTGGTGATCTCTTGTGAAATCAGAGCAACCCAGACCAGCAACAATGTCCACGATGCCTTACCATCCAGGACTTTGCAGAACAGGGCTGAAATTGTGAGTCAATCCAATCACTAAAACCAAGAGAAATCTAGAGTTCCTATCCATTATGGAGTTTATCTTTTATTGTGTTTCTTTTTACAGGGATTTGCTGCCCTTCACTCTGAAGCTGCCACAAGCAATATTAGAAGCCAGTAGCTTTCAAGACCTTGAAATTATCTCTAGTCTGGGGATAGGTAAGTCCCTCAAAGCAGCCAGAGTTTCACTCTGGCTCACTTCTTGTGAGAACAGAGGTGCCTTGCGCAGATATAATGCAACTGGAAGACAAATGAACTATTTTCTTTGGAATATCTGAGAAAGTGTGAATGCAAGAGGAAGATGTTTATGATCTTCAAGTTCATAGAAGTTCATAGATCCAACCTCCACTTGGATCTCTGTGCAGGGAGTGGGACCTACAGTCTTACCGGGAAAGCTGGAGCTTCTAACAGCTAAAGTATGACACAGCCCCTCAGGGTAGCTTACACACACTGGAAATAGCTGGTATCTGAGCTATATGGAAAACACCTTTGCAATTTTCCCTTCTGATGTGTGGGAGCAATACTGATGGAAGTGTGGTATTTTTGAATTTTGATATTTCTGCTTCCTCTTGCAAGATTTCTAGTTGGTAGAGAAATGTGTATCATCCCAGCATGTTCTCTCGCCTCGCGCTAATCAGATACAACAAAAAGGAACATTATTTTTAGTGACAGCACTAAACAAGCGAATTTTAGATAAGATGTATAAAGTTACAGACATGGGAAAAGCAGTTTTGTTGACTAAAGGAGGTCTCTTTCTTATTCCTTTCCATTTAGCACACTCCAGACAGCTATCACAGTGCTCCTTTGCTTTTCAGTTTTCCCTCAGGTGTTGAAAACAGCCAAATAATGGAGAAAGTTGAAGAGTTAGCTCACTTAGAGGTACTCACTAGAGCACCCTGGGCCTTTAGGGATCTATTTTTGGATCTTCTGCATCATATCTCCCAGAAGGCATGGGCATACCCCACTAGTTTCAGTTCAGGCAGCTTCGTTGAATTTGACCACCAGATTTGCCTCTAACATTTTCATCATTTCTAACATCCTTTATTTTGAGTATGTTCCAATTTGTCAAAACATTCTTGAATATTATGGCTTAAAAAAAGCTACTTTACGACTTGAGATTACAAATTGCAAACTTAATTTTATTATAACAAGTCTAAAAATCTGGATTAAAATGTAGGAAGTATATCAAGTCTGATTTGAGCCAGCAGAGAATATACTGATTCAGGCAACAATTTCCAGCACTTCTGAAAGGAAAGATTAGTTAAAGCACAAGCACGAAAGCAATGTTGGTTGTAGTCTTCTTCCTTCTTTCCTGTACTGGTGGTCATGAAAGTGGTGATGCTTGGAGGTCGTTTTTGTCATGGTATATTGCATGCTGGGAAAGTTTCTGACAACAGAAGAAAATCTGCGGTTGTGTACAGTCTTCCTGGGAAACAGTGCCATGGAGTGCCATGCTGTTTTAGTAAAGTCAAACAGGCTCAACTACTGAGTAATGCTGTTCATTGCCTCCTGGAACAAAATTTTGTGGGTACAAATGAGTACACAAATAACAAGTGCTGCCCAAAGTGACACTTCTCAAGGAAAGATAGCGCTGTCTGAAATTCTCATATGTTGCTTTTTATTTATTTCAAAGTGATATGTGTTTCAAGGGGGTAAAAGTAAAATGTCTTACTGCAAGCTGAATTGTTCCACAGAGGATCTGGTTGTTCTGCATATTGTCAAAGAGGATGTACTCCAGGCCCTCTAGGCCTGACCTTGCTGGTACAGAGGGCATTTTAGCAGACGAATTAGCATGATTGCATTGCACAAAAAGAGTACATACCTTCACAGACATGCGAAAGACTCAAAGAACTGCTTAATTGTCCCTCCCAGGGTGCAAGCTAAGGGAAGACCCAGGGCAGCAACGGAAAATGATCAAATGGCCTTCCCTGCTCTATGAGACAGTGTGTCTGTGCTGCGAAACACCTACTCTGAAGCAGCTGTGTAATTCTTGGTAGGACCACCTCATGTGGTCCTTCTCAGTCTGAGTGGAGCATTGCATTTTCATCAGTGTCTTATCATGGCCACTACTGAGAAAAATAACCAACTTCCCTTTTGTGGGTTGGTTTACTCACCATTTCCTCAGCCCAAGAGACTTCACAACATTATATTCTGACTGAAACAAGCAACTTCCACTGTCTGTCATTTGCTGATACCCAGTAGAGTCAGAGCTTTTAAGGAAAAGGCTACCCCAGACAGTCTCAGATGTGAGGGGGTTGGCAGAGTGATGCCAGTATGTGCAGTTGCATCTGTACATCTAGTTCTGAATTCTGTTGTCAAGAGTGCTGTTGTTCCTGGCAACACTTTTATTTCAAGCTTCTTTCTTCTTCTCCTTCTCACGATAGGAAATCTGAGAATAAAGCTGTTCTAGTATCAGCCACCCTAAGAAAACACATTGACATGCTTATAAAGCTGAATTTGCCATGGACACTGGCCTAGGCTGCAAGAGGATAAATCCATCCCCTCTTGGGCCCAGTATGTGATGTTTTGGCAGTGAGACAGGCCTAACACCAAGCACAAGACAGGGTTCAAGCATTATGTGGCAGCCCCCTTTGTGTCCCGCAAAATCCACCCAGAAGTGCATGCTGTCAGTGTCAGCTCTGCATCCAGAGACCAAGCATGCTGAAATAGTTATTTAGTTATCTGCATCCTTGTGTTTCCAGGATTTCCCATCTTCCCCTTGTCCCTAAATCTGTGGGCATCTACACAGTCCTCACCCAATGCACTCTAAGTATACTCAGAGGTTTATATGTTTTTCCTTGGTAAGAACACATGGGGTTTGCTGGATCCTGTTTCCTGGTGCTTCCAGTGGTGGACCCTGGATTAGCAGCTTTAAGAGTGCTTGAAAGCAATCAGACTTGTAAGGCATACAGGTTTGAAATCTCATCTCCGGAGGAAGGGAAAAAGATGAAAAGTGATACTGAATGCTATTCAAAGGATATACAAATCCTTTGTAATATTTTAAAAACAGTTATTGAAAGGCAAATTCTAGTAAGAGATTTCTGACATACAGAAATGACTACTTGCATCTGAAATACCATCTTTCTTTTCTAGTAACCGTTGATGGCACTGAAGTACTTAACTATTCCTTAGTCCTTCATCATACCTCCTTCCTGTCTACAGTCTTTGGCGTCATCTTTTCTCTCTGCAGGCAGGTGGAAAACAGAGTGGGCATGGCTATAATTGTCATCCAGAGCTACAGACATTAATGATAATTTTAATCTGGGGAAGGTGTTTAAAATCATGTGTTTCTGGACTGGTTGTACTGCAAAGAAGTATCAGACCTCTATGTAGAACAGACTCTGCCACATGAGCTTGCTGCATAGTATAGTCATCTTCATCTGTTGTGCTCCTGATGCATGTCAGATTCAGGCTGTATATCTCAGACCTGCACCTTCCCATGGTGAGCAAGAGGGAGACAGAACTCATCTGGGATCTTCACGTGCTCACCTCAGGTATCCACAACTATTCAAAGGGCAATGATCACTGAACAAGCTGTAGATCCCTTTTCACAATAATTTGTGTTTGTTACTTTTACCTTCCTGTTCACACTGAAAATGCTGAACACCATTAATAGTTTTCACTAGGTAAGTGTCTTAAACCTGACAAGAAAGAGGATTCTGGTGAAGCTTCTGAGCTTATCCCCTGGTTTTAAGCATCTTGCACACATAAAACAGGCAACCCTTTCTTCACATTGTTTTGTGCAGAGGTTTGAAAGCTTGTGTACCATTTATTTTAACAAAAAATAGGTCTTCTACGTATCATTAGCAGCTAAAACTCTCTCAGAACACTTTTTCATTCTTCTTTTCTTTCAGTTGTCTTTTTTTTTTTTTGTCAGATTTTTGGGATTCCTACTTAAACCACAGAAGAAGAGAAGAGTTATCCCATTCTGCAAAAGACTCAGACAGTTCAAGATCTACCCAGCATTTTGCAAGTAGCACAAACCACTGCTCATGTGAAATTGAGCTGTCAATAGGAAATGACAGGCTGTGGTTCGTGAATCCTATTTTTATAGAAGAGTGCAGTAATCCTTTTTCTCCAGACGTACCTCCTCCTAAAAGCCACACTGTGACCGTTGATCTCCCCCCTGCCACCATGATCACTGAAAGGAGGTCTCCCCGCCGGCCCCCTCCACCTCCACCTTCTCACGCTCTGGTTCAGAAATTTTCTCTGAAGCTCCCACAGGATCCTATGACTGCTTGTGAAGAAAACAAGCTGTTTCTTAAGCCACCAGGAAAGAGCACAGAGGAAATGAAAGCTGAGGGCGGTGCGAGTAAAGAAGAAGAAAGGAAGCAGAGCTACTCGGTCAGTGAGCCCTCGGCAGTGAGCCCTGAGAAGGGCTCCCAGCCCTCTGTCCCCCCACGGAGGCGGCTGTACGAGCGGACCTCCGAGGAGAGCTGTGCGGGTAAGCCTGGAAGTTGTGAAACGCGGAAAGGGGAAGGGACAGAAGAAAAACAACATAAAAGTACAGAGAGCAGAGATAAAAGGTTACTGTGCAAAAAAGGTATAGAGATGCCTGGGGAGGTTTCCAAAAGGGCTGTATCACAGTTTCAGGAGATGAAGCCAGAACCTACAGAGAAGAAGGAGGACGTGCCTGAGATAAAAATCAATGCCATTGAGAAAGGGAAGCTACCTCCTATTCCACCACCAAGAAGGAAGAGGCTTTCCCAGGTACCAAGGATCCAAAGCTCCAGCCAGCTGAAGCTAAGAACAGTGGCAGAGACGGCCACGGCCACAGCTCAAGCTGTGTGCAAGGACAACCCAGCTACAGTGGCAGGTGGTGCTGCTTGCGCACGCATCAAGACTGAACCAGAACATGGCCACAAGTCCGTCAGCTCACCTGAACTGAAAGGTTTGCACTCGTCCCTGGAGGACGTGGGAGGCAGCACAACAGCTCAGGCATCAGCATCCGAACCAGACTCCTACTCTACCAGCAGCACAGAGGATGACATGGAGATGCTGAGTAGTTCATCTGGTAAAAAGACACACTCCATAATCTTGGCCAAGGCCAAGAACAGGCTGTCCTTTGTGAACCTGTCCAACGTCTTCACAGTCTTTTTGTCTAGTGACAGGAAGCTGCAGAAGAAGATAGTGGAACTGGCACAGGACAAGGATTCATACTTTGGTAACCTGGTGCGGGACTACAGAGTGTACAGTTTAGAGATGATGGCAAAGCAGAGCTCCAGCACAGAGATGCTACAAGAAATCCGGTTGATGATGACACAGCTGAAAAGTTACTTAGTGCAGAGCACTGAGTTGAAGTCTCTGATAGACCCAGCCTCCTACACCGAGGAACAGTTAGGTAGGTGACTGTGGTTTATTCATCCTTGAGAATGATTTGGGAAGGTGAGGATGAAGACAGGATTATGCAGACACAGTTTCTGCTTTACAGAATTACAAACCATCTCTTAAAAGCTGAGGGGTATGAATTGAAGTCTACTCTGTTGTTACCAGCACTTGGAGGAACAGCTCTAAAACCTGGAGACCAATGAGGGGGAAAAACTCATTGTGAATGTTTTAAAGGGAAAAGTTTAAGCAGAAGAGATGTGTGTTCATGTGTGTGAGAGAGACATACATGTATGTATATATACATACACACTTATACAAATATGAGTCTGTATAGGTGAGCACTCACAGAGTTTACTGGAAACACAAAAAGCCAACTCCCCCCCCCCCCACAGTTGCATTTCCCATGGCCTTTCACATCCACTGCTCTGCTGTGAGGATGGACAACTCCTTGCATGTGGCAGACAGATTAGGAGTCAGTCACTGTCTCACAGGGAGGGACAAGACTATGATGATTCTGAGTGACAGGTGGGAGCAATCATTTGATTCTGCCCTGTGCTCCTCAGAGTTCAGAGGTGTGGAAGAGCTGCCTGCTGCAAGACTACTGCTGGCTCCAAAATGCAGCATTCACCTCTTTGCCACAGATATAATTTGCCTGTTTTTAACTGTTTACAGGTGTTTCATTGCTTCTCATTCATATCCTGTGAGGGAGTAATGCGCTACTTCTCTCCTTGCTAGAGATTGGACTGGTCTGTTTAAGGTACATCCATGAGGTAATATACAAAGAGCTGTAGGATTTTTTTATCCCAGTCAAAGCTGTACAGCCAGAAAAAGAGCATGTACTCACACGCTCTTTTGAAAGCTTGAAACTGTTTCTTGAGGATCTGAGAATCACTGTAGAGCTATTTATGGATCCCTAAATCAGCTTAAAACAAGCTGGGAGATGGGAGACCCAGAACATGGTCAACCACAGAAGTAACCAGGGATTCCAGGAGATTCTGCAGCTCCAGTAGGAGCTAAGGTGGGACCCAGCTAAGTAGTGAAGACTAAGTAGCCAGGACTAAGACGCAGTCTACTGCCAGTCTCAGCAGGCCCTGACGATTTTTTTCTCATCGAGCAAAGGCTTCACATGATCTTGTAGACTCCTCAGCAGAACAGACCCTCTACCAGCCCCTTGCTATAGCTAGGAGAGGGGGGACCTGCAGTTTCACTTCTCATGCACCATATGTAACACCTGCCATTTTTGTCCCAATAACCTCTTTCTTCAAGGCAGAGGGAGTGTCAGCATAGAGAAGTCTCTCTTGAATCTTGGTTATTGGAGAGGAGGCAGAAAGAAGTGTCCTTCTTATGCTTGGTAGAGATGTATGTGTACAAGGATCCCACCACCTTCCCACAGACATGTCTGCTTGGGTCTAGCTCTGTTCACTGACAGTTTCTTAACAGGATGATGTGGCCTAGTCAGCCTCAGGAGGACTGTCTTCTCCTGTGGAGAACAGGGATTCCCACTATGGAAAATTTCCCACTTGAATTTGTCCTGCTTCAGGCTGGTTGATTCTCTGGATTCTTTAAAATAATTGGATTTTGCATACAGAAATTTTACTGCCCTCTGCTTCATTGCTTACTGCCTGAGCAGATGAACTCTTTTGCCAACTACCTTTTTGCCTCAGTGCAGGGGGAACAAGAAGATCTTTTGCAGTTCCTCTAGCTCTACCTCTGGTTTCTGGGAGTCAGACAAGACTTTATCACAGTTTCTCATTCTTCCTTTTGTCTTTTGTCTCTAAAATATTAATCTGCTAAATATTAATCAAAAAACCTACAAATACTATTTCCTCATCCATAGGTCATGTAAGAGCTGTCTTAAGTATGAGTAATTTAGAGTCACTGAGCAGTAAAGAAACTTCTGACCAGGTGTTGGTGTCTCTGAGCTGATGGCTACAGCCACTTTTCAGTCACTGAGAAGAAAGGGGTGCTTTGAAGATACAATAAATTTCATCCCAAAGTGAATATCTCAAACAGGTCAGAGGGAGAGGGCAATCAGCTGAATACCACCTGGACATCTGTAAGGGCAGGGCTTGGAAAAGAAGCACTGTTAGGTGAGTTTCCTCATCTCTCCCCAGAGTTGGCTTTCCTGCTACCTGAGAGTGTCATGCTGGTCAGCCCAGGGATTAGGCAGAGACAGCAGGGACTGCTGGTAGCAGGCGGTCTTCTACAGCTCCAGTCGCAGAGATCACACACTGATGTTCATCTCAAGCCCATCTAGGACTTCTGGAGGGTGTTGGTAATGAAATGTTTGCCTTCTGGGATATAATTTCTGTTCCCTACTCACAGCTATGCAGTAGTAGTCGAATAACCAACCACATGCTGCCTTAGAACTTTTACTTGCACCTGTACTACTGTGTTGATTATTTGTTATGTGCATTTGTGTTCTCCTCTTTGCAGATGTGATTGCTGAGACAGCTCTATATAAATGTGTCCTGAAACCATTGAAGGAAGCAATTAATTCTTCATTAAAAGAAATACACAACAGAGATGGATCCTTACAGCAGCTGAAAGAGAACCAACTTGTGATACAAAACACAACTACCACTGACCTAGGCATCATGACCAGTGTGCCTGAAACTGTTGTGATGGAAAAGATCCTTCATAAATTCACAACCATGCACAAGACCTACTCCCCAGAAAAGAAAATTGCCATCTTGCTGAAGACCTGCAAGCTCATCTATGACTCCATGGCTCAGGGAAACCCAGGTACAGCACTTCTACTGAAATGGTATCCCTCACAGGTCCTTCTCCATGTGTCAAAGGAACAGGGTTTATGTTATCAAACAGATAATTTTTCTGACAAAAGTAGACTGATTTTGGTCCTGCAGCAGGGGGAATGATTAGTTTTGTGTTCCACCTACTCTGATCTTGGAAGAGGAAGGAACTTTCTAATTCAGCAGTGAGGAAAAGGAGCTAAAAGAAGAGGCTGTTGCACAGGAAGCTGAGTATGGCCTCTGCTCTTCCTGTGTGAAGAGCACTGTGCTGCCTCATGGCTGGCTGAAAGCAAAAGAGGGCCTTCACTGTTGGTCTTGAGATGGGCAGAGAGCAGGAGGAGAATTCCTACCCACTGAAATCTGGTCTGAGCAGCCCACAGCTGCTCTTCTGCATGCCACGGGCAGGCAATTCCTGTCAGAGAAATGTTTCAGATTTCTGAATACTTGTCTTTGCCAGGTGGAAAATGAAAGTGATCTGGGTTCAATTAATTTTGTGGAAGAAGTTTCACACATTTGACTCCTAAGTGGGTCTACAGGGCATTTCCAAGTCTCTCCAAGTGTACTGTTTTCCAGGAGTTATGAAAGTCATGAAACTTTTAAGTCCGCCTTGTCTGACTCCATGTATTTCAAGATATTTTAAGAAAGGAGGAGATCTTTGATTTGATTGCAATTCATACTATATGACAAAATCTGGCTGATAAATTGGCTGTGGTTGAGCTCCCTGATACTTAAGACTAAGAACTGAATGGGTCAGATCCTCAGCTGCTTTAAACTACTATTTCTTCCTCAAGTTGAAGGCAATCAACTTTGTGGATCTGATTCGTCACAAGGAACTAGGAGGGCAAGATCAGTCTTTGTCAATACACCTTTCTCCCAATAGACCACTGAGTACAGCTACAAAATACAGTAGGTGGCCACAGATGGGTATCGTGCCCAGCTTCTCATTATGTACTTTGGAGAATCAGTCAATGGAATTCAGGTGATTCATCTGGCTAGGTGTAGGTTTCTGCTTTAGGGTGAGATGACTCAAGGCAGACTCCAATGACAGGATTGATTACTTTGTTACTGGCTATAAAAGGAATGTAGGGGGACTGGTTCAGATGCTCATATGTACTGTGTAGGCAGTGATATTAGTAAGTGAATCCTTCCCAAAGGGACAATTATTATAGTATTGAGGTGTCTCACTGAGCTTCTCCAGCTTATATACAAACTTAAATAACAGCAACATATTCCTCCAAGAATGTAACCCACAACCTAGAAACATGTAACCTGCCTGCTAAAAATACTAGGAATTGTTAGTAAGAATAAAATGCATTTAACAAACAGAAAAAAAAAAAGAGTTTGGGAACCCATCACCCACAAAACGGCTGGCATTTTTTTGGCATTATTTTATCTGTGCACTAGAAAAAAGTAAGAGGTAGGAATCATGCTGCTCCTACATTTGGAAGGCATGCCACAATACCCACAGGGACAGTTGGGCACTTAGCTGATTTATGTAGAAAAAACACTTATTATGTATCTTTCAGAAATACCTTTACTCAGACAAAATATTAAAGGTGTATTGTGGGGTAGAAAGAGAATCTCTGCTTTTCATCAAAAACACAATTGTCACTTGTAGAGTGAGAAACAAGATGCAAATTTGCAGTATGTGTGGTGTATACTGGCAGTGGTGTGCCTGGAGCACCAGGCCTTGTGCTTCCTGGGAACTGCCACTCTGTGGAAGAGAACTGATGGAAAAACAAAAATAGAGCAGCAATAGGCATTGGTTTGTGAAAAAAACCTGTGAGATAAACAAGCCAAATTTGGTCAGTCCATCAACGAGGAAGATCAGGCATGGGAAAACTCTAAGTTTAAGTTGGAAGTTTGAAAGATGGGCAGACTGCTTTCTAAGGTAATTCAAAAAGAATGAATAGAGGTACAATTTTCTTACTGCAATATTTTTAACTTATGAACTACCTAAGATTATAAAGCTTCATCTTTGAACTGCATAGGGAGCTGGAAATATATAGTTCAAAACCAGTTCTGTGCTAGTGATGGAATTGGCTAGGTGACTGGCCCTAAAACATCTGCTTGAATAATTTCTGTTGCATAGTTTTGCATGGCCAATATGTAGTTTACTTTTGGGAAAAGTGGACAGATAGGACATATATTCCATTGGAATATTTCTCTTCCTTAGCTTTTAGAAGGAAGTTTGTCACCTGCTATAGAATTGAGCAGACAGATATTGGCTGCTCTTATGCACTCCTACATGGCTCTGCAGTTGATAAAGTCATGTGTGTCTTCAGTGGGATAGCTGAGCTCGTGAATAGGAAACTGGACTCAAATACTCCAGCAGCCAGTGCAGAACCCATGCTAGAAGCTCCTAAAACTAAGTCACAGCAATCCCACCACATGGCTTATTATCACATCACATTTCTGAGAAGGAATGTAAAGCTATGCATAACAGTTTTACTTTGATATCTTTGGGAAGAGGATGCTTGATCTAAGTTACTATTAATGAAGACTGATGGACTAGAGTTTTTGAGGTTTTTTGCTAGCTAGCACAATTTCTACATTTGAATCAAAGAACCAGTTCAAATTTTTCATGGGGCACAAATTCCTCTGATCTCTAAACCATATATTTTTGAAGTCGATTCATGCTGTCTGCATCTATTAACTCAATTCAACTATATCATAAATCAAACCTTGTAAAGTAGTATGAGATAGACAAGAGACTGTAAAATGCTAGGAAGGATAGTGGAAGGACAGTTACAATCTTTCTTATGATCTTGAACAAATCTCTCTTAATCTTTCTGTACCTCAGGTTTACCAGCTATAAACTGAGGCTAAAATCCATATTTGCTGGAGATCTACTGCTAGACATCATGCCACTGTTCATAAAATATTAGAGCAAGGTGCAGGCGTCATCACAGCCTGCTGGTTTTCAGAATATGCATAGAGGGAAAAGAAATGCATGAATGTGTTAAAATAGTCTGTAATTTCTTTATGGAGGCTTGGGCAGAATTCCAATTGGTTTAAATCATGTATTTAATTAATACCCATCTATTCAAGTGCTGCATCCCAGCCAGGAGCTGACGTTGTATTTGCTTTGCTATAAACATAATAGGATGAGCTTGTGGCAGAAGAGAAGGCTTATTTTAAGCTTCTTAGAGATATTTATGAAATAAATATTTCCTGACCCTGTAGGGAAGAAGGGAAAATAAAGCAAGCAAGTCATATCTGGAGTAGGACACCACCACCTTGAATAAGCAAGTTCAGTCCCACTGTCACTGAGACCAGCAGAAGGGTCAGAGCTAGATTAACTCCATCATCTGCAAAAATACCCCTCTGTGAGAGATCACAAATGGAGCAAGCCACACAGGTCTAAGAATTTGGCTTTGGCCCAGACTGAAAGTAGAGCTGAGGAGGCATCATCCTGCAGAGAACATCCTCACTGCAGCTCCCAGATGGACCCTGGTTAGTGGCCTCGTGCTTCTCATCGGACAGGAAGCATGTGGGCTATGCAATGCTGAGCAGCACCAACCTTCCAAGTACCTCGGTTCACAGGCACTATTACATATATCTTTGTGGCCTCCTGCCTCTGGACATATTTGAGTTGCTGACAGCACCTATTAACTCCACAGATAGACTGAGATACAGAGCATCTCAGGGCTGTGCTTGGTGTGATGGCTGTACATGTCAAAACTAGTTCCTGTGCCAGCAGAAGAAAGGGAGATTCAGAATCCTGCCCTCTCAGGCACCTGTCCTTGGTTCCACATGCAGTCAGTGGAGAGATGTCGTTAAAATACCTGCAAGGAGTAGATGCAATATACTGTGTCTGACCTGCTCTTTGCGACACTGAAAGTTTGTGGCAACACATGGAGTCAGAAACAGATCCTTGATGACTAATTTTGATTTCTCTTGTTAACACATTCTGCTCCTGCTGACTTCAGCTTTAGCTACAGATGTGGATATTTAAGAATCAGGCATCATATACCCACAAGTGGATTAAGGTGATGTCTAGTAATTTGTGCAGGTTGTGAGCATACAGCATATGGAGAACGAGTTCTCTTTCCATTATTGCAGTCAGACATCCCTACTCCGTGTTTATTATTCAAGAAGAAACAGTATAAGAGATTTTCATATTGAAGCCATATAAACAGCTGGAAGTCCAATAATATTCCTATGAAATCTTAAAGTTGAGAAAAGTTTATAACAAGGACTGGCAGGCAAAGCATCTAAATTAGCTTGTAGAAATGAGATAGAAAGCAATGAAAAATAATTGACTCCATGCCTTTTTATACATACAACCACTTCTCAGCCAAAAAAGAAACAGAAAGATTCTGTAGGAGTTCTTGAAAATTGTCCTCTAACTTTCAGTTCAGCTGACACTAAAAGTTGACAAATGGGGACATGGAATTGTTTAGTTTCAAATGGCTGTTTCCACTTTCATTAGTTGGTCAGTCCATTGTCTGGTTTGTGATCTCCTTTAGTGATATTGAAAAAACCACAATAAACAAACAGAAAAAAACCAAACCAAAACCCCAAGGGTTTTTTGTTTTGTTTTGTTGGGGTTTTTTTCCCAGTGGATAGGAATTTATATTGTGAAGTAGCAACTTTCTTGGATGCCCTAGTAGACACAATATGAATTGGTCATAAAAGAGAAGTAGTAGGGAAAATTCTGCTATCAATGTTGCACTGGAAATCCCTTGGCATTTAGGAAATTAGAATCATTCTGCCTGTGCCACTGGTCTGTAACTACTATATCATAAAGAAAAAGTTTTTAGAGAAGGGAAAAATAGCCTACCAAATCTTTGGTATTTCATCTTCCTTTATACTAGTTTTATACAGAACTGATTCTCTTGCCCTTTGATTTATTTGGATCAATAGTAGAAGAGGGATTTTCTCTGTGCAGTTTTTCTATTACATTTTCATGTCTCCATTGTGTTATCTTTTTTTTTCTGGAAAATATTAAATAGCTGTAATACTAAGCTGCTTGTATTAAGGTAATGTATATGTCAGTAATGAATTGGACCCTTCACAGAGCTAAAGCTTTCACAGAGGCATAAGCCAAGGCAACAACAGACAAATAAAATGTCCATCCAGATGTTAATGGAACAATAAAGTCCATTTATAGTTTGATTGAAGACTGAAGGATGTTTCTTTTGACTAAAGGCAGCCATAATAAAGCAATCAGAATTGAAAGCGTTAATCCAGCTTTCATTCAATAAATTGTCTTGTTGTGGCATGTGTAGGCTCTGTCAGAAACAGACTGAATTACAGCTCTGACAATCTCTCATTCTCTAACACTTTGTTTGAACTGGATCAACTCTCTGTCCACTAGATATATTACTGGGTTTATTTCAAAGCCACTTTTTTTTTTTTTTTTTAATCAGGGACTAAGCTCATGTTTATTTGAGGCTTCAGAAGAATATTTTTCTTTGCCAGTGGAGAATTTGCGTCAGCTATGAATGACAAAAAAAGAAACCTGACTCATGGCAAAGATTTGAAATAAGTCAGTGGGAACATTTGAGAAATAGGAATTTATGCCCTACCATGGAAGAGCATGTGTACTATGGGACAAAAATGGCTAGAGCATTAATTTTACCAGAGCTGTATCAAGGGTAGCTTTGACTCTTTGAGGTGAGGCAAGCAGTTCTCAAGTAAGACACACGCGGCCCACGAAAACAGCACATCCAGAGGCACTGATGAGAAAATCTGCCCACAGTCTGAGGAAAGACATTAGAAACGAAAGCTTTGGGATTAGGCTGAGAGGAATGGTCAAGTCTGAGTGTTTGGAAGATAGGCCTGTTAAGAAACTTGCTATTATGGGTTTTCCATTATGAATTTATGACACATCGGTGGAAAGTGAAAGCATCTTTCAAAGGAGAAAAGTTATCCTTGTGTTCTTTGTGATTGATGCAGCGAAGCTTCAGTTTGGATTCTATTTTAGGTAATAATTATTTATAATGATGACTATTAACATGCATGGTTTTTCGTCCTCAGAGATCCCGAAGAGCTCTTACAGATTACACATTAGATCACTTTGTTGACTTTGCGGATACGTTTTAAGCATCAGAAATCTTGAGTACCTGCCGCACACCAATTTCAAAAGCTAGTCTAAGTCCAATGTGAAAGGCTTTTTGTTTTCTTAGCTAGATGCCATGGCTAGAAAGATGATTTCTTTTAGATCCTAGATCTCCCTGGCTAGAAAGATGATTTCTCTTAGATCCTAGATCTCCCTCTTGGGAGACTGTTTTAATTAGGAACACGTAGTGTGATGTTTTGCCTTCTGAAGGAACACAAACACAGAAGTCTTCAGTCCTAAAAGCCACTGTCTCAAATTCTATTTTCTGGGTTTGGGTCCCACACATAGTGTAAACCTAAAAGAATAAATACCCCTAATGCATATAGACAGCTTCCCTGCTAATACTACCAACCAGAATTGCAGTCTTGATGTCAGTGTCAAATCAGAGTGACAAGACAGAAGCCTTTGCACTCTTCAAAAATTGCCACATCTGTGACCAATGAAGTTAAAGTCTTTCTTTCTCCAGTTAATACAGAATGGCAGAAATAGAGCTCACTAAAATTTCCAGCTCATATTTTGGGTTTGAAGTGATCTAACTTTCTCCTTTTCAGCATTTTCCTTTGCTGATGATTTTGAGCTTTGACTGTTCAGGTAATATAAGCCAAAGTCTGCAAAGGACGTGCTGGGTGAGAAGCTGTCACTGTTACGTCGGAATATGTTTTTGTGGTGAGTTTTTAGGACCACTCTGTGTTTCTCTTTTTTCAGGGAAGCCATACGGTGCAGATGACTTCCTCCCTGTGCTCATGTATGTGTTGGCTCGCAGCAACTTGACTGAAGTCCTTCTGAATGTGGAGTATATGATGGAACTCATGGACCCTGCACTGCAGCTAGGGGAAGGTAAGGGTACAGTGTTTAATCATGGGATATTCACTTTGGAAATCGTTATTTACCTTACTTCAGTGTTTGTGAAAGTGGGATAGAAAGGCTCTGGCTAGACTTTGTGGATAAGCTTTGGCAAAGCTTTAAACCTGAAGTTCTAAAATTATTGTCAAACACTTCAATTCCTTTTAGCAGTGCAGTGCCTTTAGACACCAGCTAGAAAGGCAGGGACCCAGCATAAATGAGAACTGAGTTACTGGATTAGTAACCTAAACAGAGACATCTTGTGTTCCTTGGTCCAAAGGCTGAAAAGCTAGAAGGTTTTTGCCTAAAATGAAGCAGCTGCTGCAAACCATTGTGTGGACACTTTTATTTATTCCAATTAAAAAAAGCACATTTTTTAAACTATACTGCATTCCTGAGGCCAGACATCACTCTCATGGTCACTCTACTCTTAAATTTGTGTGAACCCACTGATAAAGTTCTCTGACTGAGTATCATAGCAAGGCAGAGGAAGAAAAGTGGGGTTAGAGAAGAATATCAAGTTTGGATGTAAATAAAGACTTCTGTTGTTAGAGACATAAATACCCCAGGGAACTGTGGGCCTTTAGTTTCTTAAATATAGCTTGAGAAGCAAATGCTTTCCAAGTGACAATTATGTGCTCTGAATTAGGAACACAGATCATTTATCACCAAGTAGTCACTAAACCAGTAAAATGAGTTTTATTTTAGACTTCGATTTGGTAAGTACTGAGATTCCAGAAAGGAGTCCTGGATGAACAGCAGTGGACTAATTTTATTTATATTAAATAGAGGTGTAAGTCTGAAACTAAGACCATGTCATCCCAACACAGTGCAGAGGGGAACAAAAGTAAGTGCTTATAGAATGAGTAGTAGCAATACAATGTATTAGTAAGGTGTTTCTACACAGGCTAATTTTTCTGCTGAAAATAATTGTTAGCAGAAAAAGTGTTAGCCAAAGAACAGCATTTTGCTGACATAACCAAGCAGTTCTTGGTAACTGCACCGCCCACAGGTTCTTCATTTCAAATAGGCACACTATCAGGCTGGTTATCGAACTCAGCTGGGTTGGGGAGCTCAGGGTATCAAAGGCAAAGCTGGCTGGAAGTTCTCTTAATTCAAAGATGCAAAGGCTGTGTGAAATGTGCACTCTAGTCAAAGGGGGAAAATTTTGTGATGGAGTTCCAGATCAGACTGGCTGAATAATCACATCAGAAAGAGGACTGAGAGCAACTGTAGATACAGGGAATGGGAAAAAAAGAACATCTCAGTGAAAACAGCTCTGAGATTGCGAAGTATAGAACTGGTAAAAGTTACCTTAATTAGGCCTTTCAAAGTTGAATGGCAAAAGGTGATTCAGGAACAAAAATTAAAGGAAAAAAAGTAGAGCAGAAGTGAGAAAACTGTGAAATTGCGTAGGTCAGTACACTAAATCACTAAAATTTGGCCTCCAAAAGAAAAATACACTTAGAACTAATTTTATAACAGCAGTAATATTGACTGCTGGGGCAAAGACAAAGACAGATGATGGGTTACGACTGAGTGGAAATAAAAATACTTAGAAGTGGGAGATAACTTAATTTGTAAAAAAGTTGTAATGAATTCCTGTTGGGTGGGACTGTGAAATCTTCCTCCCTGGATTTTTAGGGAAGGGATACACCAGGTTGTGGGTCCCACCATCCCATCATGTGGGCCTCTTGACTCAGCCAGAGCAGGAGAAATATTGAATGACAGATAAGGGAGGGTAGTAACTGTATTTAAGAGGGTGGAAAGTGGCACTTTCAGGGTTCTTAGTCTGTTCTCAGCAGCTCTTTGTGGGAGATAGTAAAGCAAAATAAGTGTGTTTTGAGTGAACGCAGACCTGCATAGCTGTGGGACATTCCTCATCGATCCACCGGGGTATGAAAAGTCAAATGGCAGTGTCTCGGTCTCTCCTCTCCTACACCAAACTTTAGTGGTGTTCTAAAAATACTGCTCTTAAATAAAGTGCTGTCTTAGCCACCCTTGAGCAAACAGCCACACTGGCGGTGGAGCTCACCGACGCTGCGGAACCGCGGGCTGCTGCGCGGCTTGGGTGATGTGCAAGTGCCATCTAGAGGCAACAGCAATTAGCGCGAAACTTATTAAAAACCCGGGTGCTTGCCCGGCTGACTGGCCGTTGTTAGTTCTCCCCGTTTTCCTGGCACCGGGATGGTGCTGCGGTATCAGGGAATAGCCTCGCCGCCTCTGGGACACTGCGCTGCTACCCCGCAGCTCTGCGGGCCCATCCTGCCCTCCGGCGCTGAGCCCGGGCAGTAGCTGGGAAAGAGCACTTCGGCCAACCCGGTGCCCCAGCGAGGGGTGCCCTGCCACCAAAGCAGCGGCTTCCTCATGTTCACCTCTATCCTTATCAGGGCTCTGATATGGATGAAGCCTCTGTTGATGAAGCCAGTTCTTATCATGGTCCAGCTGCTTCCCCGTGGCTGCAGTTGGTTGTTTGTTACCTGCTGCAACCAACACCACAGCAGTCAGGGGATTTCTGAGGGAAAAGGGCTTTTGCCACTTTGTCCTGTTTCTCTCTCCTACCAATATTTATCTTGCAACTCTGAACAGTCCGAGAATTACAGGCGAACACCTGGGATCCCTGTATGATCAATAGAGCAGCGGGTGACTTGTTCCTGCAGGTCTGACACATCCCACAATGGTGCTGAGCCCACAGGAGACCTGGGGTCCAAACATTCCAGCAGTGTTGCTGGAGTTGGAGGGGCTGGATCCAGGCCTTGTTCTTCTCCTGCAAGTACTTTATAATTGTTTCTATTTCCTTACAATATGGGGACTGCTCAGGAGCCCAAGTTACAGATCTGTTGCATGGCCCCCCCTGTCAAACACAACAAGAACATAACCATGTCCCAGAGAATAAACCATCTGTGGCTTGTGCCTGTTTGCAAAAGTAGCTCTTGTAGCTGTTTCTCTTCAGCCTATATTCCCTCCTGGGACATCTACAGCCTCAACAGTCAGGGCAGCAACACTGATGTGGAGTAGGAGGGAATGGAGGACACTGGTTGTTAGGTCTCCTTCTGCTGGGTTAACATCAGTCACCCCTGCACTCCTTGCAGCGAGGCACGGGACCCCTATCCAAGGGTCAGACAGCTGCCACTGCACAGGCACCAGCAGGATGGGTGAGAGTGGAAATGAATGGCCCATGCTGGTGTGATATTCATACTTTTGCCTTTTGCAGGTTCCTATTATTTAACCACCACCTATGGGGTTCTGGAGCACATCAAGAACTACGACAAAATCACCGTCACACGGCAGCTGAGCGTGGAGGTTCAGGACTCCATTCACCGCTGGGAGCGACGGAGGACACTGAACAAGGCCCGAGCTTCCCGCTCATCAGTGCAGGTAGCTGGCATTATACTCTAGGAAAATTGCCTGGAAGATGAATATGTTTTCTCCACACTTACAATTTTTTAATATGGTAATCATTTAAAAAAAAATTAATTCAAATCACTATTAAAAGAGTACATATGGTACAAGATTTTGAGATCCTAAAAAAACACACCTCATTTGAAATACATGTTACTTACAAAATGCATTTTTAAGTCTCTAAGTACTCTCATAACATTGTAGTTTTAAATATGATTGTAGAGTGATTTTGTTGTTCATTCTCAAAGGAGACTTGCTAGGAGCCTTCGCATGTGGAGAGCTGTGACGAGGATACAGGGAGTCCCTCTTCTCCATCACCCTTAATGCCTGGACAAATCATGGGTTAAACTGAAGAGATGTGAGCAGGCTATGCAGGGCTGTTACTAGATGGCATAAAGCTGGAGGAGGATAAGAGACATCCCAAGAGCCAATCAGTCAAGCATCTTCCAGCACCTGTCCTCCTGTCCAGCAACAGGAAAGACCTAGCAACATCTGGTTAGCTTTGAAGCCCAAACTGTGTATGGCCAGGTGAAGACCTTCTCATGCACCAATGGAAGAGGGTCCCAAGAGGGATAGGTGCTCTGGGCCTCCAGCCATGGTGAAGCTGGGTGTAGGTCCAGGTGGTCAGGATGCCCTGTCAGCCCCATGTCCTGTGATCAAATTGTCACCCACAGGGAGGCAGCAAAGGCCACATCTGTGGTTCTGTAGAGCCTTCACAGTGCAGAACTGAAAATTGTGCATGCTGGATTGTGTGTGTTTCTGTGTGTGTGTGTGTGTGTTTGTGTCTGTGTGTGTACTCATGTGTGTGTGTGTATGCGTGTGGTGTGTAAAGCCATGGGAAAGTCTCCTGAGGGGGACACGCAGTCCATGTGGGCCTGTGAAAAGCATGGAGTTGAACGGGTTTCCCATGTTGCAGTCAAACCAGTCCCCGATGATCTCAGAAATTGTGAATGCACATATCCATCCAGCCCGGAGTGCTGCTCTAGCAGTAGCTCATAGCAAGTACCTAGCATGGAGCATAATAGATGAATGAACAAAGCCACATTTCCACAGAAGATTCCCACCACCTCCAGCAGCCGAAGTGATGTTTTCCACCCCTTTTAATGACGGGTAATATCAGACACATGTGAGGCCATCCTGGTAGAGAAAAACAACATGCTGGTGTGTTCAATGGGCCCCTGTCAATCCTTCTGGCTGCCTTAATCATCTGTAGTGATACACCATAGATGCAGTTTGGAAGCCCATAGTCCACACATTTGGCAAATTTCACTTCTCCTGAGGAACCTCAATATTTTCTGACCAAAATGGTCGGGAATTGTTTTGAGCTTCACAGATACGAATTAAACATGCAGGTTCCACTGCGACCAAAAGCTCTCTAGATTTTGTTCCTCATGTGTTTGGCAAGAGGAAAGTTGTCCCAACAATTGTTACTGCCTGAAACAGGATACAAGTAAATCAGCCTTCTCAGCATGACATCTTCTGCTGTTTCCTTCCTGATGGAAGGAAGTTCAGAATACACATTCCCAAGGTGGTGTTTGGGTGATTGTGGAGTTACAAGGGTCACCACACTGCCTTTTCCTGTTTTTGGGAAGCAGGGGGTTTTCAGGCCAGATCTCTGATGTTTGTCATTTGTTATTCTGGTCTGTCACTTCTTTGCATATTCTTTCTTCAGGAGCTGTAAAAAAATGGGAGAATGAACTGTTGCAGACTGTTCATTAGGGATACTCACCAAAATCAGAAAAAAGCTTTCACTTTTTTGCAGGGCTAATTATTTGTTTAAGTGCTTGTTAGTTTAAGTATTTGCTGATTCAGAGCTTGTCAGAGGGAAAAAGGAAAGAATAGCTAGGACATTGGAGAACAACTGGAGGGTATTTGGGAGCATTTAGGAGCTCTAAGCAGCTATGGCTTTGGGGCTGAATTCTAGTTCCTTCAGTCCTATGTTAACTGCAAGGCCTATCCTCATGTTTCTCTTCAGGATTTCATCTCTATCTCCTTTCTGGAAATCGGTGCTCAATCAAGGACACTTGGGTCCCGGAGTGACACCACAGCTGAGAAGCTGAGCCAGCAGTGTGCTGAGAAGTTTGAAGTCTCCAATCCCAAGGACTATGGACTCTTTGTTTATGTCGATGACCAGTGGCTGCAGCTGGATAAAGATGCCCTTCCTCATCATATTAAATCCTCCCTGCTGAAGAGTGAAACCAAGAAAGATTTCAATTTTATTTATAAACCAATAGACCATAAAACCCCACCAGTTCCAATTGTCAAAGAGTCAGACTTTCTCTAACGGGCTGTGCTTGTTTTTTGCTGCATTTGCTGTCATCCTGGAAGGGCTGGATAGTTTACTTTGTGAGATCCTCTGGTATCTGCAGTTCTCAAAAGGTCTCTGGAGTGTGGCCTTCAACACAGGGCAGGTGGGTTAATTGTAGATGCTGTCTGAACACAGGGCATTTCTCAGCAGAGTACATTTGCAGAAGTAAAAGGAGCATTCGGGAGAACGTTCATCCTCTGGAAAACTTGAAGTCTCAAGCCTCATAACCTCCCACTGGCAACCAGCTGATATTGCACAATGTAAACGGACAGCGGAGAAAATCCAGATATCTTGCAGAAAAGTAGACATTTACTTCGTACTAAATTAATGCAGGTGTGAATCACCTCTGTGCACAAGGCCTGTGAAAGACGTGCACACACTTCAAACTGTTTGGAGATAAGACTGTGTTTGTGCCTTACAATATCTGTTCACTCAGTTTGAATAAACTGGGTCTTGTCTGATGTATTCAGTGGCATAGGGATGTCACCTTTAGCAGAACTCCATCTCTGTCTTGCTGTCAACAATGTTTTTGCTTTTGAAATCCATGTAATTACAAACCATGCAAGACGATCCTGTGCCTTCACTAAGAATACATTTTTTGCCATCTATTTGTCATTGAAATCAGGTATCTTAGGAATTTTCATCACTGTATTTTTCTTAAAGGTCGGAAGTCTTCACCATCAGTTTTATATGTACAGCAGTTTTAATCACATCGGTTGTATGATAGTGTTTGGTTAATTGTATATTTATTTCAATGTGTGAAATGGTGCAATTATTTTGAAATAAGTCTGTGTAAAGAACTTAATAATTTGTCCAGTGTATCAAACCAGATTAAAAATTGAAAGTCAAAAATAGCTAGAATTAAATATTTGTCCCTTTTACCTGGCTGTCATTTTCACTAGTGTTATCCTATCTATAAGTCCCACCAGGTTATGACTTTAATAAATTCAGGCTGTTGCAGGCAGAACTTGGTAATTCTCCTTTCTACTGTGCTTTCATTCAGTCAGTCATTGTAGACTTAAATTTCCTTGAAAACATAAATTCCCACAGAACACATTGAACCAATGCAAAAATGTATTTCATTAAATTTGAAAACAATTTTTCAGGATTGGATAATGGAAGTGTTAGTTGCGAGACAGGTCCATGTTTTTGGGTACCTTCATTCAGGCAAGGTGCCCACTGGATATTGGACTGTCTGTATGTTACACAAACTTGGAATCAGGCCTAGCAAAACTCTGATTAGAAAGAAAAGATGTTTTAGTCTGGGTTTTGCTCAAAGTTTTTATTATTTCCTTCCATTAAAATTCAAAAAAGATTTGGGGCAACTCGGTCTAAGTTGCCCAGGGTCTCTGCCTTACTCCTGAAGCTCCAAAGGTAAAACGGTATCATATAGCTAGTTACTTTCTTAGTCTCTGTGGCTTGAAGTAAATGTCTGTGCCTACATGCCCCAGCTGTAGTGTGCAGTGGCCAAATCTGAGTACAGATACCAGCGCTGTGCATCTGCCAGCTTGGGCTGTGTGCACGTGTTGTCAGGAAGGACAACAACCAAGAATGAGGAAGAATGAATAACATCAATCTTCATTTTGAGGATATCATGTGCAGAGCTTGCAGTGTGTCATACCATCTCTGAGCTGCCTCCAAATCCATGGTTATTTCTACTTGTGTGCAGCTGTCAGCACCTCCGCCTTGCCTCTGGGCAGCACACCGACAGGATGCCAGAGCTGAACACCTCCCTCGTGCTGCCCTTACACTCTTGCAGGGCTGTGTGCTCCTGCTGGGAGGCTGTGCTGCTCTCAGGGTGGCACTTGGGATGCCATGAGCAAACCTGAGATACAGGTTTCCAGTATCAATCTAGGCAGTGTTGCTGCTCTCAGGGCCCCAAGGGCACTCACAAGAATGGCTGCCTCCAGTGCCTCCCCAGTGCCCCCCCCTCCATCCTGCCTATGGCCTGGAACCCCATTTCAGCCTCCCAGGGCTGTCAGCTCCTGTCCCAATGATGCTGCAGCAGGACTGGTCTCGAGCTCCCTGCAGCCCTGCCCTGCCTGGCCTCTTTCTGTCCCCATGCCCAGGGAGATGCTGGAATGCCCAGGACTGGGGCTGTAGCAGTGGGACAGCCCCCAAGAGAGCACCCATGGCCCCTGGAGCTACTGGCCTCTCTGCCTCAACAGCATGTTCCCCATGCCCATCCAACAGGCTGCAGCAAGGATGTCAGCTCCCACCCTTCTGTCGCCCTGCCCGGGACATTCTGTGCCAACAGCATGGCAGCAGGCCCTCACCGACAGGCTGGGTACAGGGTTTCCATAGTTGCTCCAGCCATGAGGCAACAGATCCTCACCCTACCCAGCCCCTCACCCCGCCACCAGCCCTGAGTGTAGGGCAAGCTCATGGCAGTTTTCCCTTCCGTTCGGAGCACTGCCAGTAAATCCCTGACACAGTGCAGAGAGGCTGGTTTTCCTGTTTCCACCACAGGTATCATCACTCATGTCCCTGTTTCCCGAGGGCTGACCTGCTCCGTGTTGGCTATACTGAGGATGATCTCAACTGTCACTGCTGAGGCTGCAGCAGTAGGATGATCCAACCTCTGGGCAGCATCACTTATAAACCTTCCTTTTTTCTCAAACCTACCATCCCACACACTCTTCAAATCCTCTGTTTTGCACTTACTCTCCCAAATGAGACACTCCCTTCCATCTCTCACCTGCCTGTTCCACCCAAACCATGGGCCCAAACTAGCTCTCTGGTCTGCCTCCCACCAGCCTTCTCACCCCTCTTGATAGGACTCCAAGCCATGTACCCACTTCACTTCCACCACCTGTGCACGCTACATGAGGTCCACTGGACTGGGGGTTCCCAGCACCAGACCAGAATGTGGAACATCTGACCAACAGCTTGGATCTGCCATTGCTGCTCCAAGTAACTTTAAGTAAAGATGTATATTGTCTGCCAAAGTCCTCGGCCTGATCAGGTTATTGTTATACTGTCACCTTCGCAGTCACTGAGCCCAAAAGTAATCTGATGGGTATGAGGTCAAAGTAGAAGCATGGAAGGAAAGAAGCTAGGACTGATCTGCTGGATATTTCTGGACAGCAACTGGACTTTGCACCAGCCAGGGCTGAGCGACAAATTGATGAACTGAAGCGCTCCAGCACTTCCTGAGACGTCTGAGTCGGCGGCTGGACTTTGGGGCTAGGGGGTATTACAGGATATAGAGCTGGTCAGTGGAGCCTGGGGAAATTATGACAGTGCTAAATCACTGCAATCTAAATGGGCTCAGACTAAAATTTATCAAAGTCTAGATCCAAAATCCAGTTTTCAAAATGCAAGGAGCGTCAGCTGAATTTATGTGGGCTTTTTAAAAAGGCTCTCAAATTGCACATGCAATATTTTCCTCTGGTATAACAACTGGAAAGCTCTGATTTGATTTGCAAAGATTTCCATGGCTCTCCTGAACTCAGAGATTGTTGACAGTAATGTGAATTACTGTGCCTGGCTGGGAGCTGCCTGGAAGGCAATCCCTGTGCTAGGACTTGGTGTAGAGCAGGTTTTTCCTCAGAGGCTGTGGTACACCTGGCCTGTTTGGTCCCATTATAAAAACCACCAGCAACAACTTCACTAATCATACCTCTCTGGGACACAGGGATGACCTGACTCTTCCAGGGCCTGACCACAGCTATCCCTTGTCAGGGAACACAAGATGGGAGATGACCCATATGATGGGATCCTGGAGGACCCAGGACAGAGACAGCTGCTGCCTCTCCAAGCTTACAGCTCAGTGGTGTGGGGACTCAGGCTCTGTCTGCACCAGGATTATGGAGGAACAGCCTGTCTGGAACAAACTTGCTGTCGTTTTAGTGACCCTGGCAAAGCTGGGTCACACTGGGGACTCAGTGTGGAGATTGCTGGAGCAATTCAGCACATCCCTTCCTCTGGGCCTTGGTACCCAGGGTCCTGCACTGCTTTGGGCTGTTATCTGACATTTTGGATGATGTGGGGAAAAAAAAGTCAAATGTGGGAATGAAATGCACATTTTTAAATGCTCCCTGGGATTTTATTCATGGGATTTGCCATGGGGTTTCCTCATCCTGCAGCTCAGGCAAGAAGGAAGCAGTCCAGTCTGATGATCTGTAACCTCCCCTGGTTAGTCAAGATGGTCACGCTGTGAGTCATGCACTAGCACTCATGTGAGCCCTCAGCAGACAGGAGTGTTTCAGTGGATTTTGACCAAGTAGGGTTGTGCAACCCAGCCAAGGCCTCTTCAAACACTCATTTCCAGAGAAACCTTGTGCAATGATCATGCATTTACCCCCAAGAAAAGGATCCCAGTGTGAGAGAGAGGAACAGGGAGACCTGCTGAACCTGGTAACTTCTGCTAAGAAACAAAAAGTCTATGTGGCCTCTGCACGCACAGAGCTGATGTAATGCCAGTTTACACCCAGCAATATAATCTGTCAATAATTCATGAAAATTATTACACTGGCAGGTCATGTATAACCTAAAATAAAAGCCACTGAGATCAAAGGCAATTTTCCTGCTGAATTCAAGAGCTTTTGGGCCTCTACATGCTCCAGTCACACCAACTGTACTTTGAAACCCGGTATGTGGCAAGAAATCTGCAGTATATGAGAAAACTGTGGTTTAAACATGTTTCAAAATGGCTTTTTGTAGTCTCTTTGCTAACTCATGCTTTCTTCTTCCCAAGAGCCCCCACAAATGTCCTGGGAAGATGTCCTAAGGGATTGCCAGGCCACGTGGCGGGGGCAGGGAGGAAGAGCATTCACCTTCCAGGTAATGGGCTGGCACCCAGAGCCTGAAGGTCTCCCCCTCCCACTAATCCGTCGTAAAGGCACAAGACTGTGTTTTTTCCACAGGTTTGTGAAGTGATTCAGGCTGGCAGGGACCCCTGGAGGTCATCAATCCAATCCCTGCTCAGGTGGGGCTGCCTCTCAAGGTTGCTCAGGGCCTCATCTTTCAGTGCTGCAAGACTCCAAGGCTCAAGGTCATGCAGCCCCCCTTGGCCCTACTCCAGTATTTCAACCCCTTGCGCTGTGAAAAATGGTTTCCTCCTATCCAGCTGGTGTGAAGACCCTGGCTGTTCTAGCACAGTCCCTCCTTGGATGAGTGTTGCTACTGTAGGATACTGGCCAGCTCTGCCTGTGGTGCGTGGGATTGCAGAATTGTAGTACTTCTGATGTCTCCTGCCTCTTTTGGGGTATTGGGCCTCTAGGAAGGAAACAGCCTCTGATTAAGAATTGCCCAAGCTCTTGGCACAAAATGCTGCTTAGTCAGCACTTTGGCTTAAGCATCCTTTCCATCTAATTCTCCTCCATTCGTGTTCTCACAAGGCAGAGGCTGAGCGCAGGAATGAGAGGCCTTCAACCTTCTGCCCCGAGATGGGCACAGCTGCTCAGCACTTACCTCAAGTCATCCTGATGAGACAAGATGCAACTTGGTTTGAAGAGAGCTAAAATAATACTGCTTACTGAAATCTCTAAAAAAGTGTGTTATCTCCAACTCACGTGAACTGCTTTCTGCTTTGTTGCTGGTAGAGAAGGGAGGGCAGTTACTTGTGCTCTGAACCAAACTGTGTTCATCTAAATTTGCATTCTACAGAAATAGCCAGCACACACTGGAGGCTGATCATGGATCTGCCCTCCTGGTGATCTCAGAGGAAAGGCACTGAACTGCTGTGTGCAGCAGGATGTTGGGCAGAAACACACGGCAGATTTGGCACACGGGTGGGAAAACGGCCTTGAACTCTGTTCTAGCAATAAGGAGAGGAGGAGAGGAAGCCCTGTCTGGGGCAACTGACACTATTCCCATGGGTTACAGATAACATGCAACCATTCTGCTGTTTTTGTAAATAATACAGCCTCAACTTTCCCCTGTTCTGCCCCGCGGTGACAATTTGCTGGAAATGTGACCGTTTTCCATATTTTGCATTCTAGCATCCCATCATTCTAGGAATGGTAGCCTGAGTAGCTGCATGCCTGCAGGAAGAGTGAGGGTGTCTGTACTTGCTCAACACACCACAAGATACTCTTGCACAATCTTAAAATTATTTTCTCATCAGGTTCTATTACCATCCCAAAATAAACAGCCTGCAATGCCTGTGTGATGCTATTTGGAGGCCTTAAAACAAATGTATTGATCAGTGCAGGTGAAGGTTATTGGTTTCTTCTTCTGTTTTTTTCTGGCTGTTCCCCCAGTGACTGCAAAGGAAATGGGTCTCTAGACATGAACTGAAAATTCAGTATGACATAAGTGCTTTTTGCAGGGCATGGATGAGAACCTGCTGCATCTCAGGCAGCACTGTGGGTGTAGTGACATCTTCAGCAGATTGTCTATCTTTTATTTTGGCACATCCCTGAGGGAAGGGGTAACTGCCATTTAGGATGGTGAAGCTCTGGAAATCACTCTTGCAAGAGGAAAATAGAAAAGAATTCCACTTTCACGTGTCAGCTTTGCATCTCAGAGCTACAAGAGTCTGCCAGAGAGCCAGGACACGTGATGGTAACAAGTGCCACCTGGGTGTAACTGATCTCTGAAAATAAGGATATGTGATTTTTCACCTGATAATTACTTTTTGAGGTCTATTTTGCATGGCTGGAGATTCTTGGCTGTAAAGTGACACCATCTATGAGGAACCTGGGGAACTTTTTTTTTTTTTTTATCTCTGCATTCTAGATACGAAAACCCAAAAGAACAAAAGCCTCCTCTGAATGCTTCAGAAGTAAAGGGAAAAAACTGTTAAACCTTTGAACTGATGATGGTAAGTGCTTGAGGAGCAGCCTGGATTTCTAGGGCAGAGAACCCTAAAAGCAGAAATGAGTAAAACAGCTGATTTAATGTATATATTCAAAAGGGCTTTGAAAGAGTAATTTCTGTTCTTTCAAAGTGTTTGGGGGCTCCTGGCTATCTTTTCTTGATAGCAGCTAGACTCTCTAAAAGCTGTCCTGTGTGGCCAGCCCTTCCTCCTGCCATCAGGGAAACACCTGCAACACTTTCAGGCAGTCACAAATTTCATACTCTTATTTTTGGATTTCTGCTAAAACCAGACAGCTTTACAGCTGAAAAGAAACAAGAAGCAACTCAAAGCAGCACATATCCGAACTTTCAACAACGCCTAATGTTTAAACTTTCATTTATTAACTCAGTAAAGCCTCTGTCTCTCACTCATCTGAAAGTGTTCACGTTCCTGGCTTTATCTGGCTCCGCTTTATCTAAACATAGTTTCAGTTACGCCCCCTACAACCCCTCTACTCTGTTTGGAGCTACCCAGAACTCTCTCCATCCTGGACATGTTAGTTTAGTTTTTCTCTGCATTCTTTTCCCATGGAGATGAGGTAATTGTGCGTATTTTAACACACTTTTTGGAAAGAACTCTATAAATTATTTCTGTTTCCAGTCTCCATGTGTAAAAAGGCATGGACAACCTGAAACTTTTGTGAATCACTTCACAAGCTCTAATTTTCCCCCTGCTTGTCATCTCTAAAGAGTGGTGCCTTCAAGTGTGATCTGGGACTTTTGATATTTTTTGTTGTTGTTGCTTTTACGTTGTAGTTTTGGGGTTTGTTTTGGCTTTTGTTGGTTCAGTTGTGGATTTTTTTTTTTTAGATGACCTGTCTCATAAAAGTCTTTCAGGGACAGATTAACCTTTTAATGCAATATCATAGAATTAATAATTAATTCATTTTCAAGACACAAGATGTCTAACACTGTATTGCCCTGTAGGTGGATGAATCTGTCAACTTTATTTTTATTCACAGGCAATTCCTGTACTCTATGACTTCCCACAGGTTTGTGTGAATATACAATTAATTACAGAATACTGGTGCTAAGTTTACAGTATTAGATATTTTTTTTCTTTGGGAAACAGTGCTTTCTACCCAGAAAGATTTTTACTGTTCACAGTTTAACTGTGCTGTTCACATCAAATACTTCTCTAACACAACTAATTTCTTTAAACTGTTAAGGAGTTAAAGCTTAAAGAACAAGCTTTGGTTTCTTCACTCTTTAACCAATCTGCAAATTAGTCACTGTAACGGAATTCATTAACTTTGTTTAAAAAGCTAATAGTTAGCAATAGTATAAACAGAATTCCAGAATTAATGACTCAATGTTTAAATTTAGCATGGATTTAGCAATCACATAGGTGGCTTGTAATGTTCATTAAGAGATTCTTAAGAGCACTGTGCTTTGAAACAAATTCTCCATCTTGAAAGCTCCAGGAGGTCTGCCAAGACGCCCCTCTCAAAGCAGCAGGCTGTCAGCATGTGGAGATGCAGAGCAGAGCATGGCAAGTGCTGCACTGCTCGGGGTCAGGTGCCTCAGCTCCCAGCAGTTCCAGTACATTGGTTGACCCTCTTCAGGTTGCATGCATGTAAAGTCTGGATTATTACAGTTATGAAAGGCTATCACTTGTAGTAAGGGTTGTATTAGAGACTGTTGTTTCCATCAATACCCAAGGCACACTTGATTCATGGCCAGGCATATTCTGCAACAGAGAACAATAATGATGAGTAATTTTTCAGGTGCTCTGCTCTAAAACTATTTCCCAAACTGACTGCAGCAGGCTGCCACCAGGAGTGGGGCAGCACAACTTCATCTTATGGGTTGCATGTGCATGCTGTCTGAACCACCAGGACACTCTTACATTCCTCACCCTTCTGCCTTCCTCTCTCCCTTTTCTTCCTCTTGCATGACTCACAAGCTAGGATCCCACTCTCTACCACAAACTCCGAAGACATAATTTCAACACCATGCTCCTCTTGGCCCTACCACACCACCACAAGGGTCAGTCTGGCCCATTACTTCCCTGCTTTCCTACCACATTCTCACAGTGAGGGGCCTAGCACCGTGTTGTTCCCTTTTGTCACCAGAACCCAGCAGTGCTGTGGTGTTCTGAGCCACCAGCTGAGGGGGCAGCACAGAAAATACAGCAGTTCCCAGGCTTTCTTCAGTGTAAGATCATATAGGAGTTACAGGGCAACAATCGTGCAGCAGTCATGCCATCATATGTTGTGCGGTACAGTGGGATTCTGTGACTGCCTGTAATTTCCCCTGAGGCTCAACAAGGAAATTAAAGGGTTACACGGGACATGGATCATTATGAGTGGGAGGGGACTAATAATGATACGTTTTCCAAAGTAAACATTTTTAACTTTAGAGTGGGAACTTTACTGACAAAATGGTCAGAGTAGAACAAGTGAGAAGGCTGTAGGATTAGGTTTCATCTGCCTATTAGCTTCTGCTTTTTTAACCACAGATAAAACTACATTGTGTATCTGGGAGAAGCTCATTACCTGTCAATGGGGTATCCTCCCTCACAAAGGTTGACCAAGGCATACAGCTGTCTCAGTGCATACTCGTACTGAAATAAACAAACATTGTTAATCATTTCAGTGAGGAAGAGCAGGTATTGTTTATCCAAACTAAACTGTGGAAGTAATTTAGAGATGCTACTAATATTCAAGGTGTTCAACTGATGGTCTTGATGACCTAGTACTGGGCTAGACAGATTTCTGTTCTGTGCACTTTGCTTTTTCAACTTCATTAGATAAATTCAGCTGTGCTGCACATGGCCTCCTAAGCAAGGCCATCTTACCCATGATATTCTTGAAATCCCACAAAACAAAACAAAACACTAAAGAGGATGTCTTGCCTGACAACCGGACTCCCTTATTCTTGTCTAAACAGTCTAACAATCCTGTCTAACACCAGGATTTGATCCTCAACAGGGATCCCAGGAAGAGCAAATGGTAATCAAAGCCCTTAGCTGAAAGGTGGCTCTCAGGAACTCAGCAAGACCACGGAAATAGCAGGGAGGCTATTGCAAGCAACTACACAACACAAAATCATAATACAGAAATCTAAATGTAAGGAACTACACAACACAAAATCATAATACAGAAATCTAAATGTAAGGAACTACACAACACAAAATCATAATACAGAAATCTAAATGCACCAAGATTATTAATTCACAGTGCTGGTGCTTGTGTTTCTGTTTTGTCAGTAGAGATGCTTTAAGCAGAACTATAACATGATTTATTTAATATTAGGATTTTTGGAGAGGGAGTTGAAGAAAGAACAGCACTAATTAGTAAAAAAATAGGGATTATTTTTGGGTTTGTTTTTAGTAATGTTTTGCTTACCTACAGGTGTAGTGGAAGTGTTTTCCTGCTTCCAAAAACAATACTTACCCTTTCTCCAAAACTAGGCTGTATGACTGCCCCAAGCTAGCTTTTTAATAAAAGATGATTTTGAGATGTGCCTATGACTACTGTGCTAGTTTTTTGGTATGTTTATGAGGTTATATCTAATGATTGACTTACCACGGATAGGTGCCAATTGAAGCAATGAGCTTTGAAGTGGTTCACTGCTGACTGGTAACAGTCATAATTGCTGATGGTCAATCTGTCTGACAGAATTTGGTTGGTCTTTTCTGTTGATCCTGTTACTACGGTGATTATCTTTCGCATGGATTCTTGGATAAATTCTTTCACCTGTACATAAACCAACAAGAACTTAAAACATGCTTTTTCTAAATCTACTTTGAAGACTTTGAATGAAATTTCTCTTTCTTTAACCCCCCTCAACTTTTGGGCTCTTTAAGGAACCTGATTTTGACTTTTCTTTTTAGCAGTCTTTTGGACCTGTCTCTTAAGATACAAGTGAAAAGTAGGGAGACCAAAAGTCAGACTCCTGGAATCTAAAATCAGTCACTGTCCTTCTAGTGTTCTGTCAAAATAAAGAAAGCACTAACAACACCAACACTGACTTCTGTTCTGCAGGAGTTACTTGATTTTACCTCCAGATATGCTTTCATCTCTGCAGCAATCTTCCTAGCCTCAACAATGTCATTGGTAGCCATCAACTTCCGTTTCATGATTGCAAAGGGCACATCTGGACTCGGCGTCAGGTCATAGTGCTCTACAGGTGGCAGAGAAATGGGCACAGCTTTCTTCCCCATGCCCTGAAACTGCATCACTTTCATGGAGGAAATACTCTGAAGGAGAAAAAGTGAACAGATGGAAACTGTCAATCACCCCCAGTAGGTAGTCTGTCTTTGCTTTGCCATGCAAACCCAACTCTCTTAACTTGCTTTATTAGAGAAAATAAAGCAGATCACAGGGTTGTAAGTGCGTGTGTACACACATTGGGTTTTTTAATACAATGAGGTCAAGGCTGCCAAAAATCAGGGAATTTTTATTTGCAGAACTCACTGTGGGGAAAAAGACTGCCAGGTTAAGTAACCTCACATCTTTTCTTTTCTAACGGATATTTAATCTGTCGAATAATGGGACTGCTAGAAACATTTTTATCACCTCTTAGCTCTTCCCCTTTGAGGGATCATTGTACTTTTTAACATTTCATTAATATTCATAATATGCCTTGAAGTGGTAAATACCCTTCTTATACTTGACTGAAGTGAAATCACTGGCGGAGCTTGGAGGACAACTCGTATCCTGACTCCTTGGATTAAATCATATGCAAGGCTGATTTCCCTTAGTATCGGGATCATCATCTCTTAAATGCTAGTGGTCTTCTAAGACAAATAGCTTCATTTTTTAAATCAACTCTGTCAGTTTACAGTTGATTTTGTTTGGGTTTGGTTTTTTTAAGGTATAAAAATATAGGGCATGAAAGGCTCTCAGATATATCTGACCAGGAAGCCCACTCAAATACATACTCTGTTTCCATACTGCATCACATGGCTGGTGTTGGTGCGTTTCTTCACCAGCTGAAACTGCTTGTGGAGTGTTTCTCTTCTTAGATCCTCCTGCATGAAGAAACTTCCATGAAGTCATAGATACTTAAAATTCAGCTATTCTAAAAATGCAAGGAAACCTGAAAAGGCTCTTAACTGCCAGTATGCAGTAGGAAGTATAAGGTGAGAGCTACACAACCTTTGAAACACATAAAACTAAAAAGTGAAAAGAAGATTTGACAGCATAGTCTCATACTGCTTTTAGTGATGTCCTAATCTCCCAAAAAATGGGCAAGGAGGGAGTGGGCTAGCATACAAATCCCAGATTTGTTTCATTAATACTATTCTGCATTATGCTAAAAAATGGGTTAGCCACAATTCAGTATTTAAGCACCCCTGAAGCAGACATACAACTTACTGAACTGCCCAATTTGTTCAGCACATTTGGAGATGTGGTATCAGATTAGCAAATAAAGATCATGAGAATGTGGAACTACAAAGTTTCTATCTTATAAATAACAGAAGAAGACAATATTTAGCAAAGCTAGTTTCAGAAATAAATTAAGTGGCCCAAACAAATACAGATTATATATGGTTCTGATTAGCAGATAATACTTTTACCAGCTCAATTTGCTTATTTCAGTTTTACATAAAACACAGTATTTCCACAAATCCTGTAATAGAGCTATATTTAAAAAATGAAAAAAACTTATCTAAGTTACCATATCTGAATCTTCCATCCAATTCACACTGTACCAGTCCCCTAGATAAGTCTGCCTTTCATCATCATAGTAACATGCATAAGATGACTCTTTGGGATTCGCAGCTGTTGTTGCATAAACTGTAAGACAAATACAAAGGGTTTTTTTCTCCCTCCTTTTTTTTTAACCCCTCTCTCCTCACATGATTTAATACTTAGCTTCACAGGCTATATTTGTCTAAGTATTTTGGTTTTCAATCATTTACTTCTAAATAGCAGGAAGGAAGCCTGTTAATAATTCTGTTCAGTCAGACTCAGTGCTGCTATAGCAGTTTCTTCCTTGCTGCCAAATGTGTGGTCTAGGAGTGTTTAAAGAAGAAAATGCACTTCTGAAGGAACTAACTGAAGTCCACATTTCAAAATGAAAAAGTGCTACACATGATTTTATGGAGCTACAGTGTTGTTCCTACTCAGCTTAAAGCTCAAAAGTCAAAAAAAGTCTCAAACCTTGTCTGTGTAGTAAAAGGCTCCTCTCATCACCTTTTAAAATGCTTACTAAGTAACAAGTTAAACTTGGCAGCTCCCCACTGAAAGGTGCCAGGGACAGCTGGGTACTGTAATATAGAAATTGGCAATTTCCTGCCTTGGTAAGTCTATGGCTGAGCTGGTTGTAAAACCAGAGTCCTCAGACTGGGAATTTCTGATACAACAAACTTTGAAAAATGGTGATTTACTGAGTATTTATCTTGAACAATCATTAACACGAAACTTTCTGTAAATCTTTGACAGGGCTGCAAGAAGTCTAGGTAGGTGCGAGGCAGCATATTCCAGGGCCAAGGACCCAGGATGCCATGGATAGGTATGTGGTTGATCTTCCCTGGAATCACAGTTCCAAAACTACGACTTGGTGTCCCTCCCACAGACTAGGAATTTCAAAAGATTGTGATTCCTCTTCCTAATCAAGGCTGAGCTTCCAGCTCTGCAGCAGAGAGCTTAGAAACTCTGAAAAATCTGAGTTCCACATCCTGGGTTATTGTGCAAATGTGCAGCAAAATTGCCTGGCTATGGTGTCTCACAAGTGCCTTTGCTACTCAGTGAAACTGAGAGCAGGAACTTCACATCTGTTGTCAGCAGTGCTGAGGTTGAGAAATGTCTGTAGCTTAATTGTTACCAGTTAAGGGCAACCACATGGTTCCTGAAAAAAAAAAAACTTTTTCACCTTCTCATTTGCAAGAAACTGAAAGCCATGTTAGTCTTTTATAAGATTCCGTTAATTCTTTGAAAGAACTTCCTGTAAATGGAAAGTATTACTTTCTCAAATTCTTGTGCTCCCCTGCTAAAACTATATAAAAGTGCCTTGAACATATTCTTGACACAGTAAGTACCTGTTTAGGTCTGTGACAAGTTGTGACATTTAAGTCGGGTAAGTTAACTGATTGCTCACCATTGATATTATCAGCCAAATGATTCATCATAGATCCAGACTCGCATGCTTCAATATAGAACACCATCTACAAAACAAAAAAATAAATCAGAGACCTTAAGAAATTCCACGAGAAAATGGAGCAAAGTCCTTCAGTGCTTTTCAGCTGTAGCTAGTTGGCCTGTACTGCTATTCCTGAAACAAATGCTGTGCATAAGGGTACAAAACAGAAGACAATTTTTCATTTTTGGGAACTACATGGAAAGGGGAAAGAATCATAATGAAAATGTGGTATTAATCCCTATAGAATCCACAGGGATATACAGACTAATGTACAAAGCACAGATCAAATATACAGCCCTCTTTAGACACAGAAATGTATCATTATTGAATACAGTATTTCTGGAACTGATGGCCGTCTATGTGCTCCTAAATACAGCCAGCCATAGCAGACAGATTACCACAAAGAGTTGCTTTAAAAAACACTAATAAAATGTTCTAATTATTAATTTTTCTACTTAACAGTACAGGTGATGAAATAAATGCACAGAATTTTCCAACAAGAGGTATACTCTCAAACTATATTAGCAACTGTAAGAAAAACATGAGGTATATACAAACTTCCTGTAGTAACAGCACAGTCTGAAGTGAACAAAGCACAGGAAGAGTCAGGTACAGATTATGGAGGTGCAGTGGTTACAGATGTTGTTTTTCTAGTTCAGATTATACAGTATTAGCAAATGGCAGTATATTACACCTCAGCATCAACTGCAAAAACACAGTAAGCCACAGAAAAGAAAGAAAATCTGGAGCGGATCAATCCTTTTAAGTGCAAAATCCTAATGCAAATTTCACCGCATGTACCAGATTCCTCCTGCTTTCAACTACTCTCAAAATGAAGACCTATCTCTCTCTTCCACGCCAGCTGCTCTTTTTATTTCACAACTTCTGATATGCTTCTTTACCTTCCGGTATTTCTTGTGATGATACATGTACCAAATAGTCTTATTCAAGTCCTTCACGTGAAGCTGTAAAATAAGAAAGCTTGTTTTAAAACCACTTACGTTCAACAGACACACAATTCACTCAATAAGAATAAATACTAACTGCTGTGAATATGTACTCTGTTTTCCCAACAAATTTATCCAGTGCTTTGCCCTTCTGAAATACAATATTCCAGTATTTACCACTCTGGAAAAGATAAGTAATGGTCCCAGAAGGTAAGTACAGTGCACCAGAAAGCCAAGTCATACCTGCATGAAATAGTCTGCTTGGACTACCAAAGTCCAATGAGATATGAAATTACATAACTTAGTTTCAACTGAATGCTTCAGATTCTAACTGGAAAAAATCCAAAATGGAGTAATGAGAAGAATATTGCTCTTTTTATGCCTCTCCCCTCAATACAGCAGTGCATTAAATATTTTCATGTTTTAAATTCATTATTATTTTAGTATGTCACTAAAAGGATGGACTTTATGCTATCCCCAAAATGCTTACATCATCATCAGGAAAAGCCAGAAGTCCTGGAGCTCCATGGTCAGTGAAGTAAACAAACACATTATCCCTGGGACCACTGTTACAAAAAAGAATTTGTTATACTGTGGGCATTTGTAGCAGTCTGGTAAAAAATGAATGCTTTTATAACTAAGTTATATGAAGGCACCCATAACACAGGGATAAAACAAAAACTTCTTTGCTAAGATCTTTAAGTATGTCCATGTACTACCTTCTTGAGGTCTGTATGGCCACAGTTACCCATACAGAGCCTACAACTCCATGGAGAACTGATGTGTGTACACACTCAGCCCTAAGGCCAGACTGGCACCTGCACCAAGTGGCCCTGCAGTCGGTCAAGCACTGAATGCTCACAGGCTTTGGTTCCCTCACGTCTGTGTAGTACTGTTTGTTGTACAGTCTTACTGCACTCTAAATCAAATGGATCATGTTTGGGTGATAGCAAGGTCTTCCCCTAACAGCCAGATCTGCAAAGAGATTCTGCTTTTAAACTGTATTCAGGGAAAATTAAATATAAAACGTGTGAACAGACTGGGAGGAGTCCCCAGGACATCCTCTGCTCCTCTGTACCAGGGTCCAGCAAAGGGGTGCAACTGCAGCAGCTCAAGGGGACAGTGTCCAGCCTTCTGCCTGGCCAATAACCTGCTGGTTATGGGGACAACCTGGAAGTTCATCTGGAAACTTTCTGGGCAGAGGATAATTGAATTCTTGTCCCACCCAATAGCAAAAGTCAGGCCACTTGAAAATTAACACAACAAAGCCTAATAGAGAAGGGCTGGGCGTTACTTTTCTGGCTCCAGCTCTCTAAGTGCAAAAAATTCGACCAAAGTGAAATGTAAATAACTAGGACTTTTATATGTTGGTTCAAGTTGTCTTCCTGAGTACATAGGAGTCTTTGGCCCTCTGCATAGCTACTACTCCCTTACTTGAATTGGAACATCAAGCTTTCACAGGTGAGGTGTGTTCTGCAGTAGTTTTTTCTAAACAAAAAGTGCTTTATAGTCACCTCTTCACTCATTCCAGATACTATAAGAGTACAATCTAGTAATGTGCAGCAATTTATTTCCTTTTTGCCTCTATGCATTGCATGTATGATTTTCTAGCTCAGCTTTTTAGTATGAAGTTTAAACAATTGAGAGCAATCACTTATTTGACTACTGTCCTTCTTCTTTTTTATTATTCTCCTCAATGTCAGGGTGGGATTATTCTGTTCTGTTTCATTGCTTTGCCTCTAAAATTAAACTGTCAGTTGAAGACACACACTTCACAATTTTTCTTTAACTCTGTTAGTCCTTCCAAATGGTCCAATTCAAAATCTTAAAGGTTTTACAGCAATTACTGTACATAGAAAAATATAACTCTTTACCAGCCATAAGAAATATAACACACTTTATAGGTAGGCATCATACTTTCACATCTCAAACTCTGTAGAAGCAAGATGAATAACTGACACCAGGTATCCTTCTAAGAAGACTTCTAATTAGGCTCTGAAATATATTGCTCTTATTCTTGAATCATTGTTTGTATATTAGAATATTGCCAAACTCACAATCATTTGTGTAACTTGGTTTACAAATAACAAGCTTAATACATCACTTACAAGGTTAATTGCTGTTAACATTACTTTTTCAATCATGTAGATTCTTTTTTTTTTTGCATCAAATATAAATCACAAGTCCATTTCATTAGGAATGGAATTTAGGTCTATATTCAGTCCCAGTGTGTACCTGTGCCACAAAGACCAAGGCTGAGATTAGACATACAATTTTTTCAGCTGATGAGCTGCTTAAGCTCTCTCTGTCCCTCTGCCACTGACTGTTAAGTCTCACCACTTCAGGTGATTAATACAACTGTTCATATACACTCAGCCAAGCCTCAGAAAACCCTTTCTAGAGGTCTCTAAACCTTAATAGAACTCTCTTTGAATAGCCACTCTTACGAAAGTCAATAGTCTAATAACGAATACCTTAGTACAATTGACACTATCCTCTAGAGTTGTTATACCTTAACCTGTACTGGATTCCACACCAGTCAGATAATCAGCAATTGCTTCTTTGTGATGGATAATTTAAGAAACCACAATTGCTGTATTTTTAACATGAATTATCTGGAATTGCCACCAATAATCTTGCTGGATTCCCAAGATGCTCTAATTTACTCTATTCTTTTCTCGAAATCAGTGTCAATGTACAACTACACATGCAATTGTTTTCTGAATTAAACTTGTCTTACCTTTTCAATACTTTTCCTGATCCTACCCCCTTCATTGCTTCCGCATCTCCTCTGAGAACAGCAAGAAAATTCTTTGGAGTAACATCCTAAGGATTTGAGAGGATTAAAGTTAAATCTGATCATAAAAACAACAACAAAATCTTCATTTAGAAAGGTGGCTTCCTGAAAGTCAGGATCCATGCATGGATGGCAAGTTTAGCTGGCCATCAATCATCATTATCTAATGCATTAGCCACTGATGACTCACTTGGCTACTGAATCATGAAATCACTGAGTGACCGGATTACTGTTCTAATGAAACAATTAGTCTTACACAGCTGTTCTTCAGATTGAGAGACAACATTTATGAATGCAAGACCTTTCTTCCTTCATTTCATGTGTCAGCACAGAAACAGTGTAAAGGTTCACTTTTATGACCACTGCTTCAGTTCAAAACATCTGTTCTTTATATTCATCTCATGAACATCATCATGCCAACTCATGCAGGTAAAGTAAATGAGCTGGAGGCTTTATACAATGTGCATTTTGAAGTGTAAGATACAGGCTGAAAGGATTTATACAGAACACAGGCTAGTGCTGAACCCACCCTGGGAAATGGGGTTTCATTCCTACCTCCTTTGTATAGTCCTTGGGCACTCCAGCATACACATCTGAGCCATTAGGTCTATTGATGACAATGCCTTTTGTTGGATTTCTGAAAGGTAAATGGAACATAAATATGAATAATTACCCACACACCACACAGTGACCACGGAACAACTCAGAAACCACTTAAACTATCCTCACTGGCCAGATCATCTGAGAGAGAGTATAAGAACTTGCACCATGTGTCATTAAATGATCTCAGAATATAAAGGGTTTTTCACTTCAGTCAGTTACATACACTTGTCTCAGGTGTCCTTACCCTCAGAGTACATTCAAGCATCCCACAGATCATGCCAATTAATCTGAAGATGTAGGTGGGTGGTCTCTTATACTATCATCTCTCTCCTTGTAATCTTGCCTCTATTCCCCTTAACTCTGTGCTCACAGTGCTGCTGTGCATGTGATGTCTGCTGATTTTGGCAGAAGTTGTCTCAGAATTAGATGCTGTTTAACCAAACTGTTTCATACAGAAAGCAATTATATGTTCTAGTCAGTCACCAAAAATGGGACCTGTATCCTTCTGCCTTGAATGTACATGCTGGGAATTTATCTGGTAATGTCCTTTCAAAGAAGCCCTGCAAGTCATACACAGAGCTTCCCTATGTTTGTGGGTTTCAGCTATTTATCTGCTGATGCTGTCACACCTGGGAGTCAAGGTCCCTTATTCTCAAAACAATGAAGCTCTGAAGTCCTCAGTGCCACAACTGATGCTGAGTTGTGGACTAAGACTTGAGAAGTTCATAAGCACATTTCAAAGGCTTTTCTTACAAAACTCCTACAAACTCAAAACACACTGGCGACTATAGCATGTTTGTAGTAACCATATAGTTCGTGACTTGTGTGCATTCATCACTTACTCCTCATTATCAGCAATGTCATCATACATCATGACAACGATCTGCTCATCTGGAATTCCATTTCGGTGTACAATCTGGTATGCATGGCACACATCTGCCTGAAATTAAGTAGATTTTCATTACTACTTTTAATAGAAATGTTACCTTTGTCGTGGTTTAGAAATGGTATTCTCCAATTTAACAGTCCCGCTAAAAAAGCCACACTGTCACTCGCTTTCCCTCCTCCTCCAGTTGGAAGCAAAAAAGGTAAAGATTATCTCAAAGGTTTGAGATAAGAACAATTTACTGGAAACAGCAATGAGATAAGGAAATGAAACAGTAGCAGCAACAATATTAATAAGAAAAGGTGTGAGACAAAGAAGTGATTTACAGGGAAAGCAGCAACAAGTATCGACCTTCTCTGACCTTCTCTTCCCCACCACGCCAGACTTTCTTCTGACAAGAAAAGAATATCCTTCTCTTGGAAGTGAAAGAGAGCCCCTTTCCCACCCCAAAAACAACCTGAGATGGTCTTGAATACAATTAGGGTCTTGGCCACGCCCACACAGCTCCAGGCTCCACCCCCTCATGGCTACTGCAAAAAATTAACCCTGACCTTGGCTGAAACCAGGACACCTTTGAGACCAGAAGAAAAACAACTTTGCAGACTTAAGAGCAGGCTTTTGTCCAAAAGAAACTGCATTCCAATATAAGAGACTGAGGGTTGCTAGAGGTTAAACCAAAACTCAATATCTTTCTCTAATTAGGAACAGTTGCATTAATAATAGAGACTATGAGTAAAGTCTCTATCTCATTACCTATTTTGATTTCTCACTTAAACAGAAATCAGAAGTTACTTCAGACTTGGTACAGATAACAAAAGTTAACAAAAGGTTCTCAGCCATGTTCTGCGTTCTGTAAGAAAATCTAAACGAAAACCTTGTGCACTGACAGATAAATTTAAAATGTGCCAAGCAGAAGAAAGGAGCTGGATTTCCACCAATTTCAATTAGTTCTGCACCAAGCCTGCATGACTAGGCACTGAAGACTGTCGTTGGCTTAAGCAAGTACGGTTCACCAATGTCATCATTGCAAAGAATTTATTTAATTTTAATTTACTAGGTGAGAATTTCAGTTACGAAAAAATTTCTTTTTAATTATGTATTGCTTACTCTACAGAGTAACAACTTCAGGGCAAGAAAACAGATTTCAGTGGAAAACAGAATTGCAGAATTTCTATTCAGGCTCTTTTCCTGATTTGTACAGGATATGAATAAGCAGATTTTATTTACAGGACCATCTTTCCATAATGCAGAAATAACAATATGCGTTAAAGTGATACTACAGTAAATACAAACCTCTATCAGAATGCTAAATTCTTAGTAACCCCAGCTCAACTGATTCTCTTCTTTTAACCTTGCAGTCTGTGAATAACCTAATGGGACATTAAAAATCATTCCTAAACATGAGAACTACAGCTCACCACATGCTAGAAAAAGCTGGGCAGGTTTAATGGAAGAGATCTCATCTAGCAAATGCACATTACAAACGCAGGCAAGAAGCAAGCTTTAAAGCTTACTTCTGTTGAACTAATCTAATTTGCTAGTGTGGAAACCAAACTGAAGTGGTTTAAGTGGACTAACGTGCGTTCAGATGACTTAGGAGTACTAGTTTAGCCAAAAGGACACTATAAAATCCTGTACATTTATAATCCATTGTCTTCTAAGTGCAGTTGAAGCTGAAGCTGAAACTGAAAAGAGAAGATAGTCGTACAGGATTCTGGGAAGGGTGAGGCACATTCAATGCTAATGAAGACTCCCACGGGAAAATCCCTCAGGTGACTAATGCTGAATGTTAAACTGTTCTTACTAGGGCAGTTCCACTTCCTACTACACAGTCAGCCTACCTACTCTTCTACCTATCCCAGTCAATCTCCACTGTTTAGTTTTCCACTTCCCTGTATGTTATTATACCAGATGCTGCCTCAACAAGTCAAAAGGTAGAGGTTAACTAGAGTTATAAAGGTATCACATATAATAAGAAACAGAAGAGTGCAGGTTTGACTAAGCATGTATTTGATTTTCAGAAGCAAACCACATAGAAGTAGAAGAAAACACTAATCAAGGCTTCTCTACCCTGACTGATGAGTAGATCACAGATCCCCTCTTACTGTCAAGATATAATACATCTCTATATGCTGACAGAAACAGTTATAGGCTGGCAACACACAGAAGTGCTTAAGGTATACCATGGTGATATGGTATCACCATATTCAACCAGCAAGTCTCTGTGCTCCCACACACAGTGGCTGGACAGTAAGGACATCAGAGGTGTTTTTAATTAATACTGAGTACATAAAATTAGTTAAGCTTTGTAAATGCAAGTTTTCAGGGGGTTTTTGTCTCTTCTCCCTTTCCTTCTGGTTCACTGACTGTTTGCTCAGTATGTCCTGTCTTAGTAAACAGTAAAACAGATGTCAGAGGTAAAAAGAAATGGGTTGAATTACCTACTGTGAAGAGAGATAAATCAATATAATCAGTTCCCCTCAACCTTAATTTATGCTTGTTTGGGGGTTGCCCCAGACTTTTAAGGCTTTTGCTAAGGGAACTGTACCTGCTAGTAGCATAAAGATATCACCAAAAAAGGCTAGAGCAGCAAAAACATGTTTTGCTGCTAAAACTCCATCGGCTAAAGTAGGACAGTTCTGAGTAAACATTTAGAGTTTATTGCACAGAATTAGCTGACCTGATTTGTCATCTTTGATATTGGTCACATGCTCCTCCTCGTTCCCTTTGTAAACCCATAAATGTCTATAAAACCAGAATACAAAAGTCTGCTAGCAGAGTAGGGAGGCGTATGTGAATCTAGAGTATTTCCTGTTGATGTGTAACTGCCTCTCAAATGCAGTTATTTGAGCCTGTTTCTCTCAGAGATATTTCTACAGAATCTCCCTGCAAACAACTCTAAAAGAGACAGCTGTTTAGTTGTTCCAATACTACTTATTGGTAGTACCAATACTACTTATTGGTAGTATTCTTGTTGGTTTAGTAGATGAAATGAACGCCATACATATTTACTGAATTAATTGTCACTAAATGCAAATCATGCTTTTGTGACCATGATTTGATTTGCCCTGCACAGGGCAAAGCATAGCTGTACAGCTCCTACTGCACAACTGACCTTAGGCAAGCTCCAAAATTGACACTGTTAACAGTATGGTTCAGACCTTTCATCCCCTGGTTAGTCTAAACCTGTTGCTACATCAGCAATTTCTACGGAAGATCTGCTTAAATAATTAACTCCTAGACTTTGAAAGCAGAGATCAGAGGGTGAATTACTCTATCTTCCTGGGATGGGCATTTTGTTTCCCAAAATGTACATTTGGGGGAATTCTAAAAGAAAACAAACAAACAAAACGACACCAAAAAAACAAAACCAAAACAAAACCCCACACTCACCCCTGTTTTCCTCTGCCATACACATTTAAATTGTGCCATTTACACATTTGAATGATGCAGTTTTTAAGTAGACTGCTTGGGTGAGTTTTTTGGAAAAATCAAGTTGTTTATGACACAAGCATGCATAAATAGTTCCTAAAGGGAAAAGTTTGGACTTCTGTGAAATTGGTCATTTCTAGTTTTATGACTGCAAGTTTCATGGCTGAAAAGCATGTGCAATGAACTGTAAGCTTCACTGCAAAGTGGTACTATTCCCACTACAGGTACACTGAAACATCACAGCCTAAAAAAGAATGAACTCTAATATATAAGCATGGTAGAAGAATATGTCTGAGATGCCGGCCACGTCTCATTCCTTTGCTTAAACATACATCAGTGAATCTGCCAAAAGCTATCAAGAACTTAGGAAAGGTTTCCTATAAGTTCAGTTTCAATTTTCTAAGCACAGTGAGGAAATAATTGAAGCCAAACAGCCAAGACATCCTTAGTGTCTGTTACTTGCAGGACTGGAGAATTTAAGTCCCGGAATAACAAACTGCTCTGGCTGGTAGTGACTAGAACCCTGAATAAATAAAGTCCCTGACTCACGAAGCTCAGTAAATATAAAACCAAAAACAAGAACTGAAAACAAACCCACGTATGCAAATTCAAATTTTTCTTTTATTTTAAATTTTGCCAGACTTTTTCCACCTGGTATTTTTCTCCTTGAATATGCCCTCCACCTTTCCTAAGACTCTGTTTCACATAAGGCTTTTCCATGGACTATGTGTTTTGGAGTAGCCAGAAAGTACTGGTCCGTCTCTTTCTGATGTGAAGCAAGCTTTAGATTTCAGTTTGCTGGTATGATCATCTCCCAGGACAGGTAGGCTATTTCTCTTAATGTAAACTACTTTGTTGACTCATTCTCTAAATCTATCAGAAGCATTTAGTGCTGTGTTTGTTCACATATGCCACTAAGCTTTCCAGAGGTATTTTATCCAGCTCTATGTGCAGTAGAGAGCTCAGACACTTTCCCAAGGAACGGGAGGGGAGAACTCTTGAATAGCAGCCTGGTAACAGAAGTCTGGTAATCAAAAAGCTGCTACAGAGAAGTCAGAGTAACCGCTGAGGAGCAGAGAGGAGCACATCGATACTCCTTCCACAGCCCAAGCAACTCTAATCAAAACCACCAAGATAAGGATAAAAACACCAAAGAACTGAGAAGCCACAAGCATAAAACAATATATATGCTAGCTTCGCAACGACAGTAAGTTTATCACATTGGGCTCTATACTACTCAAACCACTTAAAATTTATTTTAGGAACTAGATGAGGTAAAAGCGTAAGACAAGTTTAGATCATCCTGACTAGGAAACAGTCCCAGAAACAACTGCCTGCAAGGTGTGAATCTCACTGATATTTAAGTGCAAACAGTGGTTTTATCCTTATCTTGTCTATACTTGGTTTGCACCACTGATAATGGATCCTGACCACTGACAGCTAAATAACCAGTCTTAGATGGAGTTTTAGATTCCTTGAGGTTACAGGTGCAAACTCACTGTTTCCGGGGTCTGCAAAGCCTTTACAAACTTACTGTTCCTGTGGTCTGTGCAGCATACAATGATCAACTGTTTTCCCCAAAATTTTTCATGTATGAAATGAGACATTTTTGAAGGTTTCATGTATTTCTTCTGCTTTTCTGTTGTTTAGTCAGACAAACATATACTACCACCACGTAACTACTGCAGCAGGCAACAGAGTATGTTTTGACCGTGTTGTGTGCAGGCAGCATGCAAAACAACTGGAGTTCACAAAACATAAATGTAATACAAACATGCAACATCATGTACTAACTGCACCCTGAACAGCTGAATGGAGCAACTGAAACCCAGAGATGTGTCTGCTGAGTTCTCATATTACAAAAGGACATTATGAGTGCTTAGTTGAATGTTTGGAATAGCAACAAGTCTGGTAAATAAAAGAAGCCAGATTGAGCAACTACTTACAGGAACATTCACATCTATAAATCCACTTGTACACAGGCTAGGTCAGAGAAGTTCTAAGGAAGAAAGGTGATGGTAGGAGGAAAGCAAATAGACTACAACATATTTTCTTCTACAGTTTCTCCCTTGGAAAGCAAAGAATTACTCAAACCAGCAATCCTGAAGCACTGCTTTGCTGTACCTGACAGTACAGGTACTATTATACCGAACAATAACATGTATCTCTGTGTGTGGAATTACTTTCATGGTGGATGAAGTATAGAAGTGAAAGATCAAGTCCTATTCCTGGTTCCACTGCAAGTGACTTGAGTAAATAATTTAATTACTTACAGTGCTTTTGCCCACCATTGGAAGGTAAAGAACATTAACACGCAAAGACAGTGATCATTCTGCACGTTTCCAAAATTCTGTTATAACTTCTCCTTTCTGTGGTATCTCTCCTCCAACGTATAACTCCACTAAAAGTCTATTGTTCTGCTTGTTTTGCTGGGAATAAATTTCTCCAATTTTTTGATACCCAAGGCACCCTTGTCTGGATGACACTTCATGGCACACACAAGTGGATTTCCCAGGATTAACTGCTGCCTTTGTCTCACCATATGTCACTCTCCCACCATGGGTGCTCACTCCCACCAGGCCCTCAAGATTGGCCACTAAATGTCCCTAGGCAGAACAGCACAGATTGCTAATGTGCTGCATCTTGTGGGAACTGATTCTTTTCACAAGTTAGAGGCACAGTATTTGCCCAGGACAAGCAAGTAGGAGTTCAGCCATATTCTGAAGGATCCTTCACACAGATTCTTATTTTATGATGCTGATTGCATAACTTTGATAGGATTATTGAATGTGTTCCAATTTTCGTTTTTCCAAATGGTAATACTGTACCCAAAGCAAGTGGTAGTTTAAAATAAAGAGATTTCTACTATTTAAATTCAGAACAATCTGATATGGCAGATATTTTGCATTGTTAGTTGACATTATCTTCAAAACTAAGGTATTTAAAGAAATCCTGCTCTCATTTTTCTAGCCTTGAAAAGGAATTACTTAGTAACTGTGTGCAAAGCATGACTGCACTCAAAAGTTAACATGCTTCTGCAAAACTGGCATGTTCAAAAGACTTACTGTTGGATGGAAATACGTAAGCATGGATTTTGTGTTCTTCATAACTGGCAGATATACTTGCCATTGAAGGCTCACTGACAGAGAGATTAAAAACTCTGTGCCTGGGCAACTGAGAAAAGGAATTCTCATGAGCTACAACTTCAAAAATGTAGTTTTGTGTAAAGAATTAATGTTGTGGTATTAACTCCTCCTGGAGTGGAATGGAGCCAGCTAGACTGGTTATACAACAATAGCAACAACCAGAGCACAACTCAGTAATTAAATTAAGACACCCCAAGACAAGCAGGGATCAAGTACAGTACTAGTATTTTCATAATTGTTTTCCAGTTTCAATTTTAAAACTCTCTTCTTTAAGATTTAATTTGAATTATGAATAGTTTATATTAAGGCTGTAATATTCCAACTATGATTATCAGGTGATAGCTACAGTGTAAGGAGCTGGAAAAATCCCTAAAACCTACTTGTCAAAGTGTTGAGCAAGCACTTGCCAGTAACAAGTTCTTCAGATTCAGTCAGACTGTCAGCCTGGTTCATTCAGTTTTAAGCTCATCACTACACTGAAAGTTACAAACTGATTATGAGCTGAGGGGAAGAAGAAACATACACAGAACCCAGGGTGCCCAACACATAGAAGGTTCATTTCCTCCTCAATCAACACAAATAGAAAGAATGAAGCCTCTTCAGATTTTACAGGCAGTTACATTGAATTTAATAAATACTTGAAAAGTTTCTGTGTTCAGCAAATCAGATGTAGCCTGTACATTTAATATAGTTCAGCTTTTAAAATGCTGGTTTTCTACACTAGTGTTAAAATCTCCATTTGAGTTCACCTTAACCAACAACAGTCTAGCAAACTATTTTTCTAACATTTACAAATATAAAAACATATATAAATGAGAATTAAATTGACCCCACTCTCCAGGCAAGTAAGAGGTAGTTTTAAGTTTCAAGCAAAGACTGCATTTAAGCATAGGTTAATCTGTTTAAGGGATTGTCCAAGAATTCCTCAAGGAGAAAATGCTACCCAAGTCTCCCGACTGCTGATAAGTCTTGAACTTAAACAGAGTTAAGTCACTTGTATTTAATCCTGTCCATACTGACACCTCCACTCAGACCACAATGGCTTTCACAGAAGTGCCAAACTCAGGAGTTCCTTTTCTCTTTTTTCTCTCCTCTTTCTGCCACTGACTTTGATCCCTGCACCCTGGAGCACCATATCCTTGTTGAGACAACACAGCTCTGAGGCCATGATGTTGAACAGTCAGCAAACTGATTTAGATTTAAAAGAACCCTCTTCTACACGTCCTCCACTCTCAAAACATCCGGTGCATTTGCAGCCTTCAGAGATTTTTTAACTGGAGAGAAGAAAGAGAGCTCTTCATAATATAAGAAAAAGAGGAAAACAAATTCAAAGAAAAAAAAAAGGAAAAAAAAGCATGTGTCTCAAAATGAGGTTTAACTCTAGACATCATTTGTATACCTGCAAGTTGGGGTTAAATCCTCTAGCCTACCAATGGAATATTTATCCTAGAAGACACAAGTTTCCCAGGATGCAGAAGTGTGCTATGACAGCTTTCCCAGGAGATAAAAGACCAGACAAAGTTGTAAGCAAAAAGAAAAAATTCACCTTGTAAAAGCAGCAGTGGAAGGAAATTCTTGGGGTGCTAACAACGAACTAAGAGCAGGCTCTGAGCGAATCTTGCAGCCGTTTGTTCTGAAAACTTCACACACCTGGAAGTCTAGAAGTAGAGGTACTTCCCCTAATGACAGAAGGTCTGAACTAGACTAGATGATAGGCAGCTATCATCTTCCTGCAACTCCAGGAACAGGCATTTTCTGGAGCACAGACAGCATGAGCATGTGGAACCGGCAGTGCTTACCTGGTGCCGATAGTTGTACCAGCCATTCGAACCGGCAACAATCACCACCCAGTGCTTCCCTCCATCTTCAGGTTCTTCCATAGGGAATGTGCTGATACTCAGAGCACAGCCCAGCAGCATAACTGCTTTCAGTATCATCTCTCTTCTTAATTTATTCCACAAATGGGAGAAAAGTTAGGTTCCTAATGAAGAATTTGAAGAGAAGTAGATGAGAGGACATCAGTCAATAAGTAAGTGCAAAGCAAGTATCAGTGGTATCATGACTAGGAGGTTCTCTTGCTTGTGGGGTTTTGTTTGTTTGTTTTACAGACCATTTAGCCAGCAGCACAATTTCTGGTCAAATCTTCCTTTAGCCCCAAGCTGCTACTAGTTACAATAGTTTTCTGTCAGCTTTCAAATCTGACTGAAAGCAATTCTGACCAGGACAACCAAGTCGTTCAGCTCCCTCTGGTTGTTTTGTTCTAAAATAGCTGGTAATGAATAAGGCCCAAATACAGAGCAAGCCTCACTATCAAGTATTTCACAGATAAATCTTCTTCAGATTAACACTATTCTCTTGGTCTCTGCTTATGTTGTTCCCTGGTTTCCACTCACTGGCAATTAGCCCACTATTACTGAGTCAAATCCCGGGTGATGTAGGCACAAGGATGTATAGACATGGAGAACTGCTGGGGAGTTGGAAGGTCAGAGTGTCACAAAAGCTCTCTGTGCCCACAAAGCCAGAGAGGGTGGAAAGGGCCATGCCACTGTTCTGCACAAGATACAGCCCTAAGTGCTAGGGCTGGGGGGAAGTGCAGGCTGTGAGAGCCTCATGCAATTTGTGCAACCTGTAATGCTAGTGGAGAGCAAATGTGAACCAGTACCACATGAAAGAGTAGCATTTTCGCCTCTTTTGCACAATGGTTAAGTGTTTGCACAAGGCGAGAGAATTGGGTCTGAGCCTGTGAATGACAAACTCAGAAAAGCAGAGCCAGAGGGGAGGTTTGAGCCCTTGCAGAAATAGCTCTTTCTACTTTCTTGAGAGGACTAGAAGTAGGGTCCTCACTAGTGACTTTCCAAGCACCTTGATTGTCTGCAAAAGCATTTGCACTAAAAGCAAACAATCTGACTATATCTAATCACACATTTAAAGGTTTACTCTTTGGGTTGGGGGAGGTAGGAGAAGACTAGCAGTTTATATATAGTGGTCACAGTATCAGGTCTGCTGCATTCAATGGGTAACTCATAAAACAAACTGCCCTGAAGAACTGCATGCTCTTGGCACATGCAAAAAGATTACATATTTCCTCATGCACTAACACCTGGGATTTTACACTGGCCTACTTACAAAAAAGAGATCCTGTAAATTAATCATGGCTGCTCTTTATCGAATAGGTGCTGTAATAAGACGTAGAGTAGCCTACTTTAGCAATGTTTTCTCTGGAATAAAAGTTGGAAATCCCCAAGCCATACAATATGGTAACAAGGCAAAATGTCAAAACTACCACTAAACCAACTAAACAGTACCTAAGTCAGCTCCAGTCAAAGCCATCTGTCTGCAGCCAGTCAAACGAGGCTGAAAGAGAGAAGCAGCCACCTCACCTCCAAAGCAGCCATGTACAGTGAAGACTGCTAACCTAACATGTAGCATGGCTCTTTTTCCAAGACTGGATCCACTGGTCACTAAGATTCAGTCTTGCAGGCTTGTATGAAAAATATTTTATATATTTGGAAGTTGAGGCTTTTTTTTTAATTCTTTTGTAATGGAGCTAGAACAAAGTAATCATGTTAGCAAATCAGCTCCTTCAGGAAGGGCTGTTACCACACAGAAAAACTCCAGAACAGAAAAACAGAACTAAACTTATCTGTGAAACATGCCTATTCTGTTGCCTACAGCCCAGCTAAAAGTCTGACCAAGTTGTATAAAACTTTTGTAAACGCCACAACGCACCATGGGCCAATGAGCCCATTAATTTCCAATGCTCAATTTCATTAGGCAAGAAAAGAAAATCTGTATTTTTTTAGACAATTTGCTTAGAAATCTTAACTGAATATGACTTAGTAGAATATAGAGCTGAATTTCATGCAACCAGATCCCTCAGAGCTCAGTATCTGTCCCATAAGAGGAAACTTTTTCCATGTTTATTAAACTTTTCCTTTCTCCAATCATAATGTTAATTATATTTACATAGAACAGAAAAAAAAAAGAGAGAGAAAATAAATAGTTCAAACGATTGCTGGAGATCCTTCCACATGATGCTTAGCTCTTTGAGGTATCATTCACTGGAATCCAGGACATATCAATAGAAGGTGTGCTGCTGCCAGCTATTCACTGGGCCATATAACATGGTGGCTGATTTCAAGGCAGGTCCTGGGACAGCAGCATCTGTCACATGGAAACAGTCACTGCACTGCCAGTTACTGATACACCCAACAATGGAGCGGCTTCAAAAAAAACACACTACGAAATGCCAGCTCCTGAACTGGAGACAGTTTGATGGGACTGTATTTCCTGATGAGTTCACACTCCTGACTACACTAACAGAGGCCTATAGGTCTCAGGACCCCAGCCAGTACCTCTGCATAGGCCCGTGCTGTGCAGGCACAGGTGCACCACATACCAGCCCCACATTCTGCCTGCAAATGGGCCCACGACAGAAAACCCCAGGGCCAGATCAGAAGCAGGCTTAAACTATCAAGCCCATTAGGCAGTCCCTCTGTGATTCAACAGTTTCCCATGCGGTATGTGGATAAAGACCCTCACATTTCTTACCTCTGCAGAGACAAAAGTTGTGAATGATGCAGAACTCCCAGGGAGAAAATAAAAACCAAACACCAAGACACATTTGCACTGTATTAGCAAGTCATGTATATTTTGTCATAGATTATTTAGAATAGAAAAGAACTCCCTCTTTGGCATTAAGTAATAACATATAATGTCACTGATCTGTCTTTTTCTATATGGTAATTAAATCAAATTAACACCAGAAAAAAAAAGGGGGGGGACCTGACATACCACAATGCACTAATAAACCATGATTAATAAATGCTCAGTTCCCCAAGGTTCTCCAAGCAGCACTTAAAACAGGTTTAACTATTAAACACGTGTAGTGGGAAGAGGTCTTCACTGCTTGTTTCCAACTACTGCTTAAAAAACCACAACCCAACCCAAACAAAAATACCCTATCAAACAACAAACAAACAACCCCCTCCATATTTTTACTTATTTTAAAGAAAGCCTCTGAGTGCAAGTGGGCAACCTAAAAGACTGTGTTCTGGTTTGTGCTGAAGTGTTCTTGACCTACAGTTGAGAAGAGAAAGTTCCCCATCACATGCTTTGTTTTCAAGTCACACTAAGAGAAAGCAGCTCAGCTGACCAGCTTACCATAGGTACATAAAAAGCCTTTCTCTGCAGATCTGTCACATGCAATCCTAAATGCATGCACAGAGGGAGACTGTGGAAAAACTGAAAATTCACTAAAAGATATCTTAGAGCTTTGGATGACCCACAAAATATGAGAAGATTTGATCAGTTCTGCCTAGTTTTTCTGGCAGAAGAGTTAATTAACTTTGCTCTGAGACCATGTCAGGAAAAAGGCACATCTCAGACGCAGTGGGTTCAGCATCAGACCTAAACATGCAGAACCACAGCATATACGCACACAGGCAGGCTGCTGTGCAGTTTGCACAATCTGTGGAAGAAGCATGTCCAGAACTGGGCGGCTCTTGCCAGAACAATTCACTCCTAAAACCCGTTTTTCCTGACAGTGGTACTTTGACCACTTCCCACTAGACAGCTGGCATACAGCTCTGCCTTGATAAGAGAGGGATGTTAAAAAAAAAAAAACGCATCTGGAAATGGCTGGCTGCTGCTAGAACAGTTCTTCTGGCTAAATGCCTGTTCACTGAGTTCCCAACCTTCCTTTGGGAAACAGTCCTCTAAGATCAAAACTTTTAGAAACAACAGGATACCACTTGGGTTTTGAGTTGAGAAAAGTATTTTCCACTAGTGTTTAAAATTATGTTGACACTTCAGTATCTTAAACTCCAGATAGCTCAAGCACTACCTTCAAGAGCTATATAAACAGAAACCATAGCTCTATTTTCCTTTCATGTTAAATAAGTAAACTAACAGTAATCTTGCTGAAAAATAACAGCCTTAAGCTAATCAGATGATCATTCCAGCTTTTCCAGGAAATCTCTCTTTTTCACTCACTTCTTATAACTACCAGCCTTTCAGGTTCCAGAATCAGCCACAACTCCTTTTTCCACACAGTGCTTGCATATTGCCTCTCACTGTAATACTTAGATGCTGATTTCCACAAAATATGTGACTCACAATAGTCTTCCTCACAGGAAACTGGTGTCCACAGCTCTGTCAGCAATGTTCTGCTTACATGCTGTGCCCGCTGCTACATAAACAGAAGCACCTAAACCCATGATTAGGCTTCTGCAACATTAGTCTGATTTTCTTTCTGCACTTGTATGGCAGAAAGAAAAAAATCTTTATTGGTGTAAATTCTGACAAGGTACATTTTGATGGAGATCATGGTTTCTGTGTTGCAAAACATTTCTTTACAAAGTCTACTAGTAACCACTTTATGAATAGGCTTAATATGATCAGAACTTGTAGTAAAATAATTTTTATAGTTATTGAAGATGTATAAGTCACTTTGACTGTAAAAAACCAAGAATTTGTAGTTATGTCAACTCAGAATGGTTTTTAATGTAAAATAAATGCATTTAAAAATAACTATAAGTGAAGTTCATTCTACTGTTTTCAGATTTACCTTTCTCAGCAGCTGAGAGACAGCACAATTTACCTGGGGATAAAAAAAAAACCAAAATCATTTATAGAATGGTGATAATCTAATACACCTGGATTAGGGGATTTTTTTCTCTATGCACTTCAAACCCCCCAGATTCAAATCTGGCAGATATGAAGACTTCAGTAAAACTGCTTCTGCTATTTACTTTCATATCTGTCTACAAATTTACAAAGCCTCTGCCATCACATTCTGATAGTACAAAAAACAGGTACGGAAGCACTGCATGAATAGCTTCGTTACACTGCATGATTTGGGAGATGGGGTCAGACAAGGGTAAGCATTTCTGCTCAGCAAACATGGTAATGTTTGGAGCATGGACAGAATGAAACTCTGGAGAAGTGATTACACAGAAATTCCTGGTGGAGATTACACGAGATTCCTGCACTCCACACGTCTTTTACTATGGTTTATCTTAGCGTTTCTGGTCTTTGCTACAATATTTATTTTAACCCCCAAATTCAGACAGCCAACATGGTGCCGTTCCCATCACAACTTGGAACTAGTGATACACTACCTCCGAGCAAGGCAAGGCTGTCCACCAGCTGTAAATAACCAGCCACAGCGCAGCACTTCTCAGGCATCACCAGCCCTTCGCAGCAACCCCGTAAATTGTTACTCCATCCTTTTCCCCTGTTAAATATGTATTACCAAGGACTAAAACCCAGCTGCTGTCACTGCATCCTCCCGATCTCCCTCCTCCCTCCTCTGCCAGCGCTGGGCAATGACCCTCGGGAAGGAGACGCTCTGACTCCTCTCGCTTCCAGCAGGAAGGGATCAAATACAGCTGCCGGGCCAGGCGGGCCCGTGACAGGGGAGGACAACTGTGTCCAAACCCCTCTGACCACGGGCAGTACCGACGAGCCGCCCGGCGGCTGCGGCCGCGCCCACGAGGTACCGGCGGGGCGGCCGGACCGACCCTGACCCCTGTGCCAGCGCCCGAGGGGCGGCGGGGCGGGGGGGCTCGGCAGAACCATCGAGTGCCGCCCCGTCACAACCTCAGCGCCCACCCACGGTAGGGTCCCGTAAAGCCCCTGTCAGCCGAGGTGAGGGGGCGCCGGGCGGAGCGGCGGGGGCTCGGCAGCGCTCGGAGCCGCAGAGGGAAACCAGCGCCCTCGGCCGCTCCTCTGGAGCCACTCGCCCCTACCCCTGCCCCTGCCGCCCTGGAACGGAGCGGACCAGCCCTCGCTCAGGGCTCCCCTCGCTCAGACGTACACCCCCTCCCCACGCGGCTGTGCCGGAGCGCCCGGACAGCGCGGCCCCGCCGAGCCCTCACCGCGCCGTGCCGAGGACTCACCGCCGCGGCCGCTGTGATTGCGGGCACCGCCGTGCGGGGCCAGACCACCGCGGCCCCCGGGGGGCGGAGCCAGGCCACGGCCAATCGCGAAAGTGCGGAGGCGGAGCCGGGCACCCGCCCGGCCACACTACGAGCCCCAGCAAGCCCGACCTGTCCCCGCCCTTAGAGGGCCGCGGGCCCTGAGCGCAAAGCGCGCTGGGAGTTGTAGTTCCGCGGCGGCGCGGCGGGTCGCATGGTCCCGGGTGTCTCGGGGAGCTCGTCTCGCGGGGCCCGGGAGCACGGCGGGAGCATGCCAGGAGCATCCCGGGACGTGGCGTTTGCGAAAGTTTGTCGAGGGTACAGGAGTGGGTGAGCGCCGGCTGCACCCTCCCTTTGGAGTTGTCCCGTTCCTTCGGGGTAGGATGGAGGCAGGAGGCCAAGAACGGGAAGGCGGAGGAATGTGCCAAAGGGAATCCATGAAACGATGGAAGAAAACAAACGGCCCCACGCGGTCCTTGTGTGTCTCAGCCGGGATGGCTGGCAGTGTCCTGGCTGCTCACTGCCGCCCTGCCCCGAAGCCTGCTCCCAGGCACGGTCCTGATACCTGCACACATCGTAAAGTCTTCTCCGTTTTTAATGAGAAGGAGAAGCAAAGATCCCTTTTGAAAAGTAGAGGCACATGCTTTTTTGCCTAATAAACCACATAAAAACAAGCACACCAGCTTCCTCTGCCCACTGTGAACAAAACTTGCATATCAGCAAAAAATTCACAACAACTAACTTTGCATTTTGTGACCAACCGTTTCTGAATGTCTGCAGAAAGTCACAGTTTTGTTCTGACTCTGCCATTTGCATTATTTGCACCAACTCTGCTTTACTTAACGATCATAAATGTAAAAGGTCATTACAGGTTAATCATCAGTACTTTTCTGGAAGTCAGCGTGCCCAGCAACCTGACGTACCTCCTGACACAATAAAGCTGTTAGAACCCTGGTCAATTCAGAAATTGCCTTTTTGAACTGACCAAGACCATCATGCTGATTATCCAGCAGGAGAAAAACAAGCCCTAAATCTTCCTTACACCTCATTTAACTTGAGCTTAGGAGCCAAGTGGGTTACACTTATGTTTTATTACCCTCCTGCCCTAAAAGATATCGAATATCACTTAAAAGTGCTGCTGACCCATCATCCAAGTCCAAAGGTGTTTTTCATACCATTTCTCATAGCTGGGCTACATGAGGTAAGTACACTTTGTGTCAGCTGTCACTTCTAAGAAGTCTAATACTATCATTGCCAAATAACCTGTCTATAAATTCTACATTAATGAAACATCAGCAGGATGTTCCTTTCTGTGAGAAATAATAGAGGAGAAGACTGCTACAGGAATCCTACATGTCTGTCAAAATGTATCAGGCAGGTACAAAACACACTTGAGTAATACTCAGATTTTCACTACTGAATTCAATTATTTCTTTCCTGGTCTTAGAAAATTGGGAAATTTGCCTAAGGGAGAGATATGAGTGGTGTTGCTACCAGGTATATAGGCTGAAGTAAGCAGAGATCAAGCTGTGGGGCTCAGACAGAAGCAGCTAGATCTACAGCAGGAATCCAGCATCATCCTTGTGACTGCTGCTACTATGGAAGAGAAGAAATGAAACAAATAATGTTTTGTCCCTCACACAAACAACCATTTTATTACTATGTAAACAAAAGTATGTACAATTGTTTTTAAAAGAGAAGAGCACATAAGCAAGTAAAACCACAATGGATTTATGAAACTGAAATGAAATGAAATAAAATTAAATTAAATTAAATGTTGTTCAGCCAGCAGAAGACAAGGCTCCTTATAGCTGCTTACAGCAGCCCTCCATTACCTAAAGGGGGCTACAGGAGAGCAGGGAGACAGACTTTTTACATGGATGGGTAGTGGTAGGACAAGGGGGAATGACTTTAAAAAGAGAGCAGGTTGAGATTAGGTATTACAAAAAAATTTTTTACTGTGAGAGTGGTTAGGCTCCGGAACAAGTTGCCCAGAGAAGCTGTGGATGCCCCATCCCTGGAAGTGTTCAAGCCCAGAATGGATGGGGTTTTGAGAAACTGGTCTAGTGGAAGGTGTCTCTGCCCATGGCAGGGGGACTGGAAATAGATGATCTTTAAGGTCCCTTCCAACACAAGCTATTCTATGATTTTATGAATCATTTTGCTCTTGCTCTGACAGTGCTAAAAAGCAAAAGTAGCCACCACCCATATGTCTCATAACAAAACTTCTTCTCTGTGGAAGGCAGTTCCACCAACCCACCGAAGCCACATGCTACAAATGATAACTGAGACGCCAACAAACTATGAAAGTGTTGGCCAAATAAGAACCAAAAAAAACCACCTCAGATGTGAAACTTCAAAACTGCAGATAAGGTAGGTTCTTTCTTAAAAGAGAGCTTTTACCATCCAGGGATGGGAAGTGCTACAGACCAGAAGGCTGCCATACACTAAGGGTGGGTAGTTTAGCTCCAATTCTGTTTTGCTAAGAGTGCTCTGAGAGGATACTAACTCCTACATCTGACGTTGCTGACACCAGGCTGGCTTGGGAGTGCTGGCATGGTGGTAGTAGTTCTCGTAACATACAGGTTTCCCCAAAAGATTTTCCATATTTCTGGCAGAACTCTGGAGATGTTTTATTATGGGTAGTTGTGGTTTCATGCCACTAACTTAACAGCTGACAAAATTTAGACTGAAATGTCACTGATTTTGCTTTTAATCTGGCAGAAACGATACTTCTAAAAATGTAGAGGAAGCTATTCTGGACTGCACCTACACTTTCCTTTAAGAGTAGCTGAATAGATCAATAGTTTTTTTTAAATGAGTCAAGGCCAATTTTTAGCTAGGAGAAAATCAACTGGAATCATGAATCAAGCTTTTTTAGGGTGTATACATTTTAAGCTTCCTTAGCCTATTTTAAACATTTTAACAAATTCTGGTTCTTTGTAGTTGCATTAACTTGATAACTAATAGTGAAACAAAATAAGAAATTCTGGGGAAAAAAAGCTAATACTTAAGGTAAAGAGTGGGAGAGATTTAAGGTAAATGAAACAATGTGCTGAGCCTGGTTTTTCCACATCTTCACCAGCAATGAGATTAGATCTGTCAAACTAGCATAATTAGCTGCCTTGTAAAGGCAAACAACAGAAATGGTTATCCCGTATATTTGAAACAAAGGAAGATTTAATTCTCATTTTAGCAAAATGAATAGATGAATAACAGGGTGATCTTAGCTATCAAATGATTAAAGGGGAAAAAATATTCATCTTTATTTTGAGAGGAAAATCAGAGGAGACTTACATAAAGTGACCTTAATTCTGAAAGAAAGAGAGTTAATGTCAGGCATGTCATCATGGAGATAAACTGAAATTAAGCAAGTCTGGGAGGAAGAGGGATTCAGATGTTTATTTCACTTATATCAGTTGGAGAATATATACACATATGTTGTGAGAAGGAGTGAGGGAAAATCTTGTCCCTACAGCTTTGTACTTGCTTTCTTCAACTGTTCTGACAGATTTAACTACATTTGACGGTGTTCATTATAGCGGGTTCCCATGTTTTTCTTGAAAATAGGTAGGCAAGTAGAAGGGAAAGGCTTGAGACAGCACCAGTGAAAAACAAGGAACACAATGACTCTTTTTTTTAGAGGAAGAAAGAGAAAGGTGAGAAGAGTAAGAGCAAATGATCTATTTCTTCATTTTATATATATATATATATATGTATATATATATAGTAGAGAGAAAAAACTGTATGTACCCTGATACAGAATATCCATAGGCCATATATATATTTGTATGTACATTAATTTTATTCATTAGCATAAATGCTCCAATTTGGGGGGAAGATATGCAGATCGGAGCCTCATTTACATGCAGAGTTCCTCAGCATTTAGCAGTTCCTAGTTAAGTTTTGTGTATATCACATCAATAAATGACTGAATGAACTGCAGTTAGAAAAAAGCAGTTACAGGCTGCAGAAAGATTAATTATAAGAAAAGATTGAATGACCTGGGGTGATTTAATGCAGACAAGCAAAGATCCAGGAGAGACACTTTAACATGATGGATTGTTGCAAGAGGAAGGTAGAAATATTTTCACATCTCCAGAAAACAGAATGAGAAATTATGCAAGAGATACTCAAAGATCAGAAAGTGGAAAACATTTTTAATTATAAGGTACTAAAGCACTGACACTAGGTCCTTGGTACTGAAGCCTATAAACGTGGCCACACAAACACAGTTTCCTGCAAGACTAAAAGACATTAGGTATTTTTTGTTGTTCCTTTTTCCTCTGGGCCTTATGAGGAAAAAAATCTCCCGGGAAATGTAATATTTCTAGCAGGTCGATTCTCCAGGCAGAGCTGTGCTAGGAAAGGAGGAGTTGAGGTTTACTCTATGAGATTTTGTGTCCATTTCTGGTCCAATAATTAAATAAACAAAAGTATGAAAGGATGCCAGGAAAAGCAAATCACTGACTTCCGTGTATTTGAAAAGGGAGCATTTGCAGTCCTGATGTGCTCAGTGGAAGAGTAAAGTTATGACTGAAATGCACCTGGTAATTTTTCTTTATGGTGGAAGTAATTTGGTGCAAAGAATTTGGGGCATATACTTCTACCCTGACCTATGTCAAAGGTAGTGGAATAGGAACACATACAGATACATATGTTGAAGACAGAGCCTAGAGACATCCTGATCTAGGATCTGTCTGCACATAACAGTTTTATATTTGCATCTGGAGAAGTTTGAATAAGTATGGCAGAAAGTTTAAGAGCAAGACTTCCTGGTCACTACACACACATATATAACAGCATTGGTTACAAACCGGGGAACACTTCCTTGAACATACACTTGCACGGAGAGCTGAGAAAAGGCTCATCAGAAAAGTTAGATGCATTCAGGTTAGGTTTTAATTTTCATCCTACAGAAAACATGAAAATTACTTCCATTCCTTTGTGCATCTCTTCTGCAGATGACACCTTTCTACCTTTGTAATGGAGTAGGCAAGTAGTTGTCAAGTGTAGTCAGGTGAGTTGTACAGCAAAAAACATAGGTTTGATGTTGAATAAAGTAGGTGTGAGGTGATAGCCTCAAATATCCATATGATCAGGAAGTTCAAGGGAATGACAATGTGTACTAAAGCAAACAAACAGGGATTAGGAAAAAGGGGAAGAAGTCTAAAGGTTAAAAGATGATAAACACGTCCTTATGAACAGCAGCTTCCAAATCACCTGTGTGACTATGAAATGGAGAATGTATTTTAAAAATTGTGAAATAAGTTAATGGCCAGCAGTATGCTTAATGATGTTATTTATTTCAAGTCTAGTTTATCAACATTTTCATACCTATAGAATATGCATTGAAAACTGGGGGGGGGGGGGGGGGTGTGAAGCCAGTTGTGAAGCATGTACAGCCAGAATAGTATTCTCTGAACTTAACTTCTGTTGTCTTTTTAGTTCATCCCAGACAGTCGTGGGAATCCTCATATCTGACTGATGTACTTCCTAAACCTCACTGCACACATCCCCTTGATAATGCATCCCCTTGATAATGATTTTTTCCCTGCACACAATTAATGTCTAAATACATGATATGTTTGCAGTATCACTGTGGATACATGCACTCAGATTCCAAATTGTTGAATTACCCATTGCCACTGCCAGGAAGAATGCTCTTTTCTCTCTCTGTTGGTTAAAACACACTTCTCTCCATATTAGATTCAGGCTTGCCCAGGCAATCGATACATTTAGAGCTCCAGGATTAATTGATGTAATTCACATGTAAGCCAGGAAGTCGCCAAACTGGCCCAGTGAAGACCTTCCACACAGCACTCACATTATTCTTTGCATCCAGTTGCATCCTCTTGTTTGAGGTAAACCTCTACGCTTTTAGAAAATTATTCTGAGTATCTTGAGGTTGTGAAAATGCATGAAGAAAGGCATGTGGCTGAATGCAAATAAACCCCCAAATCCTCAAATGGCATTTTACTCTCCAGACTTTGCATTCTCCAGGATGCTATTTTTAAAATGTCACTAGACACTTTTGATCTCCTAACTTTTATCAGTGTGATGGTAGTGTGATAACTTTGATGGCAGGGTCTAGGAGTGCTGGCTTTGTTTCTTGTTAGAAGAATAATATGTTAATTCTGTCATTTGTGTATGGAGAAAGGAAATAAGGTAGTGAGGACACTGCAGAAAAAAGTGTCATTGTCATTTGTTACAGGAAAAGAGTAGGAGTAGCAAAAGGAGAGAAAAGCAGAAACAACAGAAAGATTGAAAGAATGCATGTGTGTGTGTATAATACAGTTGAGTGTACTGTAGAAGGAATACAAGCACAGCCAAACTTTGTGTCTTTCATTTTGACACAAAAGTGAGACTGCAACAGTAGAGACAGAGCAACATTTCCAGGGTGTGAATGAGCAGTGGTCTAACTTCAAATATCCCAGCTATACATTGGTTATGTGTTCTAGTCTGGGTCCATTGCACCTTGTGTACTCATGAACCCACAATTACAGTCGCTAGGTAGAGTTAAGAATTTTCACCGTTTCGTGCTAAAATGTAGCTCTTTTAAAAGGCCCCCTCAAACTCCTGTCCGTTCACCCTAACATTTTTCCATGCTAGATGTTCATGGAAGTTTTGCTTTCTAATAATTTGCAGTTTATAAATCATTCTGTGATACTGAGGAAAACAAAAGAGGGGAGTGTGTTTCAGCAAAAGGAAACAGAATTGTGTCTCTGTTTACCAGTTCTCTAGCTGAGATGCTCTTGCATCTGTATACTTTGAAAAGGTATATTAATTATTAAAGAAATAAAAATAAAAAAAAACTCTTTGAAGGCCTTTTAAATGCTGATACCACCTCTGACTTTGGAAGTCCCTGAGTCAAAATCCTAGGCAGAATGTAGCTGAGAAATACCTTTTGTGTCCTGTTATTATACCTTCCCTCGTCACCTGCAGTTGGCCACTTTCAGAGAGGGATTTGTGCTTTGACTGGCACAGATGCACTAATCTAGCCAAGAAGAATTATTATGTTCAAATCACGGCTGTGACTTTTTGCTATGTTTGTGGGAGGCCAGTCACATCTGGACAAGTTACAGACCAGAAGTATTTTGAAGGCTGGTGATTAAAATTCTCTTAAAAATTCATTAGCACTGAACATGATCCATCCCCAAAGTTTGTACATTGTGACTAGAACAAACCTGCTTTGCTCTGTTCAGGTATGAAAGAGGATTTCCTCTTCAGTTCCTCCTCACTGTACCTCAGTTGTACCTCAGTTGTACCTTCTCGCTCTACCTGGAATGTGAAGACAGTAACACCACTTACCTCAGAGGCAATTGCATATCATGGGCTAACGTGACAGCTCGAAGGTAGGCTTGCTTGGGAGTGTAGGTGAGGTCATGCAAGGTAGCTAAAGGAAGAAGCTATGTACCCTATGTACCCTCATTTTCCACGGAACATGCAGGAACATGAGCAGATAGCACAGCTGTTTCACCGTAGGTTTTTCTGCAGTAACCAATTTCTCTGCCCATGCAGAGTCAGGAAAAGACATAGACAACAGTCGTAAAAATTTATGGGGCAAGTTCATACAATTTTATTCAGTGATGCATTTAACTGATGAGTGGCAGAGGCCACATACTGAATGCTGAGAATGAATAAAAGTTTAAGTGGCAACTCATCCAGTGACCATCAAATTGTTTTTCAATCCTTGTTTTTTGGTATAATTTCAATATACTGCATGAAGCAAAGACCTTAGTCCAGATATCTAGTGATGTAATAATATTATGACACATATGAAAAAGAAGGTTGAATTACGATAACATGACCAATATTTATTTTTTGTTGCTATATTGTGCAATTTTTATGTTTTCCAGCACATTTTATTATAGAAACTAACTGCCAAAGCCCTAATTCAACATATTTAGAGAAGAGATTAATTAACTTTCTAAGTACAAGTAATGTGACTATGTATCTGTTTTGCCTCTGCTACCTAATATCCCTTCATGAACAATGAAAAACCTGTAAATCACCTCGAAGTGGGAAATGGTAATTTTAAGAAAGAAATAATTTTGTAAACTGCAAAACTTGCCTTTTTTAAATTAAAAAAAAAAAAATCAAACCTGAAGCTCCAATTGTTTTCTTGCAATGAGTTTTGAGGAAGTGATTTAATCTTGCTGTGATATAGTTATTCTGGCAGATATTTGCCAGCTTTGTCATATAAATCTCCTTACAATGACAGCTGTAATAGGAAAAATTAACGTGCGTAAATCATAGCTAAAAATTGCTTCTACTTTGAATATGAATAGGGACCTAAAGGCTTTGTACAGAGAGTCTAATTTTTCATCTACATCTAGATAAGAGGAGAGAAGCGGGACGGGCCGGCCGCGCCAAGCCCCGCCCCGCTGGGAGGGGCGGGGCTTGGGGCTGTCAGCGCGGAGTGCGCCTGCGCGCTCCGCCCCCCTCCCGGAAAGGCGGCCACGTCTGCCGGAAAAGATGGATCCGATGGATCCGATCCGCCGGGCTCGGCCCGCGGCCCCGCCGTGACTGACGCTGCCCTGCCGCCCCTCACGGCTCCGCTCGGGCCCCCACGCTGGGAGGAGGTGAGGCAGAGCTGTGCTGAGGCCGCTCCTGAGGGGGGGGAGAGGCCCGGGGACAAGCGCGGCTGAAGGAGAGGGGGGTGGGAGGGGAAGCGGCCCGTCCTGAATTCAGTCCTGGGGTGAAGGGGCCCTTCCAGGGGGCTGGAATATGGTGGTGTCGCAGGCCCGCGCAGCTGCCCGCCGTGGCGGGGCTGCGGGAGGGGCTGCGCAGTTTGTGGGAGAGGAGCCCCTCTGTTCTGAGCCAGGTTGGGAGTCTGCCGGCCAAACATGTAAGGCTTGGTTTTTTTCTGTTGGTGTGATGGTATTCCGTAGCGAGTACTGATGTTCAAAACGGGTGCAGTGGTCTGATTTTTTGTTTTTAAAGCTTTGGTTTAAAAGCCTTGGTTTTGTCTGTTTTTTCTCAGACGTCAGTTACCATATTTCCATCAGTTACCATAATAGCAAGATAACTAAACGAGTAGGAGTAAGGCTTTAAAATAACTACAGCACTAATAGATTAACACAACAGTTGTTTAGGTAACCCACACATCTTAGCAACAGTAGTCTGATTTGTAATCATTCTATGTCTTTTGCAGCATATGGTCCCAAAGTTTTAATTGTACAGAGTTTATCAACAGACACCCATCATGTCCTGGCTTGTTGATCTCGCTGGAAAGGCAGAGGATCTACTCAACAGAGTTGATCAAGGAGCTGCATCAGCTCTGAGCAAAAAAGACACATCAAGCAGTGCAGTTTATGATAATAAGAATTTGAACTCTGCCAATGAATATTCTGAAGTGCACCAGCATACTGGAGAACTGAAATATCAGACATCATCCAAAGCAGCCTACATCTCATCAGCAGCTGATAACATTAAACATCAGAAGGCCACAATCCTGGCAGGAACAGCAAATGTTAAACCAGCACGTAGGACGTCCTCAGAGGCTGCTTCTCCAGTAGAAAGTGTTTCCACACCCAGAGCTGCCTCGCATTTTGTGAGAAGAAAAAAGTCAGAACCTGACGATGAGTTGCTATTTGATTTTCTCAACAGTTCAGAGAAAGAGCCTAATGGAAGGATGGACGCTAAAAAAGAGAAGGGCAAGACACCTGTTCTTCAAAATCACTCTCGGACTTCAAGCATTAGTTCTGTATCTACCAGTACACAGAGTGCAAAAACTAATGAAGATAATTCCATCAGGAGCCAAGGCAATGGTAGTTAAATAGTCTTGAACCTAGAGATATTTAAAACCCAAGTATGTCTAGGGTAAGGCTAGGTAATGGATTTACTGTCACTTCATGAAACATTTATCGGTAGTGGTATGTCAAATGTGTGGGATACAGTAGGGCCTTTCACATTTTTTCATCACTGGGATAATGTTAGAAACCATGCTAATTTCACAAACTGCATTATTAATACCTAAATCTTTTGTGGTTTTGATCTACCTCGTTGCTACTGCTCACCTTGACCTCCCTGTGCTGTGACCTGACCTGGCATCAGCTCCCATATGTCCCCACGTAGAAGCACAGGTGCTGCTGCATTGGTTTGGTCACTCAGGGGCCCTGACCTGCTGTTGTCACATAGGAGAGTGAGTGACTTTGACCATGGCTAGATGGTGTTGGCTGCTGCCCAGTGCACCACGTGGGATGGTGTGAGGGTGAGCTCACAAACTTCCTGGTCCTGCGGAGTGGAAAGTTGGATGTGCGTAGGCTGTTGTAGAGCTGCAGGCATGACAGAGCTAAATAGGTAAAGCCTTTGGATTGCCAGAAGTAGTTCATTACTGCAGTCTAAATCCAGAGACCTGAAAGAGCCTCCAGGCCAGGTGGTCAAAAGATGGGGCTATTCCCAAGTCAACAACACAAAGGAGAGTGTGGCTGGGAAGTGTCAGGAACTTGCATTCTCTATCAGACTGTCCATTCTATACTCAGTCCTTCTGCTGCTGTGCTGCTTTGTTGTTGTTTATTTTAGGAAATTGATGGAAGTGGTTATGTTATTTTTTAATAATGTAGTTAGAATATTTTATTATTTATTCAGTACTTTGAGCATGTAAACCATTAAATGTCAGTTTTTTACTTACTACGTTAAGTATGCTGAAAAGTTTTAGACATAAAAAGGGATCATTTCCAAAGATGTGAATATTTTTGTATTTCTGGGTCTGTAACTTTTCAGTAAGGTTTACTGCTAATAATAAATAATTCAAATATGTTAGATCTGGCTATATGGCCTTGCTGATTGGTGCTTAAGAAATATATTTATTTTGCTCAGTATGGCCTATTGACTTCTATTCTGAGGATTTTTGAGCAAAGTTTGCATTGTGGAGGTGCTAAATAAGAAAGTCACAGTTACAACATAGGGTTTGAGCATGCTGGTTTCAAAGTTGATTGTACAGACATCTGTACCATTTAATTATTGAGTATAGAATCTGTCAATAGACAAAACCAACTAACATTATACTTTGTATGTTGCCATGGTTATAATCTAATCTGTGCTATAAATGGCTAATTTGTTTCTTCATTAATCTACTGACTTTTCCAGACAAAGAAACGAAGATAAATTGTCTCATAATTTGGAAACTGTGTAAATAAATCAAAGAGAAGATAATGGCACTTCTTAGAATTGTTCAAATAGGAAAGGGGGTTGAGAAAATGTGGAAAAAATCTTCCTGTCACTGCTGCTACTTGTGGGTGTGGTGGTATTCAGAATTCATGGCATGTCCCATTTCCCTGGGCTTGGGGTTATAGGGGATGTTGCAGTGGTAACAAGGACGGTGAGGCAGCTTGGTTGGCAGTCACAAGGTGAAGTAAATAATGTTTTGGCAACTAAACTGCAGCCTTGATTGACATTAGTTCCAGTCTGTCCGCCTGGATTTTCGGCAGTTACTCCCTTGGGACATACTAAATTCAGAAGTAATATTTTTGGATTGCCTGCTGTTTGTTCATTGTGTGCTGTGTCATTTTGTCTTAAAACTGATGCAAAGCTTCCAAATATCTGCATGCTGGAATCAAGGCTCTTGCAGTGGATGTTTAACTTTCACAGCATTAATCAAGGACACTCAGTGTTTTTGTGCATGACAGGAAAAGACTGTTGGTTCCTCCTTCCATGCAAGGGACTGTAATTCAGAATACTACTGGGATTTCCCTTACTGTTCTCTTCTAAAATAAAATTTATATCCTCAGAATCTGAATGGAAAACCAGAATGGGCTTGTACTAAAAATTCCCCTAGTTAGTTGCTATGAGTATTTAATATTTTCTGTTACTCTTCAGCTCCTGAGGACGTTTCTGAGTAGCAAAGATATAAAAAGAGTGTTAATGTTTTGAAATCCTAAATTTGCCATTAATGTAATAAGAAGTTTTATAACTTCCATGTCTTGTCTTGCAGGATTAACAAAAACACTGCATGGCACATACGTAATAGTCCTGCTTTGTGCAAGTCCCTTGTGAGAAGCAGCTCCACATTCCATTTCAATATAAACTATTTTGATTATTATTATTTAACTGTTGATGCAGAACATGGAGTTACTGTTTATATAAAGGCCATTTACAAATATGTATATTAGTTCTAACTGGCATCTCTCCGTTCAGAAACTCCAGACAGTTCAGACTCTGGACTGGGAACACAAGGGAACGGCGTGAAGGATTCTTCACTAAGTGCAGTAACTAATCCCAGCCTTTCCTCTAATGATGATTTGAAATCACATGAGCTATCCAATCTGCGCCTGGAGAACCAGCTGCTGCGAAATGAAGTGCAATCTTTAAATCAGGAAATGGCTTCATTAATACAGAGGTCCAAAGAAACACAAGAAGGTACTTCAATTGTAACATTAGTAAAACACCAGTGGACTAGAAAATAATGCTCTTTTTTTGTTATTTGTGTTTATAATAAAATCTCACTAGTTACATTTGCATGTATGACCTACCAAGTAAAATGATTCTTGGTTTCAAAATAATAAAATGGTAGAAACTGAAAGGCTTGTTTAACTACAAAGATAAAACAAATGTTGATTAAAATAATGCATTCAAGTTAGTTATAAAGCTTACGTCATATTAAAGCAGTGGTAGCAAATACCACTGTTAAAATACTTTTTGTGCGTTTTGGTGGTTATTGCAAAATACTTTAAAATGAATAAATTCTTTTAAATGCTTCAAAATCTGACTACTTTCTGCTGTTGTAGGCTATAATATCTGATGCCTAGAAACTGACAATAAAAATATAAATTTTAGTATTTTTAATATGACCTCACAAGCTTTTTCAAAGCCAAATGAAATGAAAAATATAAAAAATATGACTACAAATCACACAAATGATAAAACGTACAGCAAACTCCTGCTGTTAGGCATAAAACTCAGAGACCACTTTTTTTTCACAGTAACTGTATAAGACAGGTGATTTAAATTTTCACTGAAGTTTAATGTGTGATGTTTGATTAAAAACAGAAGCCTTTGTAAGTATTCAGGCGTTATTTCAAGACTGGTGTATTTTTCTACAGTTATTTAGTTTGAGCTTACTGTCACATAGAGTTAAATGAGATGCTTTATGCAGAGGTTTCTTCTTGCACAGGGATATTTGACAGTAGGCCACTGCAAGGAGTGGGGCAGGTGGGATGTGTGTCTATTTATTTTGAGATCACCTCCCAAATTTTATGGGTCATGCTCTGACAGCCAGTCTGGCATTTGTTACTTCCTGGTAGCTCATAAATTTTGAGTTCAACTTGGTTGTACTTAATTTTTATTTTAAGAAATGAGATATGTGCATCCTGATTGTTTACAAGACCTTGTGATACCTACTTTTATAAACTTCAAGGAAACTTCTCATTTTGTAGAACTGAACAAATCCCGCGAAAAGGTCGAGAAGTGGAATGTTGATCATTCAAAGAGCGACAGGATGGTCAGAGAACTTCAAGCTCGAGTCGATGATCTGACAGAAGCTGTTGGTGCCAAAGATTCACAACTAGCTGTGCTGAAAGTGCGGTTGCAAGAAGCTGATCAGCTCTTAAGTGCTCGGACAGAAGCTTTGGAAGCACTGCAGAGTGAAAAATCACGGTACTTTGTAATTCTGCAAATAGTAATGAGTTTGAAAATTCAAGGTAGATAATTCAGTCTCTTTAAGAAAAAAATAAGCTAACGGGAAAGGGATTGTAACAAGATTTGAAATATGAGGATTAAAGTTTGCTCTGAGCCTGGTATTATCATAGTTGGCAGTGGGAACAGGGCAAATGAGTATAAAATTGGGGGGGTTGGCAGTTGGTTATTGAAACCAATTTTGTAAAAAGTGTTTGTTTGTGTCAGAGGCTGGAACAGGAAGGTCTCAAGAAGTTTTTCTTTTTCTTGAAAAATACACTTAGTTATCCACAAACATGAAGACTTTTCTGACTTATCTCAGTGCTGGGATATGAATCAGCAATTGTATACTCCAGAATATAGGTCAGGGAGGTGTGTGAGTCGTTAACTCCAGGCCTCACACCTGTAGTCAGCCAGATGCAGTAATTTACTGGGTAAATTTTCAAAGCTGGTCTGGAAACCAGGAAGTTATATTTCTACCTGAAAAATCACACTAGCTTTCTTCTTTTTTAATTAATGTTGTTGCTCTTTCAGGATCATACAAGACCACAGTGAAGGCAGCAGTTTACAAAATCAAGCCCTTCAAACTCTTCAGGAGAGGCTGCGTGATGCAGACTCCGCACTCAAGCGAGAACAAGAAAGTTACAAACAAATGCAGGTTAGACATGAAGAGTAAGGAAGACTTTTAAGACTCTACTTTTGAGATCAGATCTGTGGGGTTCCAAGTGGTCTCTCCTCCCTTTTACTTAAGTTCCTGTTCAGGGTACTAATTGTTTGAAAGGATGTGCTGTCTGCTGCACTAAGTATCCTTGTGATGCTGATCTACCTATGTTACTTTGCAAGCTTCATGCGTAAAAGTTTTTGAAGATTCATGCTGACAATTTTTACTGGTTTTTTTCATGTTCCTAATGTTAATACATGTTTTAAAATTAAATCAGTAATCAGTTTATTTTTCGATGCTATGTTGTTATGGAACTTATTGTTACATAATTTTACTGTGTAAAGATGTGAATACATCATTGCTAGAGACTGTTTTCCACGCTTTACTTGGCCTTTGTTATATGTAATAGCATCTTTGAAAATATTTATCAGTGTTTGTTTTGGTGTTTTTTAAAGTACTACTAAATGTGTCAGGCAACATTTAATAATATTTTTTGAGGGGAAAACTTGTTTTTTGTTTGCTAAACAAATGTGAATAATAGGAAGATTGTTATTCCCTCACTATTTCTGGTGAGGGAAAGAAATGCATATTTTTACTGACATCATTTACTACTTGCTTAAGCAAACAGAATTTCTTTCGACATAATACTAATGCATCTTTAAATTGGAGGTGGTAGATATGAAGTGGTGTGCCCTGTGTAGTTGCTTTTAAACTTTCTTTTTTCCTTTCTAGGTTAAAGTTGAGACTGTGTTTAAACACAAAGTATTGTTTCTTTATTGCTAATAGAATGAGTTTGCTGCTCGTCTAAGTAAAGTGGAAGCAGAACGTCAGAACTTGGCAGAAGGGATAACTGTAGCAGAGAGAAAGTATTTAGATGAAAAGAGGCGAGCTGATGAGCTTCAGCAGCAAGTCAAAGTAACTAAAAGCCAACTGGAATCTGCAAAACAGGAACTGACAGACTATAAACAGAAAGCTACTCGCATTCTCCAAGTAAGCATTTTTGTGAAGAAATACAGTTTGATTTGCATGCTTTAACTTTTTTTAAGGTGTTATGCTTCAAATAATCTAATTTGTGGGGATTTTTTTATGTGACCTGTAATGTGTTTTGGGGTATATCTATAATGATACCTATAAATAACAGCTAGCAGTCTGCATTTTGTAAATTTAAATTTATAGATGGAGTTATGGGATTGGAATGGCAGTTCAGGTTCTGAACTTGAAGAAAAGTGCAAGTGAACTGTTGCCCTTATTGTGCAACATCTGTCAGTGTGTTCTGCATCCAAGAGTCCAATGTTAGGCAGATAGTTAAATCGATGAAACTTAAAATTTGTTTCATCCCTGATATTCCTGGTTCAAGAACATTGCTCTGTTCTGCTTGAGGCTGAAGCTTAACATAGAGTGGATACTTACATGTAACCAGAGAAAATACTTTTCTGTGTCCTGAAAGTTGTGTGTGATCAACATTATATTATGAATGGCAAAATCAGGTATTTTGTGCAGAGTTCTGTACTACTTAAATTGTCAAAGACAGCAAGTCCAAACATGGACGGTTTGAGTCTTGTTTTTAAATGTTAGCAAGGTGTTGAAGATGGAGATCTCTGTTTAGAATAATTAATTTAGTCTAATGTCCAAGGACAGGTTTTAAATCACCTCAGTAAATATGGAAAGCCTGAATCACAAGTCCATGTCAAGCTAACTCTGAATAAAATGGTTTATCCTCTTTCTTGAGAGAGTTATTGCTGTATTTGATTCTTAGCTGGCTTCTGTTGTCAGGAGAAAGGACAGACTGAAAGGGGGTCGGTTCTGTCTTCAGTGTCTGTTAGTGTATGTCTTCTCTGTTGTGGTAGTTGAAGAACCAATATTCAACATTCTAGGCATTTTTAAAGAGAAGAGCTGTACTCTTCCTTAGAGGACACATGCTTTCAGTAAATCCAGTCTCATGGTGTACAGGGAACCAGAAAAATTATCAGTAGGGAAAGATTTTAATTTTCAAATGTGTAATGTGTATTAACTTGGCTAAAAGAACAGATAAAGCAATTCTTTACTGTATGTCTACATTAGAATTTTAGACCAAAGTAATTTTGGCATATTCTAGTTGAATACTTTTTAAATCCTGCTATAAATAATATATTGATTTGTTATTTCAGTCTAAAGAAAAGTTGATAAACAGCTTAAAAGAAGGCTCTGGTATTGAAGGTCTGGACAGCACTACAGCAAGCACAATGGAACTGGAAGAACTGAGACATGAGCGAGACACTCAGAGAGAAGAAATACAAAAGCTACTGGGGCAGATACAACAGATGAGAACAGAGCTGCAGGTAGCTATGCTTATGTACACGTGTATTTGTACTTAGCTATGGCAAAGGACTGTTTTCTTGTATACTGTGGGTCTGTTGTTTCTAGTATTTATTATCTTACTTCTTTCTTCCCTCACTACTTTTGAGAGAAGCATTTCTTTCCAAACAAGCATGGCAGTTTCTGTGCCTATATCCTTTTCTGCAAAGGCTACTAATCCTTGAAGCAACGTAATCCAAGTCATCTGCTGGCATAACAGGCTCAACCCAGCAGCTGCGCGAAAGCCTGCTTTGCACAGTTTTAGCCTGTAGGCTGTAGGCAGTAGGAAGGAAGAAGTGGAGGATTTTCATGTTCACAAAATGCATTTATTTTATTACTGTATTAGTAAAAATATTCTGTATAAAATGACAAATGTCATTTATCCAATACACCCTCAACCTTCCATTTCCTCTGAAGCAGTATTGCATATACCACTTTTTTTTCTTTTCCCATTACCTATGACGGGTTGCAGAAATGTCTGAGTGTTAGTGAAATGGTTACATTTCTATTCATTTCAGGATATGGAGACGCAGCAGGTAAGTGAAGCTGAGTCAGTGAGAGAGCAGCTTCAAGACCTACAAGAGCAGATATCAGGACATAAAATGGCCAAGCAAGAGGCAGAAGCTGAACTAGAACGGCAAAAACAGGCAAGGAATTCTTGAAAACGTATTGATCTTATTTTAGACCCCACGTGGTGTTATCAGCAAAGCATTTGGCTTAATAAGAGAGTAGCTTATACAGTGTTTGGGTTATTTTTTTTTAGTATTGCAGAGAAATCCGCAAAAGCTTGGTGAATGTCACTAGGCCAAAGAAAGCACAACCAGGACAAGCAATGGTCAGGGCCTTCTGAATACTCCTGATGAACAGAGATTTCACTGATGTAGTAAAGAATAAACAGGACCCTAGGAAGTGCACAGAATTGGTCAGGATCTTAAATTTTATTCAGCAGGGAAAAAGTGAAACAACAGGGATGTAGTAACACTTGCAACATTATTTATATCAAGAAACTAAATACTGGAAGTGGTTACTGTGGAACTTCCCATGCTCAATTAATACATAAGTTTTAACTCATAAAATAATGTCATTGTCGTGGAAGTTTATAGATTTATTTTTTTTTTAATCCACATGATTTTAATCTAAATCTAGATGTTGTTACTTCCAAACTACTCTATTATTACACAATTTGCTGATAAAATTATGTTAATGAATTTCTTCAGATTTTGTCATCTTTTTGAGTAAACTCAGCCTTGATTTAACCAGTTTTGTGCAAAAAGAGGGCAAAAAAAAGACAAACTCATCTTTCATGTGAACAACTTATTGTTCAATAGGAATTAAGCAAATACTTTGCACCTTGTTAAAAAATTTCTTTGTAAGGAAAAACTCATATAAAGAGAATTAATAATGAGGAAAGCAAGAGTACACTGTATCTACTGGGAACAATTTATCTTACAGGATTATGTGTTCTTCCAGAAATTACATTTTAATGAGATGCTTGCAGCTTGAACTAATTAAAAGGCAGAAGTCGAGGTCTGCTTTTGATGGGTAGCTAATGTTTATTAGGTCAAAGCAGATGGTAGATGGTATTTTGTTACTCCTGCCCTTCTGAGAAATATGCTTTAAGTCAATACTACCTAGAGAAAGAGTGAGGTGAATTAGAAAAACCTTATCAGTTATTGCAGAAACTGAAGTATTCCTTTTGATGACACACCTTTACATGTGCTTTTAATGTAATTGTTTGTGTTGATACTTAATGCAATTATGGTAAGTGCTGGCTGGGAGTTCCTTTAACTGTTACCAAAAGGTTTCTGAAACTGAAGGTGGAAAATAAGGAGAGGTGTTATTTTTTGTATACCTGCTGATCCAGAGGGAGAATAGATTATCTGTTTTCTGTAGCAACTGAGAGCTGAAGTGATAGTGATTTGAAGACTGTCTTAATTTAAAAGATAAGCATGACAGGTCTTTAAGTGGGAGCTAAAATAGCCACTAAATCATGGAAGTAACAAAACTTATGATTAGATTTCTCTCCAGTAATTTGTTTCTTATTAATATTCCTTCCCCTTTCACAAAATGACCTGAGGTTGCGTCAGGGGAGTTTTAGGTTAGATATTAGAAAAAGATTCTTCACCCAGAGGGTGGTTGGGCTCTGGAACAGGCTCCCAGGGAAGTGGTCACAGCACCAAGACTGACAGATTTCAAGAAGTGTTTGAACAATACTCTCGAGTATGTGGTGTGACTCTTGGGGATGGTCCTGTGCAGGGCCAGGAATTAGACTTGGTGATTCTTGTGGGTCCCTTCCAACTTGGCACACTCTGTGATCTGCTATGTTAATTTATCCTACACCTTAAAGGAAGATGTGTGTCATACAGAATTATAGATAGATATCCCAAGGGTTTTTAAATACTTTTAAAAAGCAGTATTTTGAATTAATGAGTTTATTTTAGGAATACAGACTCCCCACAAAGTATGTCGTAATTGTTGCATTATTGACATAGTTTCAAGATAGCAACATAATAAATGGTGAAAGGATAATGAAGATAAACTGTAGTCCCAATGAAATTGTGTGACTCTTAGTAAACGACTCTGGATTAATATTTATATTAGGTCAGTCTCCACAAAAGAATTTAATTGGTCCTTGTAGGTTGTGTCTTCATACTCAGCTTTGTCTTTCCCTCTACTCCCCCTATTCTAGTCAGACACTTAACTAAGATTAAATTTCAGTTTGTATTTGATTACAGCATATTGCTTCCTTGTGTTCCATTGTGAAACTCTAGATAAGAGATTGTCACTCAACATACTTATATGTATAAAATCTTTTATTTGTAATTGTGGTGAATTTTATAGGAACTCCATTATACCGAAGAAGAATTGTATCGAACAAAGAACACTTTGCAAAGCAGAATAAAAGACAGAGAGGAAGAAATTCAGAAGCTCAGAAATCAGGTGTGTATAGAAAATAATTTTATAACCTTCAGTTATAAAAACAGTGATGGGAACTATTAATATGATTAAACTGTCCTGAAAAATCCCATAAAGGTTCTGCTTGGGAATTACAGTGTATTTGTTTCCAATACAGACTAGAAGGGAACCACGTAGAGTAAATAGCCTAATTTATAGTTGTATGTGCTTTTATATTTGGGAGTGATAATTAACCTCCGTCCCAACTAGACCTGATGTGGTGATGTTGGATCAACATTCTTCTTTATGAAAACTAAAAGAACTCATTGGCGTTTGATTAGGTTGTTACGATTTCGTCTAAGATCATTATAACTGGGATAAGAACCTAAGTTATGTCCTACAAACTCAGTGATCCATCTACTGCTCTGTGTTGGACAGTAGCAGTTAGGGGCCAGCATGTTTTGGGCACTTCCTTCCCTCCCTTGTACCTACTCACCATCAGCAGTTCTGTTAGGGAACGTTAGTGTTATGAGTCTCTACTAAATCCCACCGGTATGTTGATGGACCTATTTTCCTTAAATCGGTCTAATCCCTTTTGGCACCTTCTGATACTTGTCAGCCCCCAGTCTCCTTGAGCAGCATGAAGGCATAGGCCTCATTTTGTGCATATCTTAGCATGATGAAAAGTAGTCTGTTTGTAGAGAAATTGATAGTCTGAAGTCAACTATGGTCAGCCGTGCAGTTATAGTGTCAGAGGGTTTGGAAATTGTTGTGTTGTGATAAAGATTTCTTGAGCATGTTGGCAGACTTGTCTGGTAATGCTGGCTTCAGGCTACCTGCACCTGCCATGTTGCAGGCATCTAATTTGTATTTTGGATATCTGTCATTCCTGATGATTGTTTTTCATCATTGAAGCTCTACCTGTGTGGTATACGATGCCAATAAGTGGCTGCGGTTCAAGACTGTAGTGAATAGATGAGGTATCGCACATCTGGCAGATCTGGTGATTCCCCTTTGCTTTAAATATTTTCTGCAAATTGAATTACATGATCCATGTCAAATGCATGATCCATTTGCTGTCCTTGCAGTTTCTATTTGCTAGTACAATCGTGTTTCTGCCTCAGTGCTTCTCAATTCTTCTGCAACACATCCTGCATTTTCACCATTTCATTCAAGGTTTCCTGTAAAATTGGCATCAGATTCTCTGCATCTGTACTGAGTTTTTCCTTCCTCACTTGAAAACATGTTATGTATTTGAAGTTGCAAGTGTAGTAGCCAGACTGGATTAGCTTGCTATTGTCATGCCTACCTCTAAGGATAGCATTGATTTTATGATTAAACTTAGGGTTATACAGAAACATTCACATGATTAGAGGTGGATAACAGACATATATTTTTACATAGCGTTTGTTGTGTCATGTAAAATCTTGTTTTAGCAACTGTTGACATGAAGTTTCCTATTTATTGTGCTCATTACTGATAGTTTTGATAGCATTATCCTGAAAAAACTCTGCAGTGGAGTAACTTGGTTCTTGAAGGCTTAGATCATTATTGAGTTTTGTAATATGTCAGTTGGTCAGACTTTGAACTTAGGCTGATTTTTTTTTTTTGTGTTTCTTTGCTTTTTAGCTCACAAACAAGACTCTAAGCAGTAGTAGTCAGACAGAATTAGAAAATCGGCTTCATCAGCTGACAGAAACACTAATTCAGAAGCAAACCATGTTAGAGAGCCTGAGCACAGAGAAAAACTCACTTGTGTATCAACTGGAACGACTTGAGCAACAGCTGAAGGCTATCCAAGGCACTAGTGCTAATGGACCTTCCATTAATATGGCAGGCATTGATGGTGCTGAAGGTAAATAAGGAAATATAATATTTAAAACCCTTGTCTTTTTTGCAGTTCAGGCTTTTATATTTCCTAATGCCTTTCCCTGAATGAGTCTGCAAGGAAAAATAAATGCTGAAAATAGGCTGCTTATGCTAGAGACCTTAGTAACTATAGTCTACAGCAGCCAGTATTACACAAAATAGTTAACTAGAAGCTCCTTTTTGTGTCTAAATGACTTTAAGTAAATTTAATAAAGACAATGTAATCTTTAGTTCTCAGTGCTATGGCATTATTGGAACAATCCTGTCAGAGGTGCAAATAAACCCATCTCTTGGGGCTTAAGCTGAATATCAGAAGCAGGATCTAAGTATTCTCTTGTAAAGAGGGTTTGGGAGCAAGAATGGGATACTTCCTTTTCAGAACTGATCAGAGGTCTGGTTGAAATTAATTTTCTCCTTGCTTTCTGTTTTTCTTGAAAAGCAGCTTAAAATTCAGTGGTTCTGTTGAGGTTGCTTTGTCTGACTTGTATCTCTGGCAGAACCTCAGCAGTTGATTCATGGTGTTGAGCTGTTGCTTTTCAAAATTTGTCATTTTTTATATATGTTAAGTAAATTTTAAAAGTAAGGGACAATTACTAAGAGCTGTAAAATGACTGACCAGACGTTTTTAATAAAGTCGGTATATAGTAAAAATGTAAATAAAGTAAAAAATTTGAGTGTAGAAGTTAGTGTCAGAAATGCTAATCAAAGTTTTACTGTATGAGAAGTAAAAAAATTTTAGAAAGTGTGATAGTATCAAATCCATTATTTTACACACCTAGTAATAGTTACTACTTGATAGAATTGAATATCAAGATACCAATCTAGTGAACTTAAAAAAAAATACTAAGTTGAAGAAACATTGGACTTGATTGTAAGTTTATTGAGAATTCCATTCTCAAAACATGCTTCTCTGCCCCCAGCAAGACGACAGTACAATCAGATTAATCACTATTTTTATATTACTTTTATATGTCTTTGTTATACATTATCAGTTTGTTTTCTTAAGCAACACTTTAGCTAATGGGGTTTTTTTGCTTTTTTCCCTCCAAATAGGTGCTCGTATGCGTAATGTTCCTGTCCTGTTCAGTGACATGGACACCAGCGTGGCAGGAATGTATGGGAGAGTCCGCAAAGCTGCGAGTAGTATAGACCAGTTCAGGTAAGAGTGTCCTGAGGGAACAGGTGTTGTAGTTGCTGTAATCCTTTCACAGGTTTCAGGTGACACGCTTTCTTTCGTATTGCTCTTTATGAAGGTAAAAGTTAAAAAGAATGCAGCTAAAGTATAGTATAAATTACTAAATGTTGACCTACTTCACTTGAGCTTTTCTGTGACATTAATGTTCTTGGGCTTTTGCAAATTATAGTCAGTTATTTAAATAATGCTCCAGTAGATACAAGAGGATCACTAGACTATGGACAAAACCATCTAACCTTTTCCATTACCATCTTCTATGTTTTTTACTTACAGTTGTGTCTGTGATAAACACTGTAAGAGTGTATTAGAGGGGGATTATCATCCGTACTCTTTTAGTCCTATTTAGGCATCCTGATGAAGACAAGACTCTGGTTTCTGACCCAGTGTAGCTGTTTACCTTGAAAGATAATCTATTTGAGGAATTAGTAAATGAAAGTCATTCTGCATCTAGTGAAAAACTTGCTTTTATCCTTTTTCTGAGCAGTTAGGTTAATTGTCAGTATTCAGAGCAAAGGTCTGCTACAAAACTTGAACCAAATACCAGTAGAAAACAAAATTAGGCAATGCTTAATCTTTTGAAAGCAAGATACCTCAATAGAAAGTCCTTTGTGCATCCATGGTACTTGAATTCATTGTGAAGGATATCAGGATTTCCATTATTGGGACCTATTTTATGTAATGTTTCAATTCTGAACTTCATTTGACAGTATTGTATTCCCTTCCATACATGGAGCTGACATTGCTGAGCAATGAGCAGTGCACACTTGTAATGGAGTTACTTTGAAGCACCGTATTGCAAAACCCAAGAGCTTTTCAACTAATGAACTATAAGAATAGTAGTAATGTATTGTGTTTTCCAAAGGAATCCAAGCTTTTAGTTGCTTTGATGTATCGGCTTTTTCAAAGGCATCCAAGGTTTCAGTTGCTTAAATTTTTTTGAAAGATTCATGACAGCTCTTCAGGTAATGAAATTTGACAAATATAGAGCATATTTGTGTGTTTTAAAATGCCTGTACACCTCTTGAGTCCTAATTGTTTTTCAAAACCTCTGAGCCTCGCATGTAAGAGAAAAAATTAGGAGAATATGTTTTACGGTTTGAATTTTCTAACTCCACTTAATCTTCCGAGTACATGAAGTAAAATTCAAGACATAGCAAAACTATGTGTGTAACATCTGCTCATGTTTGACTTTGTGATGACTGGGATGAGAGGAACAGGAATTTATTGCTCAGTGTTAACTTGTGCATTTTGTTTTCTCTTGTACCTGTGTAGCATTCGGCTGGGAATCTTCCTAAGGCGGTACCCCATAGCAAGAGTCTTTGTAATTATTTACATGGTGAGTCAGCTTTCTTTAAGGCAAGATTTCTGTAGCCAGTTTATATGTCTTAAATAGCCAGACAGGTGTTCAAAAGGCTATATCATTAACAATTCAGTGTGATTTTTTTGTAAAATGGAACTAAATAATACTTATGTAACAGCTTTTTGGAGTCATGTTGCTTTCCAATTTTCACTTTTTCCCAGGAATTCTTAGTATAGCAGTCTTAAGGACACTTATGTAACTATCATTTAAAGGACTGTAAAAGCAGATTTCTAGTAGTAAAATAGAGAATAATAATGACCAGTTGCCAAGGTTAACCCACTACACCTGCATGCACTGCATTTAGGAAAACGACATCTGCTTAGAGCTTTTGTAATATTTGACTCTTCGCAGGTTTTTTTTTTTGGTGGCTAATGGTCACTCTTCTCTGGTAGCTGAAAAAGTAGCAAGAAAAGTTTTTCTTGGCAGACTTAACCAGTGGAAATATAGACTTAAATAGTGGAAAGTTGCTCACCCACAACAGGCAAAATTGTCAGGCTGGCAATGATAGAAGTGAAATGCCTCCCTTTTCCACTGGAGGGCAGATGCCTGTCAGCTGCAGGAACCTGTGGAAAGTGCAATCTGCCTTGCTTGGAAATATTCTTCTGGTTGAGGACGTGGAAAAAACCCCACGTTGCTTGAGAAGGCATAATGAGTTGCTGACCAGAGTTTCTGAGAACTGCTGTCACTATTTCATGATATAAAGGAGACAGACAAAGGAACAAAGGAAACTACAATTTCCCCCTGCAATTGCATCTTCTACCCTTCTTTTAAGTGCTGGAAGGAACAGGCTGATTAATTCCTAACCTCTCTTTCATCACTTAAACTTATAAATATATAAATAAAATGCTTTGTACCAAAACAGTGGAGACTTTTGCTACCTAAGCTGCAATCTGAAGGGAAACTCAATGATGGCTGTATATTGGGAAGTCAGTGGCAGTTACACTTTTCTCAGCTCAAACCTTGACTATGACTACTGTAACTTGAATTTTTTTAAAATATTTTTTTTAAAGGAAGTGTGGCTTATGTATTCCTTGTTGCACTTCAAGCAGCTTCTTCAATTCTAATTGGATAGTTTCATCCAAATTTGAATGAGAACATTCATACAGAGTTCATAAAAACGCCTCAAGTCAGTGTCTGTGGTAAGGAGAAGGATAGGAGAACTCAGCTGTTATACACAGTCTGATGTCAGCCAGTTGGCACAGGAGTAGTGGCTTACCAGTCACTCAAGGCAGATCACATAATGTGCTGGCTGGGGACTGGATATTGGAGAGAACATCTGGAGTCACTGGGGCATGGAAGAAAAGAGAAACCAGAGGACACAAATTGGTAGGAAAACAGGCTGCTTTATTTTTACTGCTTGTTTAAAGTCCTTAGCTTTCTGCAAGTGGCTTCATCAGAATCTGACTCCGCATTTCATTGTTCAAATGCAAATTTTTTTAGGAGTAGCTGATTATTGGGAAAAATATTTTAATCAAAATATTTCAACAAAACAAGTTTTATTAGCTGTCACTGAGAGCTCTCATATTCACTGCTGCTGTGAGTGAGGATTGTCAGTGTTAACTTTATTTCTTTTCTTTTCTCAGGCATTGCTTCATCTCTGGGTTATGATTGTTCTCCTTACCTACACCCCAGAAATGCATCATGACAGTCCCAGTGGCAGGTAGACTGAGACAGGACCATATGCTGTGCTAATGTGATTTGGACTGGCAATGTCTTTAGAATAATCAGTCCTGAAATATCAGCAAACCCTTTCTTGTGGGGTTTAGGAAGGAAGAAAACCATCATGCCTGATTTATCTCTACTTTTCAAATACATATGTAATACTGTGTAGCTTTTTCAGCTTACCTAAAAGAGCATAACTTTCCTGGAGAAATAAAGCTGTTAAGTTAAGCTGTGGTTAGCCTTTATATTTTATGTAGACCATCTGGTGGTTAGAGTGAAAGATAAGACTTGCTCCTACAAAGAAATGCAAGGATTTCTGAAATTACAGATATATATGGTACAAATTATTTCAGGTCATACTGGATATGGGCTATGGTCAGGTAATAAACTGTACTTAGCAATTCAAATAAACTTCTTTCTGGTTTCTTTCAGTCTGCTTTTGCACTTCTGTTTTTAACTTTGTAAATAACAGGCTTTTCCTTAATATGTTAAACTGGGAAAAGGACAATGGATTGGTGCAATATATTTTTGTAAATAAGTTTAAGAATAAAATATTATGCATTCTTAGCTTTGTACTTCTAGTACAATAGATATATCTTTCCTACAACTGAGTAGTGGGGCTGCCTATTTAAAGGGTGGTATTTTAGCTTTATTTAGAGAAAGAGAGAGGTGGTTTTGAGAGAGGTTTAAATGCTTGAGAAATAATGGTGTTTCTTTTTGCACTTGAAATTTGTATATTTTAACTGCATTTTCTTATACCTCTTTCATTAGTACATGTCTTAATCAGATCTTACTGAAACATTTATTTTCTAAAGCTTTGGGTACTTAATTAAAACTATTTCTATATGAAATCTATCAAAACATTAAAAGATTCTCATGTCTAAACACTCACCAAATATACTAATAAACAAACCTCATCAAATACTTATCTTAAAACCCAAAATACCAAACCTACTGTAATAGTTCTGTTCTTGGACTTATGGCATTCTGTAATTATGAATTATCAATAGACAATCATACAAGGTCACTTTCTTAAGAAATTTCTTGTTTTCTTGTGTGGTGCTCACAGCTGAGTAGTGAAAAGATGTCTACAAGCAATTTGTCACTCTTGCTCTTAGGATATGGCTCCGTTTTCATATGACTGAACACACTCAGCATTAGATCCTGTCCATGAAGTCTGTCACTCTGCCTCCTCTGGAAATGTTACAGTAGACAAATGACTGTATTGCTGTTCTGATTCAGATCTTGCAGAGAAAACTGAAATGTTTTAATGAACTGAGTAATAAAGGAGAGCATTTATTGTAAGTTGTGTCCCTTCCCTCTGTCACATTTGCTTTACTTTGCCTAGTTCCTGTTGTCTGGTTTTTTTTCCATTCTGATGCTGAAGCCACTTTTGAACCCCAGGGAGAGCTGATTGGTATAGAAGGAGATCAGGTAAAGGGCCTTTGCACACTCATTTTCTACAACATGCAGTTTTTTCATCTAAAAGCCTCCGAAACACTAAATCTTGGGATACTCCAGTATATCATGACTTTGGGGGGGAACATTCTTAGTGGTATAAACCCCTTACAGCTTTTGTGACATCACACCAACTGCATATCTATTCTTACTTCCTTTTTTTTTTTTTTTTGTGCATGTGGACAACAGCTTTTGGATGCACAGATAATACCTTTTTTTGGTAAAACTTACTGAAGCCCTTAGAGTGTTTCTAGAACCCTTTATCATAGATTAGTATTGTTTTCTTCATTTCTTCCAGGTTTTGTGGTATAAATTTCACAGGGGTATGCTACTAGAAGGTAACTGCTGACTTTTGCCTGTAGAATTAGGCTCTTGTATTCCAGTATCTGTTTGGGTTTAGGCAGTGATGTCTTGAAGATGAGAATAATGACTTTGGTACAGGGTGCTTGAGCAGAATCAACCCTGTCCTCTGGGCAGTTCTAAACTGTTTCAGAGCTATACAAGAAATAAAGAACCATTCCTTAAAGGCTTTGGTCAAACACAATGGATTTTTGCCGCCATAATTAATTTTAATGAGCTGCACAATGCACTGCAAGAACATGGAAGGTCATGTGATGGAGTCTCTCAGAAGATAAATGCCAAATTTCGAGTAGCAGGGTAAGATACACTCCTGCCTCTGATCAGCAATATTGGGCCCCGATGTCACCTGTATAGATTTGTGGAGTCAGCCACAGCCATGGGTCAAAGGTGACATAAGGATACCATTTTGACAAGCAGCTCTTCAGGGTGGTGTGTTACTGTCAGGAGATTGCCTTGCTGAACAGATGGCTTTGGAGTGAACAATACACTTCTTGTAGCCTCTGCTTAAGTGGTGGGAGAATATTCCAAGCGCCAAGTCTCTTCTTGAGGGACTGTTGTGCTATTGGGCGGTTAAACTGCCCCCCATTCAGAGACCAGAATATAAATTTAGGGGTTTTGAAAGTGTTTTACAGATGCTGAGCCTATCTTTCCATGCTTTCTCACTTAGCACCAGAAATAAATGGTTGTCATAGCTAACAGAAAATAGGAATCTGTCTCCCAGCTGCTGTATCTCACTGCCTTGAGAGCAGAATGAGCTGTTGTGTGGCTGAAGGGAAGTCCTTTTTCGTTTCCTTCCTCCCAGGACTGAAACTGCTCCAGGTATCAAGCATACAGTTTGACAGAGTGAAAATTATGAAAAATGAGGAAGATGATTGACAGGGAGCCCCACATTATTTATGTATATTTGTTTGCTCCCTCCCAATTTGTGCTCCATTTCTGTGCTATGGTCAGAGGAGCAGAGTGTATTATGCCACCTTTCTGGAAGGGGGTGAGAGGAGCTGTCCGCTCTGGGATGGCCAGCAGCAGGCTCAGGGAAAGCGGCTGGCAGACAGGCTGCAGGTGAGGGTGGGAGCTACTCAGGTGGAGGAGACTGTAGAGGGAGGTAGGGATGGGTAGCAAGAGCGAGATTGCTCTTTCCCTGATATTTTGCTGCCTGGAAAAAGGCCTATTTCTTTCAGACCCTGTTCATCTTGGTACATATTCAATTAGGCAGATGTACTTGGAGACAGATTTAGGTTTCTGCGAAAGAGGGCTTTGTGTACATACTCACAAGCCCTCCTGTGGTTTGCCACCTTGGTTTGCTGATATCTGATCTCTGCTTTATTTGCTGTGCTAGGTCAGCCATATATATACTAAGACCCTGTACGATAGAAGTGACTTTATTGCTTGATTGCAGATAACATTAACAAGGGAGAAATTAGACTTGCACAGTAATTAATTTGCTAGTTTCTCATCTGTATAGATGAGAAACATATTGCTTTACCAAAGAGAATGGATTTCTTTGCTGACCGACTGCACTGTTTATAAAATTTGACATTAAGATATTCCTAGATATTTAGCCATGAAACTGTAAGAATATTACAAAGAATTCATCAGAATTTAATTTGTTTTCATCTGTGTGTTACCCTCCTTTCCTACAGCTTGAATTTAGAAAGCCTTGACTTGGGAACAGGCAGACAGATGTCAGCAAACCAGAAATTGTGACAGATGAGTAGCAGCTCCCAAAATTATCTGCATTATTCTAGCAGGCATCCATGTCCATGCACTCACATAAATAATCCTCTTAGATACACAGTTTCCTTTCAGAAATGCACTCATGAATTTAATCTTTATTTTACTTGATGTTGGGCTGGTGGCAGAACTGGATCCCACCACTGCATTCCACAAATAGTGGAATGATCTTTCGAGTTCTGCCTACTTAATGCTGCTTCCTGCCAGTACTGCTTGAATTAAATGCTGTGCATTGAGGAGTAAGTGCAAGCTGTTGGGAGAAAATATCTGATACTACAGGCAGCTCAAGGAACTGGGGGGATCGTGGGCAGTAGAATAGATCTGAGGCATAAGTGAATCAAGGTGGGCGAAAAGCTTGGTCTGGGAACAAAAAGACACTTTTTCAAGGTGTGTGGGGGAAACAAGTCACTGATTTATGATTAAAAACCTTTACTAATGATGTGGTTAAAAGTCTGACAGGTCAAATATCATGTAAGAGACTTCCTATGAGAAAGTAAAAGACAATAAAAGAGAAGGAATGACCTTTTTGTGCCATGACTTAGGTTTTTCCAATCAAGAATCAGAGGCATGGATGGATGTTTTGCCTGCAGTTGACCTTACCTGTACTGAATTTTAACTCTGTTTGGATAGATGTTGCATGTGCAGCTTTTTACATGTGCATGTTCAGTTCAAATCAGGCAAACTGTATTTTGACTCCACATTTGTTGAAGAGAAGCTGGAAGAGGACACAAATCAGCAGGAGTTTGAGCTCTGTAGCAGCAAGTGGATGGGCTCCAGATGTTCTGCAAAATCAAGCAGCTGTGTTTATTAAAAGTCTGTGATCAGAAATTGCTGTTCTCATTTGCAATAGCTAGGAAAGCTGAAATTAATCAACTCCAGGAAAACACCTGAGATGATACAGGAAAGATCTGGAATTCCTCAGTGAAGTAGGATAGAGTGAATGTTGATTTTTTCACACAGAAGTCTCTTTTGGCATTCATAGTGAAGAGAAACATTATCACAGATAACACTTTCTCCAGGCTAGTGCTAATATACTCAGGGTGTTTTCTCAATAGCTTATAAAAAAAATATCACCTTAGCATTAGTGTCTTGCAGCAACCTGGAAGAGACATAATTTTTGTATGCAAATTCAAGCAATAATTAAGTCCTAAATTGCTCTATTTAAAAAATAAAGAAGCCTGATGAAAGCATGTGCATTGATATCTTTAGTGGGAAGAAAACACGATTCACAATTAGTGTTTAATTTGTAATTAGAAAACATGTTCTGCTGAATGAAAGATGGGAAATGCCAGTTTTCTGCCCAAACAGGTAACTAGTTGCTTGAGGAGATCCCTGCCCATGAATGTCCCATCTCCACAGTGGCCTTCCAGTATCCCTCCCACAGCAGCAAGTCAGGAGGCTGCACAGATAGAGCAGATGAAACAAAGAGCAGGAACTAGTATTTCCTCAGTGGTTCATGTTGATGTTCAAAGCTTCCCTGTACAATAAAGCCAGCTTAGCTTGAATTGCCTGTTGGTGTCTGCCAACTGGATATGTGGATTGGGACTTTCTCAAGTAAGATATCCTAATAACATATTTAGGCACCTGAAGGAAGGACTCTGAGTTTTGTTTTGGAAAACCTTGATTCTTCTGGGCCCTGTTGTCTTAGTGAACCATGACTTTGACCTTTACAGGACACTCAGCTGGCCACAAGCTGCTCACATATGAACTTTCACAGCCTTTGCTTCCTAAAAGCAGCACAAGCTTCGCTCTCACAGAGCCACAGCTGTGCCCCCTTCTCTGGAGAGCCGTGCAGGAGGTGAAAGGCACCATGATCTGCAGGCATGCAGCCCTGGCCCCATGGAGGCTGGTTTCCCCAGGCTGCTGCCAGACCCCCAGCAGCCACTCAGGCATCACAAATGCAAGTAACCCCATTTGCAGTCATGAGAGTGGGAATATCTGCCTCATGCCAGACAATAGGATATCAAGGACCAAGACATGCCTGGTTCATCAGTGATGTGTGTGGTCATAAAGCCTTACCTTGGTGGGGGTTTCTAACTGTGTGTGGCATTTTTGCAGGACAGCATTAGGGAAAGTCGTCCAACTTGTGCTTCCAAGCTGGACACAGAAGCAGCGTTGCCTGTGGAGGAGATGGGGGTGATGCTGCCTCTTCCACCAGGTCAGACATAGTTGGGGACTGTTTACAAGCCAAAAATCCTGCCTCTGCCTGTGGGAGTCAGTGAGGGAGGAAAGGTTGTCCAAGGACTGAAGGTCTGGCTTCACAGCCAGGACAGACCTTTCCATAGGCATAAAGCAAAGCTGTATGATCACCTGTATCAGCTACACATGACTATTTATCATTAATACAAGGTTATTGAAAGCATTGGTTTGAACTACCTGCACCTGCTGCTTCCCGAGGGTTCACAAAGAGATCAATTATGCAAAGAAAGATTTTAACAAAAGCAAACAGTACAGCTGCTGTTTTGAGGGGGCTGTGCCCTTGCTGTCAGCTTGGGCCATGTACCCAGCCAGCCATGAGGCCTGTCACGGTCACCTCCAGGCAAGTGTTGCCGTTCCCTCACTCTGCCCACCTCCAGCAGGGTGGAGGCAGTGGCATGAGGTGATGCACCCACCCAGAAACATTCACCTCATCAAATCTTATAGCTGTTACTGTATTTACTATTTTTTTTAGAAGAGATTGAATCAAATACCTGCTCAGGTTGTTCTCAAAATAGCTTGGCATGAGATGTTGAAATACAGTTTTATGAATTATTTTCCTAGCATAAAAGTTATACGCAAAGCCAGATACTGGACAATGAGTGGGGAAGAGACTGAAAGGAGCTTGGCTGTGACATAAGGGAAGTTTCTGGGAGGGTCAGGATCAGCTCTCAACAGTACAGTTTTCCAGCAGTTATTAGTTTCTTTGCCTCAGTTTCCACTTGGATAAACGTGGTAGTTTCAAGCACGTGGTGCTCTCTCTGGCCTCTGGAGATTAGATAAAGTATGTGCCTTTAAGTCTTACTGTTTTCACAGAATCACAGAATATGCTGAGTTGGAAGGGACCCACAAGGATTACCCAGTCCAACTCCTGGCCCTGCACAGGACCATCCCCAAGAATCACACCATGTGCCTGAGAGTATAATCCAAATGCCTCTTGAACTGTTAGGCTTGGTGCTGTGACCACTTCCCTGGGGAACCTGTTCCAGTGCCCAACCACCCTCTATGTGAAGAACTTCTTTCTAATATCCAACCTAAACCTCCCTGACACAACTGCAGGCCATTCCCTCGGGTCCTGTCACTGGTCACCACAGAGGAGATCAGTGCCTGCCCCTCGCCTCCTCCTCACGAGGAAGTTGTAACTGCAACGAGGGCTCCCCTCAATCTCCTCCAGGCTGAGCAGACCAAGTGCCCTCAACCACTTCTCATACTGCTTCCCCTCAAGACCCTTCAGAATCTTTGTTGTCATCCTTTGGGTGCTCTCTAGTGGCTTAATATCTTCCTTATATTGCTCACAAATGTTATCTTGCCTTTAGCTGCAAGGCCCCGATGTCATCCCTTACGACCCGAAGATACAACTCTTCATTTTCCTTGATGATGGGTTTAGGTCAGCAGCAGTGTGGAGGTATCCCTTTCTCTCTACATTTTTCCCCTTTGGCTTTTTGGAGAAAAGCAATGAGAAGGTGTTTACAGCATCCTTGTTGACCCATGGAAGCTGGGTTTCCACCTACCTTGGCACTGGGAAGGGGAAACCCATCAGCCACCACACCTGCCAAACCAACACCAAGGACCTAGTCTAACCTTGAGACCCAGTGACCTGAAGTATGGAGCTGCTGAAACCCAAGCTGCTTCTGAGCAACAGCCTCCTCTGCATGTCCTCTGGTGATCCCTTGGGAATAGTGAGCTTTGCTCAGTGCTTCAGATATTTCAAGTCGCCTTCTGAAGGCCTAAGTAGGAATTCTTTTGAGATTTTGGCCTTATTGACTTCAGACCTGCAGTAAGGGTTTATGTTTATGAAAAATTATTTTTCAATGCTTGACTATGAAAAAGTTCTGGCAAGGGTTACCTTGATTTCATCAACTAATGCCATGGTGTTAGAAAAGAAATCTGGTGTAATGCAATTTCAACTGAGCTAAGGTTAAGGTTGGATTTGTTGATTTCCCCTCACTGAGCTGGTATAAGATTAGTTCATTGATTTGTTATGGCCTGGAAACTACAGTTTGTCGGAGAATAGGCAGATCTTGTTTGTTTTAAACCTGTGACAGACTTCTGACAAGATAAGACCCAAGTTAGTGTTCAGGGTGAGGTGTCCTGAGGGGCAGCCTAGGCAGCAGTGGGCAAGATGCTGGCAGCAGAGTCCAGGCTGCATCCCCCAGCTGGGACCTCCACTGCAGCTAAAGTGTCATAGGTTACAGTGAAACTACAGTGATAAAACCTCCCCAGTGGTGGTCTGTCTTAAATACAGGTGTGCTGAGTCCTAAGGAAACATACTTAAAAGGGATTAAAATGGATCCACTGTTTCCTAAAGCCGCTCCTCTCCGGACCTGAAGGAGGAGCAGGCACAAGCCTCGCCACAGTGGGCTGCTATTGCAGAGGGCAGGAGAGGCCTATCCTTCATGGGGCTTGTATGTCATCTTTTCCACCTAGTTAGGATCAGCCGGGTCTGGCTTTTAACAGCAGCACGCCTGCCTAAATCACTGGTTGGTAAATTACATTTTTCTGTCTAGAATGAGGTAAATGTGTATTTTATCTGGGTAATTAATCTGAGGGATAGAGCTAACATGATTATTGTGTTTTCTTTTCCCTAGCTCCTGTCAATATGGCCATGTGGTGTTTGTGTCTCGGAGCCTTTATTAAACTGGTTTATTTGTAAGCAATCAAACAAGGAAAATTATAAGGACAAGGATGATTTTGTTCAGACTGCCACCTTTATCCAGCACTAACAAGCTAGGAAATGGCACTGCCTTTTATTGTCTTCCTATCTCTGTAAACTTGCTTTTATTAAAAAAAAATTAATAAAGCTCTTAAATAAGCAAAGAGGAATAGGCTTGGAAAATTCTGCGGACTCCAAGGTGCTTCTCTGGTTTTCCTCTGCAGGAACAAACACAACCCGTTCCCCCTTTCCCACGCACTGAACCTTTTTATTAATATGTCAGGAAGCATGACTCAATCTGCAGCTTTATCAAGACTCAAATGAGAAATTTAGGTGGCTGTATTACCAACTGTTTGTTAAATTTTCCCCCCTTAGGTCTTGATAGTTTAGTGCCTTAGGACAGGCAGTTTCTTTGGATATAGTGACTAGTAAGGTAGTCAAAGTTGCCTTGCCATTAGAGCTTCTTTGGGCAGGCATTGAGTTACCAGTGAGGAAAATGCTGTATGTTACCAGAGGCTAAGAGAGAAGTAGGAGAGTCTCTAACCTGCAGCCGTAGCAAAAGTCATCCACAGGTACCCATTGTTCTGTATTCCACGTCTCCAATGACGGTGCAACAAGATCCTCCCATGTCCTCTTCAGTCAGGGCAGAAACCAAAGTATAACCTGAAATGGGTCACTGGGTCACTGTTTGGTCCTGTCCATGGACCAACACCTCAAGGACCCAGGGTAGGGGCAGTTTGCCTGGACCTTACCTGCACCCTGCTTTTTTGCTTGCAAACAGCCTGACCTTGGGTGCAACTGCAGTACTGTGGGCCTTAGCCACCTATATAAGCCACAGTTTCATGGGGTTTTTATTGTGGTTTTCTCCTTGAAATTTTATGGGTTTCAGTGTGTGTTTTCCAAAGGCTGAAGCCCAGGCACAGATCCCAGGTGCTTTGTGGCCAAGAGCCATCTGCACCGCTGCAGCAAGCACTGCAAACCAGCAATGATCTACCAGCTGGAAGACTGAAATAAGTATTTTCTTACAAGTTTCAAAGGTTTTAGGGTTTGCTCAGCACATTTTTTTAATTTTTCACACCAGCTTAAATAACAACTGAAATTACTGTTTAGTGCAGGACTTGAGATGTTTTGGGAATGACCATTCTGGTTGCTCAAAGATTTTAAATGTTTACAGTGAGGTAAATTAATTCTGTATTTTAATATCAGAAGAAGAGAAAGAATATGATGGTATTAGACAGAGCTGGCTACTTGTCCAGGGTGAGCTGGCCCAGCATGGGCTGAAGAGCTGGCTGGTCATCTCTGGTTCTCATGAGAACTGCAGCTTTCAAAAATAATAAAATACAATACAATAAAATAATAATATATAATAATCCTATAGACCACAGCTTTTACAGACCCTTATGATAATCTCTTCCACAAATGAACATCTTAGTTATAAAGATATATGCTAATGTGAACATCCCCAACAGAGGCAGTGCTGATCCCCTGCACCATTGCAAAGATGCTTTTGTGTAACAGTCATTTTATAAAACAAATAAAATCACATGCTTTTATTTACCAGTGTTACATTAAAAAAAGTCAGGATGACATAGCCGTTCAGATTTCATTGTTACTCTGCCTAGTACTGATATCCTGCATGAATATCTGCTATGTCTTTTAGCAGGAAATTACGTTTACATGTCAAAGGCAAAGAAAGAACTTCTTTCTGAAATATCAGTGTTGTTTTATTAAAAGCATATCCCCTGAAGGACTGGAAACTGCAATATGGTGAAATACCACATTACAGGAAAGTGGGACTGACAGAAATTAATTCCTCCATTCATCCAGCCTCTGGTCATTGCTCACACAAGGTCAAGCAAGACCAACATGAGAAGTCAGATTATCTCTGAAAAAATAGCAGTAACAGTAAGTTAAATAATTTAAGGAATTAGTGCATGGGAGAGGATGGTAGTATATGTTGAAGGTCCTTCAGATCCTGTATTTTTCAATTTGGACCAGTGGAAGTAGGAAGTTAGAAGACTCAGGCCAGAGAGCCAGCTGTATCCTGAGTGGCATTAAAAGCAGCGTGGCCAGCAGGTCAAGGGAAGGGATCCTACCCTTCCACTTCATTTTTGTGAGACCTCACGTGGACTGCTGCATCTGGCTCTGGGGCCCCCAAAACAAGAATGACAGGAATCTGTTGGAGCAAGTCCAGAGAAGGGTCACAGCAATGATCAGAGGGGTGGAGCACCTCTCCTGTGCAGAAAGGTTAAGAGAGTTGTAAGCTCCTTTAAAGGTCCCTTCCAACGCAAAGTGTTCTATGATTCTGTGATTCAGTGGAGTGTATCTGTCTGGTCTACATTACACAAGGAGGTGTGGTGTGCCTGGTTGCAATCCCAGTGTGACATATTCCTCTGCTTAAGGAGGAGACAGGTCAGCAGTGTTGAAGCAAGTAGGGCTGAGCAACAGGCTTTGAAGAAGAATAATAATCTGGAGGCCAAGATTCAGCCACATGCTCTGGACCTGTGAAGGCTCAATCCATCTCTAGCTAAACCTGTCTCTCACCTGTGTATCAGCACACTGTATGCATTTAAGGATATGGACTGTCTTTTAAATCTGTTCACCAGACTTTATTTCAAATTTATTCCTTCATGATGCTGAAAGAAACCAGTGAACATCTCCTATCTGCCACAATTTTAATTGTCCGTTTCCTCAAAAATTAACTGTCTTACGTATTGCAGAACCTGAGGTTTAACAGTACAAATGAGGCAAAGAGTGGACATGACTTTCTATGCCTTTAATAGTCACGTTAATGTAGAATTTCCCAGCAAAAGATATTTTTGCCTGATTACTTGACTAGTAAAAAATTATTGTACACTTCCAAAGAGGTCAGACTTTCTTTTTTGCACTCTTTGAAGGTGTGAGTCAGTGGCAGCTAGAATTCTGGACCACTACTTTCCTTAGAAGCTGACTTCTAATGTCCTTCTGAAGGACTGTCAAACACATGTTATTGCCAATTGCTACTTTTTATTCTGGTTTCAAATTAAGTTTAAAGTACTCCATTTAATGCTAGCAGGTGATTTGTCCAGAATATGGACTTGCCCAAGACAATCTGGAGGACATACATAATTTTTTTTAGTTATTGCTCTAAGACACATTTAATAGTGACATCTAACCCTGACCATTGAATCCTTTAGGCACAGCCATCATACTTCTTAGCCTGAATCCTGCCTCTCCAAACCAGCACCTCAGTCCCAGGTCCCTGCCTCCCCCTCATGTTCTCACCCAGAAATACAACAATCCTGGCCATGGGATGCTCAAAGCTAACATGGGGATATTCTTTGCACAGTGCAGAGGTAAACTGTGGAACTCCTCTCCTCAGGATGTTAGGAATGCTGAAGTCTTATATGGCTCCAAAATTTGATTAAACTCTTTATTGGAAGAGAAACCCACCAAGAGCTCTTGAACCGAAAAATGCTGTCTGGTGCAGGGAGCCTGTCACTGTTGATTGCTGGAGGCAGCATCACCCTGTGGGTATCCAGCCTTAGATATTTCCCTGAGCATTTGGTTGGGGCTGCTGGTGAGGCTTTGGTTTTCTCAGGGAGAGCTTGAGCTGCCCCAGGCAGTGCAGCCCAGTGGCCTGTAGCCAGCGCACACAGAGCATCCTCCTGCCTGGCTGTGGTGTTTCCCCTTCCTGGCCAGTATTGGCAGTGGGATAACAAGCTACACATACGTCTGGGTTGACTTAATAAGGCTCCTCTTACACAACAAGGATGGCAACACGGGCCCCAGCACTATGTGAAATCCTGCCCAACAGGCAGCTACCTGGTTGTGGAAGAGCAGGGTGTGCAGATTGTTGTGGTCTTGAGCAGCAACCAGCCATGTGTCTGTGACAGCTCTGCAGATGGGATATCCACTACTCCCGCAGAGGTGCCAGTGGTGGCATAAGCAGCTAGATACTCATATTTTCACTTACATAAATTAATTAGAAAGGAGTTATTCAGCTGATATCAACCACACACCCCCTTTGAAAGCTGATGTTATGATGGTCACTGATTGCAGCAACAGCTAAAGAGGAGGGCATGTCTAGGAGAGGAGGATTGCATTGGCTTCCCCTTGATGCTCAACTGCATCATGCCTTAATCCTCTAGCCATGATCTGCTGCAAAATTTGTCACCCGCATGCTCATACTGGCTGGATGACTCCTGGCCTCTCCCCTCCTGGCTCACCAGGCAGCCCTGAAAACATGGGAAAGCAGGGACCCAAACTCCCACCCACTCAGAGGAGTGTCGTTGCCTTCTGTGAGCTTTGAGCATCCACAGCTCCTCGTGCCAGTGGTTTCAGCATCTCAGTGTGTACTCTGATCTGGGTTCAGACCCTTGTAATGGAGAAAAAAAATTGAGAGGGTAGCACTTGGGTTACTTGTGGAAGCAAATATTGTAAGGGGAAGGGGTATTTCCAGTCTCATGCTGTTGTGGAGCAGTATGAAGGGTACAGATCAGCAGGGAACTGCAAGTCTGAATATGAGCATTATACAGCCCAAGCCATCTGTGTGGAGAAAGCATCTTACACACCTTAGAAATCCGGGAGAGGTGCCACTTAGGCATTGCAGCTTTTCCTGTCCCTGTGATGATCACACTGTGCTTCCCACAAGCTGGTGGGTGAAGAAGCTGGCAGCAGGAAATCCCTGTTGGATGCAGTTCACGGTGATGCAACCACTGGCAGGTTGTATCTCGGGGTGCCCACGCAAGCCCCCAGAGCAGGCAGTGAAGCACCCCTGCCTTGGGATGGATCTGCAGCGTGGTGTTCAACACTCAGGTCTTGTGGGAAGAGGTTGACATTTCTCAAGGACCTTCTGGTTTTGTAAGGGCATGAAGGAGCACTGTAGGACTGATGTGGGTATATGGAAATGTCAAGAGGTCACTTTCTTTTACAAATCTGCCTGTGTCTGGATTAAAAATCTACACAACACAGATGCTTGACAATCTGGGAACATTTTGGAACAAATTATGGGGGCAGCTGCCCTCTGTGAGTTACTCCTCTCTTTTTTGTCTGGCCTAAACCTGGGAGAAGTCCAGGTCCTTGAGTTTAAGTCTAAACTAGAGTGATTTCTGCTTTGTTGTCATCTAGCCTAATGGTTTAACAAAAAGGTGGAGCAGTCAGTGGTGAGTCATGGGCGCAGAGGCTTAAGTCACATGGTCACCTGTCCACATGGTAGCTCATAGCTGTGGCCTGGGACCAGCAATTTGCAACTTTACCACTGCATCAGCTCTGGTAAAGTCCTGGGATCCAGGGCTAAGGCATTCATTCAGGCTGGAAGTGTTCTTTTTTCCTCCATCCCAAAGCCAACAGACAGAAAGAGCAAAGAAACAACCCCCAACTTTAGAGCAAGGGTCTGTCCCCTCACTGTGCATTCCTGTGCTTGCACCATCATCTCTTTGCAAGTCAGACCAAGAGCACAGTTGGCCCAGCCTCAGGTGGTACAGGGCATGAGGATGTGCAAAGCTGAAGAGCCTCAGGCTACCTGCCACTCACTGCTCCCTGCCAGGCTCCTGCCTCCCACACTGCCTACAAGGCAGATGTGACTGTGGAGCCTTTTGGCAGGGCTGCATCATTCATCATCCAGCAGTAGCAAGCTGCCCACTTTTGACATGGCAGTTCAGATGAGCTGTTGTTTGGCCTCCCATGACAGGGTGCAGCACATCACTGCTAGCTTAAGTGGTAAGTACTCTTCTCCCTTCCTGGTTTACCATCCCCTGGTGTCAGGAATTATCACGCTGTCCCATCTCCCACAGCACATATCCCATTAAGTACTTGCTTCTGGCAGAACTTAGGAAGCTGCTGCACTGCAGGAGAGTGGAGGAGGCAGGAGAGGTGAAGGGTATAGGCATCAGGCTGTGCTCTCATGGGACCATAAAAATAATGCCTTGCATTATATAGCTATAGCTGGGGACCCCCTTCTGACCTGAAAAAGTCAGGTCTGGAATGCTAAAGCGAAGAATAAAACTCACCATGGTAAGCAAGAGCTCATTAGTAACTTACTGAGAGCAGCTCAGCCACATTTGGAGCAGAGGGCAGTGATCCCTAGCATGGCTTGGAAGGGACCTGAGTGATTGGCAGCTTGTCTGAAGCACTCAAATTTCTCACATTAACCAACACTCTAGGTCTGCCATGCATCAGGTTGCATGCTTGCCTAGCAAAGTCACCTCACCAAATAACACAGCTGCAGGGATGGATAAAAACATGGACCTTGATGTGCCTGAATTGCACAAGAGTCCAGTTAGGCCTTGGGAATCACACTCTGGCTAATGTGCCAGCATCCCCTAGAAGCTCAGAGGTCTGGATGTGAGCAGTTGTGACTGTGACTTGGTCCTTCCCAGAGTATTTAAAATAATTTTAAACAACTGTTCACTTCTTAGCTGCTGGGACTGTCATAGGAAAAAAAACTCTATTTGGAATTACTGCAACGTAATTCCAAATCTACAGTAATGTGCTCAAGATAAGAACTGAGAAACTCATTGCCCATGTTGCTGGAGAAAACAGATAGACAGTTTGCTAGTTTATTGAGGCCAACTAAAGGGAACATCTTGATTATCAGCATTAGTGAACTGTGGAGGTTCCTGATCGTCATCCCTGGACTGGTGGCTGACTGACTTTACTTAGTGTTAGGCATCACAAGTCCTGGCCACAGAGTCCAGAAATGGAAGCATTCAGAACTGAAGCTTATTTTTAAAGAATGTGTTTTAAGCCATATTAACTGCTCTGCACCAGGTTCCCTACCTGTTGAAAAGGAGTGTGGTACCCACATGCCAATGATGTGGTGAATTCCTGCTGCTCTTACATTTGAATAATGTCATAATTCAGAAAGTTCAGAAAAATGGCTTTCTAAATTTCAGATTGTTGCTGTTAGGAGAGGAATCAAGAATGGAATTTGACATTTCTCTGGCATATCCCACTCCTTTACCAGTATACCCAGTGCTCTGCTCCCCAAAGCACCAGTGAGCCCAAAATACAGGACAGAGAATTCTCACTGACAGTTTCAAATCCCCTTCTATCAAGTGCTCTTCCCAGGAGCTCTCTTTCCTATTCGATTCTATAAAGATCTCCTGTTTGATCTTCCTTTTCTCCTGAGAGAACTGAAACTCCTTTCTGGCTCAAGCTCTGGTGTTTCTTTCCTTAATGCTTCCATAGAGGGAGGTGGAATGGATTAGGGCATGTGCCCAGGGTTGAGAGCTGAGAAATGGTCTCAGTTACAGCATTTTAGGTGTTGCCACCAGCTGCTGCACTGTTGAAACTCCCCAGCAGTGTGCAGTATGCACAGCCTGTCTCTCTGAACCCTTTGGCAAAGTCAGAAGCAGCTGCATTGCTCATATCTGGATAAGGATGTAAAAGCAGATGTGAGTTTTATGGGTCTTTTGAATCCCACAGACCTGGTAAAACTTTTCAGATTATTTTATAATATTATTGTCAATATATTCCTACAGCCAGCTAATATCTCTACCAGTATGGATTGTTTTTTCCCTTTTCTTGTATGTGTGATTTCATGTCCCAGTACAACATATATATGCTGTGCCAGGAAGAAGTTCAGTCTGATGCTTTTTCCCACCATGTTGTTAGTCATTTGATTTTGGAACCCTGAATGTCACAAAAAAACCCAAAGCTTCTGCATTTACATGAACTTTGTATGAGTATGCAAACAGCATTTCCAAGGAAGTGTTAAGCCCAGCTTGAAGGCTATGAACCTCTTTTTTGAGAACCTCTTGGATTCTTTTCTCACTTGAATTCCCACGTTCCTTAGACAGGGTTTGAACCGATCTGGCTGGATCCTCTGACTGCAGTACACACATATACTGAATTCTGCTGGGACTATTGTTAAAATTTACTTGCTTCAATAGATGAGATATCAAAGTATTGACTGGAGGCATGAGTCGATGTCACTGTTAATTCATGTACCTCATCATCCTACTCAATCAGAGTGCTCTCATTCCACTGGGAAATGTTGTTGTAATTAAGACCCTAAAGCTTTTTGAGAAAAAGGAGTAGAGACAAAATAAATTAAAGGAGAGCTGCTCTCAGCTTCTGTAAAAGCAATAGTTGCATTTGAATTTTTTGCCAAACCAAAAGAACAGTGTTTGACACAGATCATTGGTTGACTGGAAGCAAGTTACAGAGCCAGTCCCAGGACAGTCGGGTGAGTAAGTGCTGACTTTACAGGGAAATCACAGTCTGCAACAACTGAGGTCTTGAAGTGTTGTCTCAAAGAGAGACTCTTCCTTGAGCACTGGGTTTTCTTTTATTTTCTAAGGTTATCTTGCCTTCAGTATGTTATGTTCTGATGCACAGTGAGGTATGGGGAAAGGACACACTTGTATTAGGGAAAGCCTCTCTGAGCTGGCATCAGGAGCATTCATTTACTGGTACAGTGTGTGTAAGGGGAAGGAAGGTCTGCCTATAAGTGAGTGTGCAAACCAATCTAAAACCTAGTCTGTACTGCAGAAACTTTGTGGTTGAAGTGGAGAGACTGCAGAGACAAGTTGAATTACATGCCTCCAGAATGGTCTTCCAGTCTGCAGAAGGTATTAAATATGGGCTGAGCATCTGAACCAGCAGAAATTGGCAGAGATAAAATTGATAATTTAATGCCCTGTATTCTCTCGCTGAGATCCCTCAATATCCCACACCATCTGGCTGATTTGAGTTTCTTCCTGGTGTCCCAAACTACCCTTTATTTTAATGGAGCAGCTGCAGCAGGCAGCCCCAGCAGGCAGATGCAGGCAGGGCTCCCCTCCGGGGTGCTATGTCACAGGGTGCTCCTCGCCTTGCTGGGTGCTGTGCTCCCCAGCACATATCACAGTGCTGCTTTTCCTGACTTTCTTCTATCACTAAAGTGATACACTTTCTTGGCAACTCATGCCCCATTTTTTTAACCTGGATATAAGTTAAGCAAATATAAAAATACTCAACCCACTAGTCAGAAGAGAAAAAGGTATATTGATTCTTCTCCCTCCTAAGCCCTTTCCTATAAACTTTGTTCACCTAGTTGATATTATATTAAAAATCAATTAGATAAACCCCAAGTTGGATTTCTCAATAATCACTGTTTGCATGGTAGACAGAGCAGTTGGAGATGAAGATGGGGAGAGGTAAAAGCTGCTTTCTCTTCCCTACCAACATGAGATGTTTGGCATTAAAGGGTAGAAATTAGGATCTGGCCTGATAGAGCAGGCATAAGAGTCACACCTTGGCAGGGACATCAACCACCCTGTAGCACTGGTCTGTAAGTGATAATCTCCTGATACTATTACAGGCAGCGCCATTCTGACTGTCAACTTCAATTAAGCACACTCCCGTTTGCTGTTTCCTGCTAAACATCACTCCAGGGCCACAGCTAATTCAGCGTGCAGCCAAGTTTCATCAGGAGGGGTTTTGCCTTATTGAAATTGGGTTTCCATCAGTCACTGGTGGAGTTAGCTCACCAGTTGTGTGCCTGAGGCGAGAAGACCCTTGGTGCAGCAGGGAACCGTGGAGGGAGTGGATCATCCACCTTTTGCCTTCCTCCAGACTCCCAGTGCTGTTCCAGGGCTCCCAGCTCTCACAGGGGCTTAGAGGCAGAGTCCCCTCCCCTCCTCCAGGCAGGGGGGAGCCATGTAAAGGGATGCTGGGCCACCACAAAGCCCCTTTACATACAACCTTCAACCAAGTCTCCAACCTTTGGTGTCTTTCAGCCTCTGCCTTCAGTTTGTTGTGCAAACATGAATTAAGCATTAGGACACCTCTGTTCCACAAGGACACTGTGATACAGCAGCGATACAGCCCCGTGTTTTATTCATTATAAAGAACTGAACCCTATTACATGAAAAATTCAAATATTAAACTGTATTAAATGGACATGTAGGGGATATATATCTGTGTATCAACATATCCATTTATTCATGGGCTTGGAAGGGTCTTAGATATAGGTAAAAATAAAGGGAAATTAAGTTACTCATCCAGTCTCATACAGTAAATTCGTAGCTGAGTCAGGAGAGGTTCTGAGGAGATATTATTATTTGCTGTTGGTTATGTGAGGAAGCTTAGAGCCTCCATACAAGGGTCAATTTATGTTTACAAATTATAACTGTCTTTCCTGAGGTGGTGTTTGCCTAACACTTTGAGAATTCCATCATCAGCTGCTGAGAAAAAGCTGTTATGAACCCTTTTTTTTTATTCTTCCCCACACTTCTATTTTAAATTTATCTAGTGTTTCCTCCTCTTCTTATCATGTGAGCTTGACTTACCTTTCCTAAGATGAGCTTTGTCCTGCTTGAATGGACACCCAGCCCCTGACCGCATAAAGAACACATCTGAAAAGATAGCCAGGGTTGCAGAGTCTGTCCCCTCTGGGTTCCTTCACTCTCACTGCAAGGAGCAGGAGTCAAGTTATGCACTTACAGACACACTCCCACAGCATGAGCTGCACCTGGGGACACTCTACCCCTCAAGCCCTGTGAAAGTTCAGATGCACTGGGCTGCCCAGAGAGATCCCGCATAGGTTTTGTGCACACCTGACTCATATTCTCACAGTGGGTGAACGAGGTGTTGTCTGCTCTTCCAAAGCGTCAAGGAGTCAAACTGGTAACACTACTTGAAAATTTAGCTTCCCATATTGCAAAGTCCAGCCACTGTCCTTTCCTATCCAGACTGTGATTTCTTATTTTTTGTGCCATGAAGCTTTTCCGTCTCTGGCTCCATCCAAAGTCACACGACAAAATTTGCCCTCAAATTTTGCCAAAAAAAGCTGTTTTCTGGAGCAACATGCTCTGATTTGAAGATTGCTTGCCATTAGTGGTTCTATTGTCCCTTAGGTAGCTCTTCCTAAAGAGCATTTCTGGCAGTGATCTTATCTCACTTGAACACTGTTTGGAACATCCTGTGGAAAATACCCAGGGGGCAGATGAAGGTCATCACTGTCCATGCACTTAATTATTTAACTACTATAAGGCTGGTAAATAACAGGTCCACTACAGACAGGGCAAATGACTTCAACAAAGTTTCATACATCTGTGAAGGGGAATAACAGGGAGAACATTCCACTTTATGGAAAAATATGAGCTGGACTGGCAGTGTAGTCTCTTCATTGAATCTGCTCCTGAAGGACCAAGTACTATGTATGTCTAAAAGCTATTACATGGTGCATTGACAACATCTCCTTGTCCCTTGTGGTGTTCCAGTCATTCCACCTGTTGAAGCTGGACAACATCACTCAGGGAAAACATCTTGCTGAAAAAACTATACCTAGAAATACTGAAGCCAGTAAAAAAAGAGAAGGTCCGTAAAGGACCCTGTAGTGCCATCTTGAATTTGTCAATTTAATATACTGTCCCTGGAGCAGCAGAGGTGGGATGATATGGAGTTTGTCCTCCAAAGGCATCTTTAAGAGAGGAAGGCATAGCTGCAGCCCAGCACTTTGAGGTTCCCCTTGTTTAACCCACTTTTTTTAATGCCACTCACATTTTGCCAATAGAGCGGCTACAGATTGGTGGATCTGAATGTAGAAATGGAGTCAATGAAGGCCCCATATGGACGGAAATTTCCTTCTCTTTTCTCAGCCATGATGAGGACTGGGGTATAAACTCTTAACTTCAGGAAGCTCATGCAAATTACCCTACTGTGTAAAAGTGCAAAAGCCTAAGTGCTCTTGTGTAACACCACTAATATGCAAGAACTTGTTCTGTTTCACAAAGAGGCATTTCAAGCTTTATAGAAATTAGAAAGGACAATTTCAGAATAATAACTTTAAAATATGACCTGAATCTCTCATCTACACATCATGTGTAGCAGGAGTTCGTTCTTTGTTGCTCAAAAAATATAGTTGCCTGCAGTGCAGGGAACAGCATTGTGACATAATCTTGAAGATTAAGGAGTGATGTGTTTTTTAGTTCTGTATTTGTAGCTGTGACATTGTGGCTCGGGTGAAGCATCCAGGCAACAAGCCAGTCTTCATGATTACCAATAAAATAACTGGCTAAACAAATATTTCACACACACAGATCTAATGAGGCTGGTGCCAGGGAAAATAGGTATTAAAAAGTTAATTGGGATATACTTTTTTAAATGCATTATACCTTATTGCTGCTGGTGTATCACCTGCAATGCCCAGCATGGTTCAGGAAAGGCTGTAGCCAGATATAGATACAGAACATCTGCTGAAGAACAAAGTGTTAGTGTCCTCCTCAGAGCAGTCACACCACACCAAAGGGAGATGTGATACAACAGCAGTAGCCCTGGCTGTATCCTCACATGCAACACATCTTGCATAAGAGTGTGGAGGTCAATGCAGTCTATCACAGGAGCCCAGGAAAGCTCTGGTCACCGAAACTTCTCAGGGTCAAATAAGTTTAATTGTAGTTAGCCCTATTTTAACTCTTTCTCTGAAACTGTGGAGGAACACAGTTTTTTTTCCCAGAGTATTCTTTTGGTGCTGGCTGCTTCCAACCATGCCACCTATATCACCATGTGATCCAGGAGGGACAAGAGCTCCCAGGCATTGGCTTGATGAAACATCATCAGACTGTCCTCCCTGCTCACTTGTCTCACAGGAAGGAGCTGCACAGCAACACACTGCAAAACCACTGTTGTAATAGGCTTTGGTTGCACTACATAATGTTTGATCAGACAGGGGTTGCGATAAGTGCATCAAACTAGTTACTCATCAAGGTGATTTTTGTCCTAGTTTCTCCAAGTCATTTTGTATGTTTGCTTGACTGTAAGTGTATGGTGACTTGAATTGGAAAGGCTTGTTGGGCAAACATGCCCTGAAAGAGTCTCTACAAACGGTAATAGGTGGATTAAATCAAGTGACTTTGCTTTTGAAAACTAATAAAGTTCTTTGCTGTCCCCAATTAATTTCACAGACACTCATAAAGCAAAAGATTTAATTAGACAGACCTTTTTGTTAGTTGCTATTTACTGTATATGCAATGAAAAACTAATGAGAGTAGATGTATACTGAAAAGATCCTGCCTGGAGTACTTTATTAGAAACAAAGCAAAAGTGAAGCTACTAGGCTGTATTTATTACTGTAGTTGCATTAAATTCCACGACGCTATAACAACACTGTGCCTAAGCCATGGAGCCTCAAAGCTCTTAATGCTTAAACTTTGCTGCAAAGGGACTGACTGGGATGCAAGTTTCAGCAGTGCTTTCTGCAGTTGTTTGGATGATTTTGTATGAACAAAGGCTTTTAGCGCAGTTCTCACATCTGCTTCAGAAAGGTTGCTAACACATCTGCCCAGCTCTTTGCTTTCCCCCCTGAGAGGCGCATCCAGATTTGTGATCAGAGGCGCAGGCTCTTGATAAGAGACATCTTGCAATAAACAAGTTCATGTAGGTTTTCTAATGAGAAGCATTGTTAATTTTAGCTAGAGTGTTTTAAACCAGGCAGACTTTTCTCAGTTCTTTAGCTGTGAAAGCCAAGGAGAGTTAGAAACCCCAGTCAAATCTGAATTTTGTGGCTCTCTACCAAATGTCTTCAAAATCCTGGTGTGAAGCTTGGAGACAGACTGTGTCTAGAGCTGACACCAGCCTCTCCACAACTGCTTCTCACCTAGGGCAACTGCTAGCATGTCTCTGCCCAGAAACCACAGCAGCTCTCACAGAGACTCTGAGGACATGGATGTGTTCAGGAGCCAGGCTGTGGGTCCCAAGGGAGAGCAGGTTTGTTGTCCTCACTTGCTTAAATTGGTCTTGCTACCTCTAGAGAAGCAACATGCCTTGCTTTCATGGTAAGCAAGCTAAAAGGTGAGGAAGTGTTACCAGTCATACGGGAAGGTGAGAGCCTCCTCATGGTCAGAAACAAAGTTCCCAGGGGGCCATACGACTGCAGCACCATACTGGGCTCAGGTCTTGGGTTCCTGGTTAATATGATCAGAGATAAAATCAAGTTTTGTTTTTGCCTGTCACCCAGTGACTTTCAGGAATTTTACCTGTAGGACCTGGAAGAATGTGGTTCCTTCCCACAGTGATGTTCTCCAGACATCTGTGCACCTGTACTCATATCTGCCACGGTGTGTTAAGGAGCAATAGACCCTTCTATCTCCTCTTCTTGTTCTTAAATCCAAATCCTGCTGCCTTGCCAATTCAAATGTCATACATGGAGTCTTTCCTGCTCTGCAGGAGCTTCTCTGAGTTTATATACCTGCTCCATTCCTCCATGAGTAAATTCATCAAGCTCACATAACCTGCCTATTAAACCCAGCATTTTTGTAACTGTCAGTGTTTTCTATATCCCAACACTTACTCATTGTACTTTTATCCACTTCACCTTACAGATTTCAGGTTGCTGTAAATGCTCCAGAGAGCCCGTTCATGACAAACCAGTACTACTGATGACATGAAGGCAGCTCAAGCCACCTCTTCTTGTCTCCTTCCTCTTCACTCTACACACACTCTTCCATGTCATCAGCTCTCAGTGTACCTCAAGACATTTCTGGACCAAATTGTCTCATGGTTTTGATCTTCCACAATTCACCCACATATGCTTTTACCCCCTTTGATTTTGCCACACAGTACAATAAATCAACTTCCCTGTGTTAAATGACCTCTGTGGTGGTATTCCTGCAAAGAAATGTAACTCATCACCAAGCCATCTGTTGTTATACCATGCATGGAGTACAGCTTATTTTCAGGTGTTAGACCTGAATGAGTTCTGGAGGTGACTTCTCTTTGACTCCAAAGTGCTTGAGGAGTTCTGCTCCTGATTTAGGCCACTGAGACTGACATCTTTTTCTGAAGTGGTAAAATCCAAAACCAGCACTCTCAGCAACCTGGTTCAGAAGATCGTGCCCATCCTCTGTGTCACAGTTTGAAGCAGCCACAGTCCTGTTCACAAGGAAGGCCAAGCTCACTTCTCCCATCCAAGTGCCCCGAAGAGCAGACTAAGAGTACATACTCCCTTGCACTCATTTATTCAGGCTCCAAATGCATCATGTCAGCTCAGGGAAAAGAGAGGCTGGGGCATCCGTGGCCTCTTGTGGCCAGGGGACTCTCAAGGGGTTGGGAGTTACAGCTTTGGAGTCTATCAAACAGAGAGAAGCATTAAAGCACTAAAACACTGCTTTACTTTTCTGGGGATGAGTTGGGGCAATATGCTCTAAATACTGTCACGGTAGGAAAGAGGCATTGCACTAAAACTGCCTCTCTGGCTCCTCTTTAAAACCTGAAATTGTGATTCTTGCTCATACCCATCCATAAGTAGGCATCTTCCTCGAGAGGATGATATAGGGTCTGAGGACCAGGCAGGGAGAGGGTTCTCCTTATCTTGAGTCAGGTAGCCAAGTTGATTGAGGAATGACTCTCTCAGTAAAGCTTCACAACCCCTACCCCATACTTTACATCTGGAGCCCACCTTTATCTTCTGGGTTTCATTCTGGGGCCAGTGTGTAACACAGAACACCAAGTTATACACTTTGCCTAAAACATGTCTGCGTATAGCTCTGAGCTGGCAGACAAGGAGATGAGGTGCGTTAGTAGGGGTAGATCCTCAGACTGTTTTGGGTTTTCCTGAATCATTTGTGCTAATAAAATAATGGGACATATATTGCATGGCATTAACATCACAGCTTTCTAAAGTCCTGAGACATCTAAGGAAGTCACAAGGAAAGGGTTAAGGGCACCACAGTCTACAAAGAAAAAGGAGAAGAAGGTTGTGCTCTGGAGAGGCGACAACCAGCAGAGATTGAAACATCCACTGTCATTTTCTGCTTCAAGCTTCCTAAAAACCTTGATTATTACCAGATGTTGAAGACAATTGAAACATAAAATGAGGATTGGAGCGATGGAAAGAAGAGCTTAAAGAACATTTAGATTAGTGAGATGTGTTCCAGCTTGCATAACCAGACAAAATTCATCTGCAAGGGCTTTAAGACCCATCCAAAGCCATTTCCAAGCTATTAATAACTGCTTTTGAGAGCTAGAAAATAAGAGAGGATAGCGGGGGAACACTTAGTACCTGCATTGCAGGGAAAGACAAGGAATGTAAACCAATATGCCTAACTTTAATTCTTGGAAAGATTCCTGGAAACTATTATGAAACCCTCAATTTATAATCAGGTACAGATTAGTCAATGATATGAAACACACTGCAGGGATTTGTCCAGAATAAACTGTGCCTATTGGTTACATTTTTTCTGCTTGGGTCTAGTGGTTAAGGGAAACAGACATAATGTTAAGAGTTTAGACACTTTCCTGGTAAATACGTTCAGGTGTGTACCAGGGAAACATGGTCTAGACTTCACTGTGAGAACTGAATCCAGCTACCTGATAAATTGGAAGAGTAAAAGCATTGCAAGACCCAGGGAATGTATGCTCAGCCTATGTTTGACCAGTGTGGGGAAGAATGGATGATGGGGAAGAGAAAGCAGCTAAAAGATATCTCAGTAAAGCCAAGCTGTTAAAGCTTGAAAAACATTGAAAGGTAGGCTCATGATTCAAAATTATTGTGATGACTAAGAAAAGTACTCTGAAATCCTCAAGATGAAATTGGGCAAGTAGAAGAGCAAAGTACTGCAAGGAGAAAACGGAAATCAATGCCCAACTACACAAAGATCCACAAAGAAAATTCAAGGGAAGTAGTAGCAAAAACTTCGGTATGAAAGGTTGTTGTGCAGTAATTGCAAAAAAACCCCAAACAAACCAACAAAGAAATGGCTTTAAACTACCTATGAAAACACTTGATCTGTAGATTAGAAGAATATCTGTATCAGAGGATGAAATTCTGAAACAGTTTTCTAATAGATGCGAAAACGTCAGGAATCTTTACTGGGTTCAAGATGGAAAAGAACAGTTTCTGGCAAGGACTTATCAGAGCTGGTTGCAAAAGTGCAGGTCCAGGCTGGGTGACACAGTAGCTTCCTTGCTAAGGTCTTTCATTTGCTTGTTTGTAAGACATAGTGGGGTGATGCTGCTAGTGTAAGGGTTCAGCTGGAACTGCTGTTTTCAGCTTTGGGAACCCCACTTCATGGAAGGCAGAGGAGATGGGAAAGACCCAGAACTCAGCAACATGAATGAGAAGTTTGGAAAATACATGAGTGTGAGGAAAGGTTTGGTTAATTTGGAACGGAGAAGGCTGGGGAGCAGGCTGGGGAAATGGTGTAGCAATCTTAGAGCTGCACAGGAGAGCCACAGAGCAGGCAGTGGTCAGCAGTTCTCCATATCCCATGCTGGACAACCTCATCTGAAGCAAAGGAGACAGAAATTAGGAAAAAATTGTAAAATTCAACTTACAAAATACAAGGATAGCCAAACATTTAGACAAGTTCCTTTAGATGTAAGATTTCATACGTCCCTTAGCCACTCAGCTGTCAAGGCAAGGCTGACTTTCCTCCTCTGGTAGGAAGGTACTGGAGTACCTAATCTGCTCTGAAGGCATGGACAGGGTCAGTGGTCTATAGGAGATCCCTTCAGCCTGATGCTTCTGTGAGTCAGTCTTGCTAAAATTAGGGTGAAATTGGGTTATGTGCACCTGAAACCATGTCAGTGCCAGTAGGAGAGATCTCAGTGAACTTAGAGTAAATCTTCCACCTTCCTCTGATCCCCATAGCTGTAACAGGTAGTATTTTCCCAAATTTTTCTCACACACCAGAGGTCTACCAGCAGTAAAAAATCCAATATGCTTTGGGTCTCCTGCCGCAATAACATAGTACTGCTTTCACCATTTTCTTTTAGACATAGTTTGAAGAATTTTTCTATTAGAAATCATTTTCAGAGCCACATCAACCTTAGTCCTGCCCAGTACCCCAGGGTGTCTTTTTAGTTTTCAGTCCTGAAACAAGTTCTTCTGGAAGGGTAATAATTTGCACTGAAATAAGAGGGGAAAAAAGTGATGAGTGTGAGGAAGAGGGCACAGCAGTTGTGCCTGTGGTCAGAATGCTCTGCTACAGCCCTCAACAAATTCCCATACAGACGCTAAAGCCTGAAGAGAGGACAAGGTGTCCAGGATTTAACAGTAAATGACTGTCTAAAGAAAACAATTATTATATTGTTTACAAGACTTAAACCACAGTGGGTGTTAACACCAGACTTCAGAGTGTAATGATCTCTGTTCACTCTCCTAATAAATAATTTTCCTCATTTAGCCTGGCCGTTCAAATGGCTCTGACTTGTTGAATCCCTTGGATGGTTTGACAAATGTTCTCCTATCTTAATGACTCCCCATAACCTTGCTGCTTCTTCAACCAGTTGTTCACCATGGCCAGCTTTTTCCCCCTTTGGGAGATTGTTTATCTGACAACCAGGACACTGTTATTGGAGCATTTATAAAAAGATTATTCTGCTAATTATTCAGAGGTCATTAATTGGAAGGTGAAGCAGGCACCGGTCTCAGCTTTGAGCCCCCCAATACTACAAGAATGTTCCTGTTACATAAAAACACATAATTTTTAATTCTTTAGTACTTAACCTTTCTGCAGCCTTTGAAGGAAGGTTTCAGCTCCAGCAGATGCAGTTTGTTTGGAAGAAATTGAAGTTTTCTCCCTTTTAATCAGATACATTCAATAACCACAGCAAGCTGAAGACATTTCTCCTGTCTTTTTTCTACAACAGTTTGTGTCATGAGGGGGATAAAGTAAAAACAGCTGCCCAGGCAATCCTAAATGAGCATCAGCATCACCCACAGGCAGACACTTCAACTACCCCCTCAAATACAGGCAGGTTTTGCCTGAAAAATTTGGGGGTTTCTCCTTCTGTAATTGCCTCAGGGTTCTGTGGAAATGAAGACAGGCTCAAAGTCACCCACTGGTCAGGTAGAGGGTTTTGAAAGGGATCATCAGCTCTGAACATGCCCCTCCACTTGTGTTCCCACTCATTGCTCACAACTTCATGAAGAAGGGGGAAAAGTCCCTGCAGTGCAGGGCTGATCTGGAGCTTCTCTGCTTCCTTCACTGGTTTTGTTTCGCCCAGGTGTACAGGGTTGCAGCTGCAAAACATTGTTAAATATGCGAGAGGAAAAGCTGAAACAAGATCCCAAAGGAAGTGCCTTATAGATATGGCAGAAGGTGAAACAGCCAGGTTGCAGGTGATAACTAGGCTGCTTTGGGTAGTTGGTCAAATTTCACACCAATGGCAGGGGACTTCAGAGGGACCTCACAGAGCTGGTGAATGGACAAGAAGGTGGCAGATGAGTTTCAGCAGAGATAAAGCAGGTGATGCAGCTAAGGAAAAATAACCTGAACCATGACAAACACCTGGAACCATCAGTCCGATAGAGCATCTGAGAGAGGCAGGAGGAGAAAACACCAAGGTTGGGACACTTCAGTTTAGAGAAAAGAAGGATATGGGAGGATACAAGTGGGGTTCACAAAATCATGAAGGTGGAGGATAGTGTGAAAACAAAGCTGATATACCCCAAATCCTGAGTCACAAGAAGTCAGGATCTCTAGGTAACCAGTGGGAGACTGCGTTAAAGCCAGTAAGGTAGATCTCTGCACAGCAGACTATGAGCTCCTGAGCTTGCTACCATGGGAGTTGGCAGAGGCAGACGGGACAAGAAGGGATAAAAAGAGACTGGGTAAATCCAGGGACAGAAGGATAGAGATATCAATACAGCAAAAAGAGAAGGTAATGTTAGGGATGTATCACCTGCCACCCACAATCCATCAGCTGAAGATAGGTGCTGGGGGAGTACAAAGGGGCTGCAGAGAGCAGCTGCTTTTCCTGAATGTCTAATGCCACTGTGGTTTTGTTGTTGCTCTTAAATTACCAGGAGAGCATGAGCTCAGCCTCCCTCTGTCACAGTCTCTGCAGTCGAGACTCCACAAATTGGGTCAGCATAATCTGAGCACCAGGGCTGAGCCTCATGAGGGGAAAATCACATCCCTCAAGACTCAAGTGGTAGGACATTTCTTAGGGACTTCTGTTCGAATTATAGAAGTCCCTTCTTTTAGGGAATTGTTACATTTTTGGTCTGTAGGTACAGCAGATGGGGGTAAGTCCAGCTGAAGTAGCTCACATAACAGTCTTAGGTGAGTGCCCCTTCACCCTTCATCACACACAGGTCTTCTGCTTATGATCAGAATCAACGAGTGGCAAATTCTCAGGAAGAGACCCAGTCATCTGCACGGAGAAGTCTCCTCTGAACAAAGGATTTAGCCCTGTAGCTCTTTTGCTTAATACAGCTATTGGGTAATTTCATCCTTTCCACAATTTACCAAGAAATTCAAAAGCTAAATCCTTTTGTTTAAAAAAAAATCCATCCTTTCCCCCTTATTTTGATAGACAAATGAATTCAAATACGTATCGCTGGATAAACTCAAATACATAATGCTGACTAAAGGAAACCTCTGTTTATTTAATAAAGGAACAAGTTGGCTACAAGAAATGAATTACAGAAGAGACAAGGACTCTTGGTAATAAATGCAGGACTACAGCAGACACTGTGGGTTTCCTGATGCTTTGAGCTGTCTTACCAAGGAAATACTGTTTAAACATGCCAAGAGGGACTGTTTGTTCCCAGACTGACTCTGGCAGCTCTAATTGAAAGCACTGCCTAGGATTCAGTTTGCAGTCGAGTTGTACAGGAAAAAGCTGCATACACTTACTAGGCAAGGCTGAGGTGGAAACCACGAAGTTTTACTCCAGCAGAGGCTTCAGTGCAAGACTGAGCACAAAGCTCCCACAAAAGACAACTTTGAAAACTCATCTGGGGAGATCCTCAGCAGCCAGGTGTCACCTAGGATGTTTTTTAGTCTCCCTCAGTGACAGGATCCCCGTGGTAAGCCAGTAGTCAGTGCCTGTGGAGGGTTAGCTCTCACAATGCCCCGATGCTGCACTGGTCTGTGTCATGGCAGGTGCTGTGGCAGCATTTGGACCATTCACATAGTCAGCGACAGAGGCTCTGGAGTCAAGACCATGTGGTGGGGCTGTCTGAGGGGACTAGAAAAACCCATGTTTTGTTAACTGCTGCTCATAGAACAATTTGTTCACTCAAAATGTGCTGCAGGGAATGAGTCCCTTCTGCAGAGGCACAGAGCAAGGCACATGACTGTCGTCCTTATCAGCAGATCTCTTGCTGTCTGGTCTGAGCCTGATGAGACTCATTGCTCTTTAAATCACTGTTTGTCACCAACTCTATTCCATCCCTTAAATTGCTAAATATCCCTTCATGTACATATTTATTTGCTCCACAGCTACCACCAGGCCAACAGCCCCAAATGCAGTTTGCCCAGTCTCTGAACTGCAGTCTTACAAATTCATCAACAACATTTCCAATCAAAGAATGTAAGTTAAAAGCTACTTAACCTCAATAACAGAAATTAAAAAGCAAGTTATGGCTTCCCAGGGTTTCTCAGCATCTGCAGCTCCCTTGTTTACTAATGGAAGACAAAGGCCTGGATTGTAAACCTGCTGCCTCTAACCTGGGAGAAGGCTTCACCATGGAAGCAGGTGTTTCATGGCAAAAGCCACCTCTGCCAGAAGCCAAGCATTCATGGAAGGGTAGGATCAACTGCACTTTCCATTTTCTAGATGCTTCAGCCAATGTTATTGTCTCTAAGTCTAACAGAGGATTTGGAAAATAACTAGTTGTGCCTAAAAAGGCCTTGAGGATATATTCAAAGTAAGAAGACAAGGAACACCATGCCAAGAAGTAAAAGGTTTCTATTTATTTTGTGTAGCAGCTGTCTATTAACAATAGCTGTTCAGAGAGACATGGACGTAGTTCCCAAGCACACAGAAATCCTCTCTGCCCCTTATGCTCCCTATAAGTGATAGGTGAGATTATATCAGGAGCATTAATACAACCCACAGCCCCAAGCCTTCTCACAATCCAGCATTCCCACTTTTTCAGTGCCTTTGGTGTGCCATTGACACTATTGATGCCTTTTGTAGGGTAGTGGGGAAGGTCAGTCTCTCCCTCTGCACAGCAAAACCCCCTCTTTCACATGGAGGGCCTGGTTACAGAGGCATTATGTGCCACCAGTGCCTCAGACTTACTTTGGAAGAACCTTTCCACCACCCCACATGTAAGTCAGGTATAATCCCTGGGCACACACTGGGATTTCAAGGGGCAAACTTTCCACTCTTCCTTCTGTCTGGGTGCAAGGGGATGCTGAGAGTCCCTGGAGGCTCACCAATCACCCTGGTTTGGAGACTGCTACAGTCTTGTCTCATGGCAACCTCCACCAATAATTCCCATTGCATTTTATTCAGACACCTGTCCCCGTACACAGGAGATGCCCCTCTCAACAGGGGGATGCTGAGATCCTAACAATTCTAGGAGAGGTTTTTGCACCAAGAAATAAGTGTGATCCGCTGCAGTGATTCCCACCTGTGGAGCAAATCTCAGTGTACCCTGGCTGGTGGCACCCTGAGAACTCTTCCTGCCACTGCAGCCCAGCTCTGAACCCACTGAGGAAGCCCAGAGAGCCAACCCCATGCAGCACTGTGCACCTAAAGATACCACAGGGGTAACCAGTGCAGGCAGCAGCACCAGCACCCTGCCACGGGCACCCAGTGCCAAGCAGAGTTAACAGAGGGACCAGCAGCTCTGGCACCACCTTTTTCCTCCTCACCCCTCAGAGAATCGGGCTGTGATGAGAAACATATCTCCAGCTCTTCACCTTTCCAAACCAGCCATGCTAATGCAAAGCAGCTCTACCATGCAAGTAGAGCATCCTATTGCTCTCCCTTCAGCCAAACAGGATTTACACTTGCTCTGTGGCATCTGCCTCCAAACTCTGGGACACTACTCTGCTGTGGGAGTCTTGTGACTCTCAGAACCCTCCAGCCCTTGCAGAGGGGGTCACAAAGAGTGTGTGCTTCAGTTCATCACCTCAGGGCTCTCTTCTGCCCCAAGCAGCTGATTAGCAATTCTGCAGCAGCAAAACTGCACTGCCGCATAAGCCAGGTTTAGATGGTGATCCTTTAAACAGGAATGATCTCTGTCAGAACAGCTTTCTTAAATCCTGAGAGAGACGCTGCTACTTGCACTTAATTGTTTTTCTGTGTATTAGCTATTTAATGTTATTAGCATAATATGTGCTCCTGTTTACAGAGGAAGCATTTATCTGTGTGCCTTCACCAAAAAGTGGGTTCGACTAATTAAAAAAGGAGGACGGATGGGATTGCTGCGAGGATTTGAATGTAAATGCACTAGCAGATGCTTCCTGATCCTCCCAGCAGAGTACATCACTTTTAATAAACTCGGAACAGATGGCTGACTGCGGTGTCGGAGATGATATGTATCAAAGTGCTCTGCACTCCCCTCCCAGTCTACTCTGTCCTCAAGCTTCAAAATCCAGAGGGGTGAATCCTCACCTGCAGCTCTCTGGCAAAGTTCCCTCCACTCAGGGGTTCTGTGCTTACTCATTGCAGCTGCGGAGCCCTGCCAGGGATGTGCAGAGTTTCTGCTTCATGAGTCCTGTGGAAGTGTGATTGAGGTGCTTGCTGAAATGCAGAGCCCATAGTTTGTTTAATTAGGCTGCACAAGGAGCAGCAAGAGATAAAGTATAGCTAGTTAAAATGCGTGTGTTTCTCTTCTTTCTCCTCCATGGGAGCTGGGTCCTCCTGATAGCAAGCAGGAAAAACTCCTCTTAGTTCAAAAAGGTGTTGATTTGAGCCAAGTCTGCAAGACCGAAAGTGACCTCTCCCTGAAACATTTGGTCTACCAAAATTGCCACTTAAACTGATTATGTGTTCACCTTATCTCTTGACCAAAAGGTGGAATGAGGAACTCATTTAAAATAGGAAAGTTTTAGAAAATAAATAATCAATGCTTTCTTGGGTCTTTCCTTCCAAGGTCCCAATGCCCTCTACAAAGAGGATTTTGTCCAAGGAGTGAACTGAGGTATCACATTTCCCCAATTGCTCATTACATAACCCATTGTTACCTTTGTTAGTGCTGGTTTGAACCAAACTATGCAATGAGTCGCCTGACTCCTTCACACCTATTTCCTAGTCTGGCTGCTGACAGTAACTGTGGGAGCTGCTGGCTGGCTGGCAAACCAAAGTCTGTGTGACTACTGGAAAGTAAAAATGAGCTGTATGATTCACTAGAAAATAGAAGGCAGTTTTCTGACAGCAGGGAGATGAGTTAAGTAGGTCTTTCCCTGGACTATCCCTAGGAAGGCAGCTCAGGTGTTTCTAGCAGCTATTTAAAGGACCATAGAGGGAAGACTGACATCTAGGTATCTTTACCATCTGCATCTCAAGCAATGTAACCAGAGGTAAATGCAGATCTAATTCCATAAAATGAGTTAGATCTCCTGAACAGTGCTGGAGATGGGGGAATGTCTGGGATCTAGTGAGCAAAATTTCCAGTGTGAAATCCTCATGAAGATAAGGGTTGGCACTAGGAAGCTGTGCTCTGTGCTTGGAAGAAAGGAAATGGAAGGAAATCTGTCTTCAGTGCTGTCTAACAGAAAGACACAGGGGAATGAAATACTGAGCAGAAAATGAAGATCTGTGCTGAGACTGCTATTGGAACATCCCTTTTTTAGCCAAAGCACCACAGAAAAGCATGTGGATATTCAGCAGAAGGGATGGCAGACTGGCAGAGGAGTCTCCTGGAGATGGTGATAAATCTGCAGCTCAGAAGTCCTAATCTGGGTCCCTGCTTACACTACTAACCTCCTACAAAGGCTTGGATTAGCCATGCTGGGTCTTTGCACCCCTTCTGTAGGTTAGAGAGGACATCTATGGCAGGCAAGACTGTATAGCAGAATGCCTGAAGTTAAACATTAAAGCAGATGAAAATTGTCTGGTGTTGGTGAGGGTGGTGTGGGGATGTGGTGTTCAGGATAAGTGCAGGATGCAGTTGAGACCTTTGGAATTAAAATCAAAGAACAAGGTCAGGGGTTCCAAAGAAAACTGGATGGATAGGAGGGAGAAGGCAGATAAAATATCAGGCAGGATATTCTGGAGAGGAGAGAAGAAAGCACAGATAATGGGCATTGTTCAAAGAAATAGACAGGTCTGAATGGTCTTGTCCAGCATCTCAGTGTGTGTGTATAACACTGGCCTTGACCAGCACAATCCCTCGGTATCACTTAACACCCCACAGCACTGAGGGGTGCTTCCTATTGCACTTCAATAGACCTCTCCTATAAAACTCTGCACGCTCTCATTTATTCTTCAAAAATAAAATAATATTGTATATTGAAGGTGTGAAATTAAGATAGCACCAGTATGATTGATATTGGGGAGGAGGGTAAAAATACTTCAATTTCTGCCAGTAAAATGGAAGCTTTGGTGCTGGATGCATGTCTGTCTTGGGAAGTTCTATATTTTAAGCATTCAGTTATCATTGTAGGAGGGACCATGGGCTGCAAGCATTCAGTGACTGCAAAATGAACTTTCCCATGAGTACAAACTCATCATTCATCTTTAATGATCCAAAGTTTCAAACTAATCCATACAAGAAAAATGGCAGTGTCATCCCAGGATGTTAACAGGAATAGAAACACAATGGAAGGTCACCTGTAATACAGAGGAGCTGTGTATTTTCTTGAAGAAGCATCTAACATGTCTAAGGGTTTCAAAGCCTATTGCTCCTGTGAAGCAAAGAACCTCTTCCTGGATCATTCCAAAGTCCACATGAATCCTATTGAAATCAGGAGTGTGTGTGTGGGTTATGGTTTAACAAAAAAAAAAGAAGTTTAAGTATGACAATAAGCTTCTTGTTATTCACCTGGTGATCTTTGGCAATAGTTGATATTCCAGCATAATCTCTGGTGGTAAAGGGATATTTCTAGTGTGAACTGTGAAAATGAAAATATCAATACCTCTCAAAAAAGAGGAAACACTTCCTCTTGTTAAGTGAGGCATGGAGTGGGTGTCAGCTTCTGGGCTGAGGAAACAGAGCAACTGGTATATCTGAGCCAAATCTCCAGCTCACTTTTACTCGCTGCCATCATTGTCTTGTTTTGTGGTGGTTTTATTTTACCCCTGAGGGTCTGACTTCTCTAATTAGCTTTTTTTGTTACACAGGAGTGATACATAAAGATTTCCTTTTCTCATCTCTGGCCAAATTGAGGATAACAGCTTCATCAGACAATTGAGTACTCTTCCAATCAAACAGCAATACATTGTCTCCGGGGAACTTTCTTTAACCACAGAATACAAGCAGCTGTTCTAATTGTGCTGTGTTTGAGGCCCACTGCAGGGGCAAGTGGGGCCACTGCTTCTCCTGATAGCATCTTCAGAGAGAGCAGGGGGGAGCTCTGTGCTTGGTTCCCCTATTACAGTGTGGATTTCCAATGGGGCCCTCTGCTTACCCATCTCTTCCAATTAATGAAGCTGCTTTCAGAATATGAAAAATTCATTCATTTGCTTAAGTCAAGGAATAAATCCCAGAAGGTTGATGGTTTGAAGCATTTGCATGTAAAATTTTAAAGTAAAATAAAATTAAATAAAACTGGAGTGATTGTGATACCCAGGAGTGTGGGAACAAAGGTCAGGACTGAATTCCCAATTCTCTTTATGGCTATTGAACATTGTGTACCTGCTGTTTATAAAGGGTTAATAAATCAACAATAGATGCAATAAGCATGGAGAAACATGAGTAGCCCATGATCCAGATGGCTATAAACATACCAGGTGATGGTGGCAGAGATGGTCTTTAGCACAGTTTTAAATAGAGTTGATCAAAATATGGAAATGTGTTGCTGCAATTAATTTCTATAAGTAAAGTTGTTTTCAGTTCAAAGGATCTGAAAAATGTATCATTATATTTAAAAAAAAAAAGTTTGAAAAAAATCCTATTTAATTTCTGCTTTCATTTGTTAAAAAACCAGTCTAAATAGATGCTGACAGTTTGTATAATCATCAAAACCCATGTAAAATATGCTGCCAGTCAACTTCCAAGGAGGGAGCTGCATTGCTATCTAAGGAACTGATCCTGCAGAGAGTTTCTACAGAAATGATTTGAGGCATCTATATCATTGTTAGGCTTGTACCTGTTTCTCCACATTATGCAAGAAATTCAAAGCAGGAGAGGTCTTCAAAGCTCCTACTGCTCTGACTTCTAAAGTATCAGTTTATATTATTGATCTGTATTGATTTTGTCAAGCTGAGTCTCCTGACGTGGACAACGAGCAGCATCCCCACGTCTGGTAGCAGAGGAAACATAAAGTGAGAGTGGAGTTAAGCCAAAATATATCTCTGAAAGCATAGAAGAGTTCCCAATCAAGTAGGATGATTTGTTACAGTTTCTTTCAAGGAGGAGGAGGTTCCTATTAGGGTTTTGCAGGACAATGTGACCTGCAGCAGAAGCCACTTGTGTACAGACCAAAGCGAGTAATGGCATGTCTGTGACAGTGTTGGATAGGGGAAAGGACACTCAGGTCCTTCACATGGGCTTCCTGTTTTCACATCTGCAAGAGATGGAGGAGGCTGTATCTCTCATAAAATGTAGCTTAGGCTTTTCTTATTGCAGTAGAACTTTTATCACACAAAAATGCAGTGGGAGGTAGGAACTATCCTTCTCATGAGAACTGCTGAGAAATTATCCTTTGCCACGAAAGGACAAAACAGACAGAAAGGCCCCATCTCAAAAGCAGAGGGGTTCCTGGGAAGAGCATGATTTTCCCGCTCCCAAGTGAACACAGTAGTGGTATTTGTCATCAAGAAAGCTTATTGTGTGGAGACACAGTTCTCTGAGAGTCTGCTCCTCCAGAGGTTTTCTGTACAGGTGATCCTGAGCGCACGGACAACACGGGAATAACCCAGACAAGCAACAGATATTCTTCTCAATGGCTGGCATGGCTCAGGGAGCAGTGAGGACCACCCCTCTAGTGGAACCAGTCTGAGGCGAATGAGTTCTTTGACCAGAACTGTTTTATATACAGCGGTTCTGCAGGTCTTTGATTGACCTCTGCTATGTATGAACCCCAGTCACACAGAAACCTGCTTTGAAATAGAAACAATTTCATTCTTTCATGAAATAGCTCATTAGATGAGCTGTGTTGCTTAGCTAGCTATTTTCCTTGTGTTATTGGATCTCTAAGACCATAGGAAACATCTGTATGACCAAGTAAATCAAGTTGAAAAGTAGCAGGTAGTTCCTAAAAGCCAAGAAACCCACACATCCTTGAAGGGTGGGCCAGAAGTACTTACCTTAAGAGGTAATCTCCTGCAGCAACTGAGAAGAGCACAATTACAGGGCTTTTCCCTTCCTAGCACAAGGCAAATTTTAAGGCTGCACATAAGGTGATAAGGACATAGGTGATGCAAAGCCAGTAGAGGCAACAGGACAATCACTGCTGCATGTAGGTCACAACAGCCCCACGCAGCACTACAGACGTGGGACAGAATGGCTGGAAAGTTGCCCTGTGGAAAAGGACCTGGAGGTGCTGGTCTACAGTGGCTGAACATGAGCCAGCAGTGTGCCCAGGTGGTCAAGAAACCCACTGGCATCCTGGCCTGGATCAGCAATAGTGTGGCCAGCAGGATCAAGGCAGTGCTTTTCCCCCTGTACTCAGCTATGGTGAGGCTGCACGTGGAATCCTGTGTTCACTTTTGGGCTCCTCAATTCAAGAAAGACATTGAGGTGCTGACATGTCCAGAGAAGGGCAACAAAGCTGCTGAAGGGGCTGGAGGACAAATCTTATGAGGAGAAGTTGAAAGAACTGGAGTTGTTTAGCCTGGAGAAAAGGAGGCTCGGTGGAGGGAGCTTATCACTCTCTACAACTACCTGAAAGGAGGCTGTAGCGAGCTGGGATGTCAATCTCTCTTCCCAAGTAGCAAGTGATAGGTCAAGAGTAAATGGCTTCAAGTTGCTCCAGGGGAGGTTTAGATTGGATATGATCACTGAAAGGGTTGTCAAGCATTGGAACGGTCTGTCCAGGGAAGTTGTTGAGTCCCCATCCATGGAGATATTTAAAAGACGTATAGACGTGGCAATTAACAACACAGTTTATTGGCAGTCTTGGCAGTGTGAGTTGTACAGCTGGACTTGATGATCTTAAGGGTCTCTTCCAACCTAAATGATTTTAATAAGGTAGGAAGAAGGGGAAGACCTGACTGTTCTTCCCACTGGCTCACCCTGGGTTTTCTATGATCCTCACAGTCTGACAATCCCTTTCAAAGCAAAACTAGTTCTCCCACTTTGGTCTACCTATGACGTGATGCTCTGGAATTTTGAAAGCATATCAATGATTCTGGCTTTCCAATATAAAGAATGGTGTTTCCAGTATCTATAGCCACAAGGAATTTGCTCCTGTACCATTAAAATTTAAACTCCCATCAACATGACTGCAAGAAGATCAAGTCCTGAAACTTCCTTTCCAAGAGCCTCCCAAAGGAAGAAGGGCTAGACATCCAATACCCATAGGAAGACTGTCTGGTGCTTGCATCCTTCTACAAAAGAGTACAGGAATCCTGGAATAAGGATCTAACTACATGTTTTGCAACCATTGCCAAGAGTTGGATTAGTAGTCTGCTCACAAATGAGGAATTTTAACTACCTGAAAGGAGGTTGGAGCAAGGTCTCTTCTCTCAGGTAACCAACAGTAGGACAAGAGGGCACAGTCCTAAGTTGTGTGAGGGGAGGTTTAGGTTAGACATTAGAAAGAAATTCTTTACAGAGAGAGTGATCAGACACTGGAACGGGCTTCCCAGGGAAGTGGTGGATTCACCGACCCTGGAGGTTTTTAAGAAGAGACTGGATGTGGCACTTAGTGCCATGGTCTAGTTGACAGGGTGGTGTTGGGTCATGGGTGGGACTCGACGATAATTGCAGGTATAGGTCTACAAAAATCTCCAGCTGAGCAAAGAAAACCTGATCAGTTTTTGGTGGGTCTGAACTGACATTCAGAGGGAATAAAGCGTCAAGTCTGCTGTTAGACAAAATTCAAATTAATTTCCCATCTTTACTTTTGATGATGAGCAAAATTGACTGATATATTTTCTTTTTTTTTTAAGACTTCGTCTGAACAACAGCTTTTCTCCCTTATAGCTGTTATCCTCACTATTGTCTTTACTCTTTGTCTGAGTACACTTAAATTATCCTTGCCTCTGGGAAATGCATCCCAACCTCAAGAAAGGAAGCCAAGCCTAGGATTGGCTAGCTCACTGAAAAGCATAAAAGTCTTCCTATTGACCTATGTTTGAGTACAGGCTCTTAATGAACAATTTCTTTAGAAATGCAAATAGCAAATTTGCTCCTTACACTTCCAGTTTCTCCTTATGAGAATCTATGTCAAGCAAAACAGCTGCAACATTCCCGTCAGTACAGAAAGGCTCTTATATGGCATGAAACACGTAAAAGGATTTCACTATGTTTCTGGTTATCTAGCTGTCTCCATAAAACAAAAAGCTGCTGAGAGCCACCAGACAATATTTTAGTAAAAACTCTCAAAAAACCAGAGGGGTAAGCATGGTCCAGCTTTTCTTCCTCAGTTTTGTTGTTTTGGTTTTTTTTTTTTTTTTTTTAAACCCCCAGCAAAGTAGAAAGTAGGTTTATCCTGAAAAATTCCCCCAAGCAGTTAGTAGCAGAGATTGAGTCTGAACTCAGCTAGCTGAGTACAAATGGAGAGGAGATCTCTCTAAGGTCAGTGGCCATCAGTTGCCCAAATCCTTCCCTCCAAACAGAGTAAACCAGGGCAGGGGCAGAGAACTTCTCTGGGATCCCCCCAAATTTCCTTTGGACTCATCCCGCAATGAGGAGGAGTCTGTCTGCACCATTTTATCTGCAAAGGATATGGATGAGGTGGGCTCAGCAGAGGCCTTTGCTGCATTTGAAGGTGCCTCGTGCTGCTGTCCTCTTGCCCTGTGGAAGGTAATTGCTGTTCCCCAAGTAAAGGCACTGCAGTCCCTGCTCTCCTGGGAAGAAAAAGCATTGGTCAGGTAAGAAATCTGAGCTCCTGCAGGCTGAAGAAAAGCCCAGTAACAGTAATTTAAGATTCTGTGGCTGTTCCTCAAGCTGCTCTGTGCTGATGCCCTTGGCAATTTAATACCTGAAGCATTACTTCCTCCTGTTCTTTGCTTAGTACAGAAGGAAAAGGTTTGTTTTGCCTGTAAAGAGAACATTCATTAACTGGTATTAACTTGCAATTGTGTTTTCAAAAATTGCCTTATCAACAGAACATCAGAGGTAGGAACCATCTGCACTGCAAAGGCTGCCCAAAGCTCTGCTCAGGCTGCGTGGAGAACAGCCTGACCCAAACCAGGGTACGTGGATGGAGGGAAGGGACCAAGATGCCAACTGAGACCAACAAAGTCACAGAGAGAGTCTTTTTCTTTTCTTCATCCAGGCTGAGTCATTTGCCTGATACAGGCTGAGACAGCTCTCTGCTATTGACTTACTGCTGGAGCATATCTAAAACATCCAGACACCCTCCGTATCCTCTCCATAATGTCTTTTATATGAGGGAATAATAGATCTTGAAGAGTACTGATTCCTGAGACATCTATGTATGGTCATTTCTAAAACGAAAACCAGGTTTTTTATGTATCACCAGAAAGTTTCTGGGTCACTGAGTGAAGACTAAAAAAGTCCTAGTGCAAGCAGGATGCACCAGAATCTCTTTGCATTATGTCATAGGTAGTTATATGCTATAGGTAATTAACATGTGAGAATCACTGGCTAGTAGCCAGGTTTAAAGGAGCCACATGAGAACAAGATGATGGGAGTTGTTTCTGTTGGAAAGGAGATGAGTAAGGGAGAAATGTAAATATCCATGAAAGCCTCACTGGACTAGGGAAGAGAAAGACTTTTTGTCTTTGCCAGCTTTTAGCATCAGAATAAAAGGCAAATTAAAAACAGCAGATGAAATATTTTTGCTCTGTTTAAACAAGATGTGGCACTTAACGCCATAAGAAGTCCTTGGGTTAAGGAAAGTACTAAGTTTGAGGAGAGATTGTTCAGAGGGACAAGTAAACCAGCTCCTTCTAATTAGCACTAAACCATTGTGGAGCACTGTTAAATAAATATCAGGGCTAATGCCTAATTTTTGAGAGGTTGGGAAGTTGGGATTCTGCCTGACACGCACACAGGAAGAGGCCCTGTCCCCATCCCAGCCCCTATCTCAGCCTCTCAGGGAGGGTCCAGGGTCTCTGTCTCCCTCCTCCAACCCAGAATGGCAACTGCTGTGTCTCTGGGCTCCGTATCTCCAGGTTCCAGGGATGTGCTATTGCCACTGTTTAGGAAATAATATTCTTGGGGGACAGCAGTGCCCTGGAAGTCCTTAAGTCTGGCTTTTGTGGACATTTTTGGTGACAGAGACGTGCAGGGAACAGGTACAGGGATCCTCACACCTTTCCTTCATCCTTCTGCAACAGCAGCAGGGCAGCAGGCTGTATGTTCAGTTGTCTTTTCATCTCTTCAAGTGCATTATTTCCAATGTGAGCTAAAGGAGATCAAAGAAAGCATCCAGAATGGAAAGTGTTTATGTGTTTCATGATTCTAAACCTTGCTATTAAAAAAAAAAAAGAAGAAAAAAATTCTTTTAATTATAATTGTTTTTTAATTAGGGATTTTGTCATTTGTCTCCATGAATTGGGGAAGTTAGCACAAGTGCATCTAACTTATGTCTTGAAAAAGACCCTTACCATGCGCTCATTTGTTCAATAGATGAACTCTGGCTTTATGGGCAGTCCAGGAGACCCACATCCCCCTCAGTACACATTAAGTGCTTCACTTGGTGTTCACTAAGCAGCTGGCCTGAAGTGGACAGACAGCTTGGGTATATAAAGGAAGAGGATGAGGAATAAAATTAATCTCTACAAAATATACCAGGCAGTCACTTCATGTTCAGAATCTGGGACAATGCTGATGCTGACTGAGGGTCTGTGTGTTGGCTATGAGCTGCTGGCAGTGTGGAGGCAGTCTGGTGGGCTTATGGACCCCCAGAAGAGGAGTGTTGGTCCAAAGACCTCTTGTCATTATTGTTTTTTTCTTAACTCGCATGAACCTTGTTTTGTGCCTGCAGGCCAATAAATAGGACTATATGTCTCTAGCTTCAGAGCTAGGTAAACAAGATCGGTGATGTTCTCATGAGCTTGTTTTAGACCAGTATAGAACTTATAGAACTGCTTTATCTTACTGAGTATGTGAATCAGCATGACACAAACTTTGTTGTCACAAGTCTAATAAAACCATGCCCACGGGAACAATCAGTAATTTCCTGAGGAGTTTGAGATCATTCTGTTCAGAGAGAACCTCCATCTCCACATCTTTTCTTACAGATTCAGTGGGGCTCACAGGAGTCAATGAGGGTTTTCTGTAAGTGCCAGGTAAACTGACCATGGCATTGAAGAGGTATAAAATTTTCCAGATTGTGTTTGAATAATGTTTAGAAAAATTATGTTGAGATCCAAGCTATTTGTAAGGGTGCCCAGATGGTATTCTGTGATCACTACAGAAAGGTCTCTTCTCCCTACGGGGAACATCTACCCCAGTGAGAGCTGTGCATGGCAGGCAAGGATGAGAATGGATAGGCAGTAGCTCCTTTCAGGATTGGGCACAACAATGGGCTTTTTTATGGGGTGTAAGTAAAGCTTTAAACAGGAAAATCAGTTAACTTCAGGCCGGTGCAAGCACATCCTAACTAAGAAAACCAAAGCCAAGTCAACATCATTTTGCCTCTGATATGAAAAAGAAGAGAGGATTGCCTTTTAGCAGCATAGATGGGTATTCACAATAGCAATCTGAGCTTTGAAGCTCATTTCTATTTACAGGCAGACAAGCAACACTTGTATGAGGGAACTGAGAGGCAAGTGTGATTGACTAACATGTGGAAAAGAAGAAAAAAAAGGTGTGATGTGGGGGTTTTAATAGGCTTTGCTACTAATTAGGCAATGAGTTTACATTCATGTTTTCCAGTCAAAGAGTTATCAATTAATTTCATATGCAAGGTGGTAATTGCTGCCTGTTTTTTGCTTAGTGGTTTTTTTGGTTAGGGTGTGGGTAATAGCTGTGCCTTGGCTTCAGGCCTTTTTGATATCTACATGAAAATGACACTTTTCTTCTTTATGAGCCTTAATTCCCAGATCTGTACACAGATCACAACAGTCTGAGAGACAGTGTCAGTGTTTCCAAGCACAGAACACGGGTGAGTTCTTAACCCAGTTTCAGCCAGGAAATTAGAGAACAAAGCTCTCAGAGTAGCTGAAATAAAATTAAAATAAAATTAAAATAAAACCTTACTCTTATGCATTCATTGAGAATAGTACTTAAGCCATGTGATCTCTAAGCAGAGAGACCTTGTGCAGAGGAAGATCATATATCAATATGGCTTTTAGGTTCACCCTCTTGGTTGCCCAGCTCAGAGCATGGATAATGCAACAGTGCTGGGTGTCTGCTTCCATCCATCCTGGCATTGCCATCTTCTCAAATCACTTATAGACTAGGAAGCCAAATAACCTTTTCTCATCACAATAACTCACCTCTTTGTCCATCTGCACATGTTATGTTAGTGACTGCAGGCAGGTAATGGTATATGGCTCTTCACATTCCCACTACACTTCATGCACTGGAAATTGTGCAGCTATAAGGAAAAATGGAATTGTTCTCTATAGACATCAACAGCTTTTTTATACAGCTGGAAGTGCTCGTAAATGTCCATCCTCATTACTTTGCCATCCACTAAATATCTACTTCTGTCCTCCATATAATAAAACACAAACTACTTTAGAGACTTACAAACCTGCTCTTTCCTTGAAGTCTGTTGTGGCAGAATGTCTTCCACTTCTTTATTTGATCACTTTTGCCTTTTGACATAAATCTTTCCCTAACATGTTTTACTGTTACAGTTCCTAATATAGCTGTGCCTAATAAGGCAAATTCCAATAGCAGAAGTACTGAATTGCTGGATTAACAGTTTCATATCCAGTTCCCTGGGACAAGAAACAGAAAAATTCATCATCCATCAGATACTATTACAGTGGGAGAATGCATGCCATACCTGCAAAACATTTAGTTTCTCCTTTCCAATGAACTTAATGTATGCAAGACCACAGCTTGAGAGAGAAAAAAAAGTAGTTATGGGCACTACATATCCTGGTACATTTCTTGAAAAAAGGCCCCAGGGAAGAAAAGGGATTCATATAAGAAATAGGATTAGAACTGAGATAATATAATGCCCTAACAAGATCAACATTTATATGTAAGGATAAGTAAATATTGACTAGGAAAACATAGCCTGATAAGGAGATCAATCTGTTTCTCTCTTAGGAATACATAGGAATTAACAAACTTAATAATGTTCAGTATTTGAGACTCAGAGACTAAAATGCTCTAGTGTATCCTGAAGGAGTGAAAGGCCATTGTATACAACCTCCACCCCTCTTCCCCAATAAAAAATTCAACAACACACAAACACAGTCCATGGAAAAAGAAAAAGAAAAGAAAAGAAAAGAAAAGAAAAAAGAAAAGAAAAGAAAAGAAAAGAAAAGAAAAGAAAAGAAAAGAAAAACAATTAAAAAGACAGGATATTATTGTTCTGGAGGATGCAGGTTCCCCATGGAACAAGAATTGTCATGGGTGTTCATTTCCTAGACTTATGAACATTTAACCATCAATAGTGCCATTCAAAAACACTGTTCAGAGGATCAATTTATTTCCATATTTTCTCTGCTATTAACTAGAAAATGCAACAGACAAGAAGCGATTTGATTTTGTATGAGTGGCCTTTTAGAATCCAAAAGTGCCTTTTGAAGCATGTATTTAAATCAGATAGATATCAGGACATTTGGAGCACATTTCCATGTGCATCTGGACAGAGAAAGGGGAAACCTATAGTGCAGTCAGTACTCCCTGGTCTCATAGAAAAGTTCTTGTTATGTTAGACAAGATGACCTCTTAGGTTCTCTCTAGTTCCTTGGGTGCAGGACTCCCCTGTGAACAGAGTGATGCAGGGTGGAGAAGAAGGTCAGTGCATTTTTCCGAATTTTGTTTTCAAGTTTAAGTCCTTGGCTTTTGTGACCTCTGAAGTCGCTTGATGGATAGCACAGAATAGCTGAGCTGCTATTCCTAAAGAAATGTTGTTCTAAAGAAGCATTGGATTCACTTTCAAAAGAGAATCCAGCTGACTGACCTGACAGATACTCCATACAAAGAACAGAGACAGTCTTTTAAAAGCATGGAAATGCTTGTGACCAAGATAATGGTACACTTTGTTACTTCCTCTCTCCCTTTGTCAATGCAAACTGGCAACCAGGTAATCTTGGTTACTTCAACTATGGAGTGTAGGTTGTTGCTACAGATTGTTATGAAACATTGGACAAATGGGTAGCAACCTATTAAAATTTGCTTGCAGAGTCACAATAGCTGGGCAACAGATGCACCAGCCTTTGCTGTTTACCCCACATGATATCCTACTAACAAATATTTCATGACAGCCGGGACTTACCATCTCCACCGTCAAGCCTGTTTCATGGTGACCAGTTCTCTGGTCTCTCTTGGTTGGTCTTACATGGACCCCCATCCTCTGTGGAGCTGCTTAACAGGCATCTCAAAATTTCAGCACCTGTTCTAAATTTCCGTGATCAGTGAAAGGCAAGGGGACCCCGAGAGGGCAAAACCACCTACAGGTAACAATGCTGGCTGGGACACAGAGTGGCTCTCACGTTTGACTGCTGGTACCTACAGAGAAGGCACATGTGCAGAGGTGCTGTAGATTGCCAGTGTCGGGTGAAGCGTTGGAAAAGCAGTATTCTGGAAACACGCCTCAAACAGCATGCCAAGTGCGAGAAGGTGGAGCAACAGGGGCCTGACACCTTCTACTGGCACAGGCAGCCGGGGAAGTCGGGGGGATGCTGGCGTGTGGCCGCTCCTCCGACACCCGGCGACTGATGGAGGCTCTTGAGAAGGAAGGCTCTGTGCTAGGGGAGGGGGGAGAGGAGGAGGTGGCTTCCTCCTGACGCCATTTCCGAGGGCTGGAATATATAAATGAGCCGGTTGCTGCAGTGCCCCATCTGGGATCCTCAGCCAGGGCACTGGCGTAGATACACACGGCCGGTGCTGGTCCCCCCCGGCACTCTGCCTGGAGCCCCCACGACAGCACGGACTGACCCTCTGCCCCTTTCTCCCTCCTTCCATCCCGCCAGCACCATGAGCCGCCCAGGACTGTTCGCCGTCCTGCTCCTGGCCGTGCCGGGTAAGTGGGGCTGGACTGGGCTCCGTGTCCCCCCTGCCGCACCCCGGCCCCGCTCCCGCCCCTCGGCACCGCGGACAGGGACGGACCGGCCCCGTCAGCACCGCGGACAGCGGCCGCCGCAAGGTCACTGCCGAGGGCCGCGCCGGGCCCTTCCCTTCCCTTCCCCTTCCCTTCCCCTTCCCCTTCCCCTTCCCCTTCCCCTTCCCCTTCCCCTT
>NW_020884878.1:10972570-11127611 GCF_003945725.1 Corapipo altera | reverse complement strand
TTCCCCTTCCCCTTCCCCTTCCCCTTCCCCTTCCCCTTCCCCTTCCCTTCCCAGACTGAGAGGGGCACAGTGCATACATCCAGCTGCTGCACTCAGCGACTACTTCTACCAGAGTGTGATACCCCTCTTCTCCACTCCCATTTTTAGCAGGATAGTCATTCCTTGCTCATCTCACAGCTGAAATGAATAACAAGTTCTCTTTTTTTCCCCTCTCCCCACCTTACAGCCGTCTCCCTTCCTGTGACAAATGACATGAATAAAAGCGACACTAAGGTAAGGATGGACCAGTAGTGGAAGGGTCAAATGAAGAGGAGGGATGTGCTGTTTAACCTACACCTAGCTGTTTGGTTTTGGCTTGCTCCTGCACCTGAGGAAGTCCCTTAGGATGTACCAGAGGGATTGGACAAGCTTGTTTAGTGAGGAGATGGAGGCTGGGTATACCTTTCCCCAGTCCTCCTACTTTCAGCTTTTCAAAGCTCCCAGCAGGAGGTGACTCAGGAGAGAGTGGGGGGAGATGTGATTCAGGAAAGGGCATTGCTAGAACTGTGTGTGTTTGGGGGTGTGTACATCTGGGTTTGCATGTGTGTAGTATGTTCCTTAAACATGCATGTTCCAGAAAAATAGGCAACTGGTACTCTTGGCTTGCTAATCCATTCTCAGGAGCTGTTCAGCCTGTCTGGATGGCTACAAGCAGCGCAGGACTTGGCTGACCTCTCCAGCCCTCCTTTATAGGCTTCCGTGCCTACATCTGTGTCATGCCCTCTGACATTAATAGCTGCATTTTGCAAATGTGTGCTCTCCCAATGGACTTTTGGCAGCCTAAATGCTTGGATAGGTGGTTTTGCCTGTGTTTATCTGTGACAGACACCACCCCCCTCACCTCCTCCTTCCCCATCTTTCAGATGAGCCAATCTCTTGGCTGCCCAAATTAAAACTTCTACAGAAATTCATGTCCAGAAATGAAACTCCAGCCTTTTCCTCCTTACTTCTTGAAATGTTCTGTGTTGTGAAATCTTCTAGCCACAAAATGGTTTTTTCCCCCAGCAGCAGTAGGGGAGGGTACAGGCTCCATTGCATGTTACCTATAGGACATGTGCCATGAGCAATGACTCCCTATTTTCTGTCAGATGTGCCTGGGCCCGGACAGTGGTTGCTTTGTTAAGACTTTTAGCCTGCTTAGCCCTTGCTGGGACTGAGCCATGAGCTGTGAGACAACGGATGCCTTCCTTGGTCGGTGTGCTGCTGAGGAAGGGCAGGCAGGATAGGCACTTTAACTGGCCATGCCAGAGTGTGATGCTCATTGGGCATCTGGTGGGACAGTACATTAATTCCATGATTTTCCCTGTGAGATCTATCCCCCAATATGTTCCTTGTGTTAAAAATGGCACTTTTGTGGCAGTTGGTGCAACTCTATGGAAATGCTTTCACCAAGGAAGGATTCCTTCCCAAGACTGCCCCCCTCCCTGGGTATTATGCTGACACATGCTTTATCTGAGAGTAAAATCAGCTTTCTTTTGAATTTGCTGCAATTAGAAGGAGCCTTAGGACTTTCTGCCTTCACCACCCTCTGAGACAGAGCATTTTAGTGAAGGAAGTCCTGGTCTTACAGGACAGATCAGGGCAGGGATATCATCACATGAATACAGCAACAAGCACTGCAGCTCTTCCTACACACCATGCTCTGTGCCACCAGCATTTGTGGGTGGCTCAGGGCTGTGTAATGTGTGGTCAGCATCTGCAGACCTTTGCCGGGCAGCTTATCAAACTTCCCTTACACCAAGGGCTTTCCACAGGGCCCTGAGCACAACCAAAGCATTTACAATGTCTCTGGTGTTTGCCCACTATTGTGCTTCTTTCCCACTTACAACCATACATTTCAGAAGGGCCTGAGCATAGCCAAGCTCAAATATGGAGAAGTCTGTCCTTGTAAGGACAAGATCCTTTGGAGATTTCTGTGTGGGGACATTGTGAGCTGCTCTTAAGGATCTTGTTACCTGCTCACGGTTAGATGATAGCTATGGCAAAAATCCAGTCTGAGTTTCTGCACTGGATTAATTACATTCATTTGGAAAGGATCTCGTCGATTTCCTGATGCAGGCTATTATTTCATGACCTTGTGAAGCCTCACTTTACAGACTTGCTCTAACAAAAAGACAAGGAGAGTGCTGTGGAATGACTGCATTCTTCCTTTCATTACCTTACAAAGTTCTTCCACAGAGTTGACTGTATTTCTGTGGTAACCGATGTGGGTTTTTGTGCTCAAAGACCTTGAATCATCTTGGCAGCCTTCAAAAAGCTTGAATAGAATATTTCATTGAACTAGATTCTTATTTCTCATGCCGAGAAAGTCCTTAATTCTGAAGCTGCATCAAAAACTGTTGCAATAAGGGAGTTCAGAGGTTGGGAAACATGGGAGGGGAGAATCAGAACCTGGGTTTTTTTCGATTTAATGATAGAGTGAGGTGACTCAAAGCCATCTAAAATCAGTATTACTGGATTGCTTGTGGTATAGGAGAGTAATACCAGGGAAATTCCTCTTGTTTATTTTTTTTAGATCTTTCCTGTAACATTTTTAATCCATCAAGCAATCCCCTCAAACTCAAAGGAGTTTAGGAGTTCAGCATTTTATGGCTGTGATCTGCAAAGGCAGAATTCTCTCCTTACATAGGGTGAAAATTTGCCCATTCCAGCTGGTCAATGAATATATCCAGTTGCTTGAATGAACAGCATTGTAGATGACTGGGAATTGCTGACTTGTGTTTAATTTCTGCTGCAGCCACAGTGCTCAGCTCTCCTGAGAATGGTGCACTGTGAGGGAGGTCAGGGCTCTCAGGGCTGCTTGCAGAAATCATCAGGAGAAAGAGATCCAGTGAGTGAATTTTTTGCTCTCAAGGCTTACCTGTATTCTTTTTTTTTTTTTTTCAATTTAGCCTCTGTTTTTTTCCACAAGCAGTTGTGAGCCTTGCATCCTCCCTGGGCTGCTTTATAAATAACTATTCTTTTGAACTAGGCAACCTGATTCCTACACCACTAACCAGCCCCAGACTGTAGTGAATGCTTCTCTCCTGTGTGATCGTTTGTGTCCACCATGGTAACACATTAGGGCTTCCAGTGGTGTGTTTTTGTGTGGCTTCACACCTGACAGAGGTACCACATTGCCTCTGCACCTCTTTCATTCTCCTACCACACACACAGCTCTAGGATCCCTGTGGTATCAGCAGTGCTGCAGTTGCGTGGATGAAGAGTTAGGGCTTCCATCTCACTACAGGTGACAAACCAGATAAATAATGCTCCTCATCTTAGACTGAAGAAAAGAGCTGCTAGAAAGGGTGGGCTCAGAGTTCATCCTGTCTGAGAAGCTGCACCAGATTTTCTTCACTTTCAGATAACCTGCCACCATGTACAGCTCTTCCAGTCTGTAACAGATGGTTTGAACACTCAAAGCACAAGGTCTAACACTTCTCCAGAGTGTCTTGTTCTTCTCTAGGGTTTGAGAGCAGTATTTTTCCTCTGTGTTTGCAAGCAGTTTGCCCCTGACCTCACCTTCCATGCCTGGCTGCAATGTAACTGTGGTGCCTTTCTCAGGCTTTGAAGAGCTTTGCAAGATTTCAAGGTCACCAACTGAACAACAATGACTACTTGTTTCTCTCTAAAATCCATTGAGCCCTTTTATGAGATGCATGTTGAGATATATTGGCTTAAAAGAGGACAATTTTGAGCTTTCTATGTATATATCCAGATACCCTTTACTCTCCTGATGTACCCATACCCTGGGATGGTCTGAAGCTGTGAAATCCTCAGCTGAACTGTGTGTCATGTTGAAGAAGCTCTTTCCACTGTCATGTGTCATTTGTTCACTCCTGAGTTGCAGCAGGTACCCTCTGTTCCTGCATCAGGTAAAACAGGAACTGAAAATTCAGTTCTGGCCTGACCAGAAAGATCTGTGACAGCACCTGCTGCATTTTAGCCTTGGTAACAAGTAGATTTAGGAAAAAAAGACAAAAAAGCAGTGCTTCAGTTTGTATTTCTGTCTCTTTCTAGGTGATGAAGTGCATTGTAGAGGTCATCTCTGATACTTTATCTAAGCCAAACCCCCTGCCGATCAGCGAGGAATGCCTAGAAACACTTCGAGGAGGTACAGCCTTAGACTTAATGCTGGGTATCAGCAAGCACAGATCTGGCAAGTAGGGGCTGGTCCTGCCCTGACCAGCAGAATCCTGGCTCCTTGATCCCTGTTAAGGGGTCCTCGACACACTCACGGTCACCCCACCAGTCTGCACTGTGCCCCAGAAGTGCTGGAGCTGCTGCTTGTCCCAGGCCTGGCCTCATGTGGGCACAGTGGCCAGGGGGTGCTGGCTGACATCAAACTGCCTGGTTTTCATAGGACCTTCCTGTCATCTTAATCATGTGGTTAAGACGTGACAGCAAATCAGGCCAAGGGAAAGGGAAGAGCAAATTAAGAGAGAGGTGGCATTTGGGGTTCTTTTTCATTTCCTGGGGTTGGGGGGAGGTTGTCTTTGGCGACTTTCTTTACTAAGTCTTCCCTATTGCAGATGAACGAATTATTTCTATCCTTCGCCACCAAAACCTATTGAAGGAACTCCAGGAAATTGCTGCTCAAGGTACAGTACCAGCACAGTTATTTGGGAATATAAGTAGAGGGAATTTATAGGGAAGTGTGTTTTCATCTTTTGTAGCCCCTTAAACAGTTTTATTGCTTGTTTGGTTTTGGTTTTTTAATTTATTTTACATTAGTTTGAGATCACATAAATATGCCCTAGGAAATACAGTTACAGGACTTCCAGTAGAGATTGTGTGAGTGGGGACAGGAATTTTCCTTAAGCTCCAATATGTATCTGCAATATGTATCTCATGATTTCCATAAGTATCAACATAATTTGGTAGTGATGCAGAGTATAGACATTTTGGGGTGGGAGAACCCTAAAAGGACATACTGGAATTTAATTCAACAAATAACCTCCAGCTCCCAAACTGGAATGAAAGGAAGAAAACCTTCACTGTTTGTGCAGCTGGAATCTAGCACTAAACCCAGGTATGGAAGAAGGGAATCCACACTGAGCATTGAGTAGGACTTGCTCCTAAAAGATGAAAATGTTCTTGAGCTAATGGGGTTTTTTTGATGGTTTGCTTAACTCAAATGCAAGTTTCTTTGATTTGGAGAGGTGCAGGCTGCTCACCATGGGTCAATGTGGGAGCAGCAGCAGCACAGAGCTGTGCAAAGGGGTGTGCAAGGGGAAGAAGGGCTGTTCTCAGGTGCCAAGTTGCCCAGAGCTGACATGCAGGTCTCAGGCAAGGCTACTTCACAGCTAGTCCAGATCCCTCTGTCCAGGTGGTCCAGTTGAAGTTTGCAACAGAGCTCTCCCTATTCTACAGGGAGAGTACCTCCTGACCTTCCCTCCTCCTTCTCCCTGGGCTAACCTGGGTGACAGCTGGGCATCAGCAGGGAGAAGATGATCAGGGCATTCCTGTGCTCTGCTCCTGTGTGGCAAGTCTGCCAGGGGTGGCTGGAAGGCAGTGACACCAGAATGCTTGCAGAGCAAGGAAGACACAGAGGCAACAGGGAAAAGAAAGAGGAAAAATTCAGGAAGTCAGGATTGGGACTCTCATGCAGCTCCAAAGCCATATTTTGGTCACTACCCAAACAGTGGAGGGGCCAACTGGGCAGTGACCTCAGATGGGCCCCATGGATGCTCCAGTGATCCAGAAGAAAGAAACCTCAGCCTCCTCCGTGTGCTGGGATGCTGGTGCCTAGGCACAGTAGGGGTTTGAGGAGGAGCACTCAGTTATAAGCAAGGCTGTGCCCCTCAGCATGGAGTCTGTGAGAAGGAACTTGTTTCACAGAGGTGCATCTTGCTCTGTTCTTTCCTTGGCCTGAGCTCATCACATCACTTAGTCCCAGAGTAACATGAGCTCTCATCTACAGATCACAGAGACTGGGGGTGGGATGGTCTTGTAGACCAAGGGAAAAGCAAAGGTGTTTATCTTAGTCTCCTCTGTGCTGGCTGCAGCTGGTTCTGCTCAGGCTGGAGAATCCACACCATTCAGTTCTGGGCTAGAGAGCACTGGGCAGTGTTCCCTCTCGCTGTTGCATTAAGGCATAGAAGCAGGGCATGAGCTAGGTTAGACAGACCTTGCTTGGCTTGCAGATCCCATTGGAATGGGGTTGTCTGGGGAGTGCTGGTTGCCAGGACAGCTGCACTCTGACCTCCAGCTTGTGTTGCCTTCAGACATCTTCCTCCAGGGTGTTATGTTTGTCAAGTGGATTCCATAATCCCATCGTGGGGCCTTGGAGCCCCAGGCTATCCCTGCAGTGGGAATGAACACTGCTTCTTTCTCCCAGCACCCTGGGAGAGGGGCCCCCACAGCTAGGCTGGAGGGCACAGAAGCTCTCAGTGCTCACCTCAGCAGAGGTACATAGGCAGAATCTGACAGGAGGCAATTTTTATCCTTTATTACTCTAATGCTGAAGTCTTTTGTTGGCCTCAGTGTGCTGCAGTTCAGCACCTCTTATTCCCTAGATCTCCATCAATATCAGTTTTCCTGGCAACCCTGATTCTCTGTTTGTTTAGAGACTATTTTCTTTCCTGCAGACGATGTTTTTGATTGTGGTTTTGTTACTGCAGTTGATTCACGTATCCTCCAATCGCTTCTCCTCACAGGTCCCCTTTGGCAGATTTGTCTGCTGTAGAAAATACAAAGGGCACAGAACTATTTCCCTACCTCTACTTTCTGAAACACAGGAGGGACTGTTGCCTTTCCATACTTTTTGTTATTTGACACAGGTGCCAATGAGAGAACCCATCAGCAGAAGAAAAACAGTGGCTTCGAAGATGAACTTTCCGAAGTCCTTGAAAGCCAGAACGACAAGAACAAGCAAACAGGTCAGTGTCAGCCTCCACCCCCAGGAAATACAGGTCAGGCTGCAAACAAGGATGTTCTTTCTAACAGCCTTGATATGTCCACCTGCTTCTCTTGTAGGCATCTTCTTTGATGCTGCCACTGACACACACAACCAACCTGATGTTTGCTTTCTTCTTATTTACAAGCTTAAACAACATGCAGTTTCTGAGCTATAGTAACTGGTGATTGTCAAGTTACCAAACTGATACTGATCTTTTCTACCCTGCTGCTCACACTATCACTCACTCCTAATGTTTAAATGAGTCACAGCCGGGGAAATCCAGGACTGAAAGACTCAGTGATACAGGCAAGAGTGATATGGGCCTGTGCCTGCCACCCTTGTTTCCAGGAATCTAAGATACTGAGTAATGGGTCTCTGAAGGAAAAATGGAACTTACTACACAGACATTGCACACACCCCCACAAAACCCCTGTTATCTTGGAAAGAATCATGTTCAGCTGAGATTTTCCCTTGTCACTATGTTTCTATGGCCTGACTACAGACAGGCAGTTTGGCAGAAAGGAGGGTTTGGCCCCTTTCTTCTTCCTTGTCAGGAAGACACAATGCCAGTGTGGGGTGATATGACTTTTCATCTAGCAGCTGCACCCCCACAGAGGGTCTCAAGAGGGCTCTGGAGCATGTGGTTGAACCACAGCAGCACAGCGATGCTGAGACTTCATTTCAAAGCTGCTCAAAGCAACTAGTGACACCAGCCAGCATGGCCAAAAGCCAACAGGATAGTGGCACTGGATCTCCCTCCTGTTAGGGCAGACCTGAACCTCTTGCTCCAGCAGTGTGAAGACTGATGAGGATGAAGTGTGGCATATTGGGCCTTTCAGACCAGCTGGCAGTCCAGTGACACCAGCACAGTGTCACTGGTCTTCACCAGCCTTGTGTGACCAGCACCTCCTCACCCTAGCACACTCCTCAGCCCTCCTTGGGGCTGCACTTGCCTCTCCATACTATCTGGCTTTTAAGCCCTCATCTTTCTTTTGCAAAGTGGTTTCTATGTCTAATTGTGCTAAAAAGAGGCCACTCTCACCTGAGCAAGAGCAAATACCCAGCCCACATTAAGCTCCTGCTGAGTAGCTACTTTGCAGAAGCAGAGCCACACCCCCTCCCTCCAGCACCCTGGGAACCGGGCTGGCTGCCTCTTCAGCCTGACGGGAGAAATAAGGATGCAATGTTAGCGCAGCACTCAGAGCAGGGAGAGCTGTGCAAGTGCCGTATTACACTCCTAAATAATTTCATTTTACTTGCAATCTGGTTTCACGCAGGGCAAGTTCATTGCTGGCATCTCAAGAGACGATGATGAGGCCTGTGCCTCAGCAAAACACTTTGGCATATGTTTAACTTCAGCCTTGCGAGTCTCTCCAGGAGCTCAGCACCAGAGAGCACTGCCTTGCCTGAACGCAAACATATGCTGAAGTGACTTGCAAAAGGATCCACGGGCTGGCTAAGCAGATTGCTGAGTGGAGCTGAAGCTCCCTGGGAAATGATTGGGCTTTGCTGGTTGTGAAATGAGCTCTCAGCAGAAGCATTGCTTCTTGTTTGTCCTTGTGCAGATGCAGCAGGGGAGCATCTCGAAGAGGAACAGCCCACGGGGTCCCTGGCTGAGCTGACAGAACAGAAACCCCAGCAAAATGAGGATTCAAGAGAGGAGGGAAAAAACAGCCTGGAGGAGAGGGAGCCCAGGCCCAGGGATTCCAACCCTGTAGAGAAAGAGGATCGGGAAGAAGCAGAAAGCAATGACATCAGGGATACAGATGATGCCCAGCGAGACAGAGCTTTGGACAACCACACTGGCAAAGATTTCAGTGAGGATGAGCAGCAGCAGCAAGAGGATGAAGAGGAAGAGCCCAGAGGCTCCAGGGACAGCCTGGAGCTTGAGGGTGAAGGAGAGGAGCCATCCAGGAAGGGCCGGGAGCACAGCAAGGAGGTGGCGGGGGAGCGTGTGGAGCGGGAGGATGACGGAGATGATGCTGCAGAGGAGGACCCTACTGAAGCAGAGAGGTCACTTGATTTGGCTGAGGAGGACGAGGAGGCTGAGGAGGTGCAGGGAGATGACAGTACGTATCCCAGATGACTGCACTGATACTTTCCTGGGGTAGCTGAGAGCACTGAGACAGATGGAGTAGAGGTTTTAAAGCCAAAAAGCTCAGGCAGGTGCTTACTGGGTTTACAGAAATAACCTTACCAGCTGCCACCCAGACCCCACTACAAGCACTGGAAGCATGGGCCCATACACAGCAGGTAACACAAGCCCTGCAGCAGCCTTGCTGCCTGCTGCTTGGCTCTTATAGGTCCTCGGAAAAACCAATTCCTTTTTTTTGGATTTACTTCAGGGTTTTGGACTGCTACCTTCAAGCCTTGCTACTGACATGGCAATGTGAGAGTGGGTATCTGCAGAATCCTAGGAAAGTGGGCCTAAGTCAGGAAACCCATCTGGCATCACCCCTGAATGCTCAGTTCAAAGGTGGACTGCAACCAGGTTAACAGTTGTTTTCACTGTTTTGTTTCATGCTCTTTCAGATAACGATGATGTGCTGGGATTTGGCAAAGATGGGCGGAGCTCTGAGGAGGAGGAGGAAGAGGAGGAGGAGGAAGAAGAGCAGCCCCGGGCAGTGAGAGGAGGAAGACATCACCTGGAGGATGAGGGGATGCAGGAGGAGGAGGACACCTTCCAGACCAGGGATGCCAAAAGTGACGAGATGGAGGAGGAATCCTCCAGGGAGTGGGAAGACACCAAGAGATGGAACAAAATGGATGAGCTGGCCAAACAGCTGACATCAAAGAAGCGCCGGGAGGAAAATGATAGTGGTGAAGACCCAGACAGGTCCATGAAAAAGCCATTTAGGTCCCGCAAGTATGCCTTCCGTAGTAGTCCAGAGGAAGATGTGAAAAGGTCATGGAAGCATCACTCGAAGGAGGACAGCAGTGAAGGAGGCTTCCCACTTGCTCCCATGCCTGAAGAAAAGAAGGATGAGGAAGGCAGCGCTAACAGAAGAACAGAGGTTGGTGTACTTAGGCTTAAGAACAAATCCTGCCCGGTTATCCAAACTATGCTGGGAGATGTAGATGGTACCTTGGCATTAACACAGCTAGCAGTGGTTCTCTGTGATATTAAGCTGATGCTTAGTGAACTTTTAGTCATTCAGCCCCAGGTACTATTGAAATTTGCACCTAGTTGTGTCTTTGTTTTTTATCATTGTTTTAGTGATTAGTGCAAAAACATTCCCTGCCCCACAGGGTCATGTCTCTCCAGTGACAGGACTTTTGCACTGGCCTGTGCTGGACATATCTGGAGCCTGGGGATGGGCCTTGTGTCTCAAAGCCCTTCCAAGTCAAAGAAAATGCTTTCCCTGTCTCAGGAATAGAGTGAGTAATGTCAGACCTCCTACAGAGGTAAATCAGGGTGTGGTGAGAAAGCTGGGGCATTGGAGTCAAAACTGTTGACAGATGTTGGAATACATCTGAGTCAGGCTTCCAAAGTCAGACATCTCCTTCCCTGATACCTTGTGTGATGCTGGGCAGTAGCTCAGCACCTCCACAGCAGCCAGGACTGGTGGATTCGCCTTTGTGCTAAGGCCCAGCTTCAGGCACAGGAGTTGATTTGGGATAGCTCAGAGGACTGAGCATGAGCTTTATGGGTGTTTGCCCTGGGATAGGCCAAGATCAAGTGCCTGGGAAGAGGCAGGGGCAGCAGGAGAGTGAAGCCAGTCTGCTGCAGCTCTCTTTCCTCCAAAACAAGCCTCTTGCCTTAGTTACACACCAAACCACTGGCCAAAGATTGCCCATCAGCATCCCCTGCTAATAGAGCATCTCCAGTTGTGTTGGTTCAAAGCAAAGCCAAATGTCTCAGCTTGAAGCAGGGATGCAGTGTGGTGGGGCTGGCCCATCTGGCTCCTCACCACCATCTGCCCACATCCTAGGCCTCTCCCTTTAGGAGGTTGCTACCCACCTGCCCCTGCCAGTGGCTCTGGGGTACACCTTGTCTGCAAGGTGGTGGACTCAATCTCCAAACAGGGACTGGGAAGCAGGAAGTTGAGGCTGCAAAACTGTTTACAGCTGCAACAAGACTTTCTGTTGTTTTTTGGTTTTTTTTTAAACTAGATCAGGGCCTCCAGGAGTCAATGAGGAATGTCTAGACAAGGTACCTAGCAGTGAGGGAAGGGAAGGCACAGCCTCTAGCTCTGCTAGAGCAGCTGCCAGCCTGTCCCCTCTCCTCATTTTCAGGCTGTGTGGGGGTGTGGCTTGGCCTGTGAGGCCAGCATGGGCACAGATGGGGGCTGAGAGTGCTGTCCTCTGCACTCTCCAGGGCTCAACATGTGGGGCCAGGCAGAAGCGATCCAGAGCGCAGAGGCACAGCATAAGGCAGTGGTTTGGGCCTCACCAAGCTCTCTCTGGGTGCTGTGGAGGATCTCAGCACAGCGCTATTTTTCTCACTTTCAGGGGGTTCCAGCTGTAGCCAAAATTCTTCTCCAGAAGGTGAGCCTCAGCCAGCTGTTCCCTGACCTGCTTCAAGGAAAACTCACTGGAACAGTGGCCTGGGCTCAGTTGGGCTCCTGGGGTGCTTGGGGCACCCTGAGCTGCTGACACCCTGCTGTAACCAAAGACTTCCCAGGGGCTGAGACGAGGGCCCTGTGGAGGGACATGGTGACTTTTTCCCTGTTCAGGAAAATAGCTCAGGGAAGAGAAAAAAAATTACTTATTTTTACATACTTCCTTTATTTTTTCACACCAGCCACATGCAGTGCTGGCCAGTGGCTCAGTGTCAGCCTGTGCTTGGTAGATGTTGCAGGCAGCAGCAAGGCTTTGTTCCCTCTGCACAGGACAGGGGCTGTCACCTCGATTCTGCTGATGGGAAAAGGCACTTTTAGCATCTACAGCCCCAAGTTTGCTCCCACAGAGCCTGCTGTTGCACTGGGAGAATGCAGAGAGCCCCAGCTGATGGCAGCTGTGAGAGACAGGCAGGGCTGGAGCTGGCAGCAAGACAGGGCCAGCTGGATATGACCCAAGTTCAGGCAAAGCTATGCAGTTAGGAATTTGAGTACTTGTGCTAAATAAAATAGCTGCAGGTGAGAGCACAGATACACAAGAGCTGCTGTAGAAAGACCACCAAGTGATGGGCGGCTCGAGCCTTTAAATTGATGGCCTCCTCATTCACTACTTTCCCAAACAGAAAACAATCTTCTGGTAGTGGAAGTACATCCAAATACCCAGGGCAGCATGGGGAGAGGGGACAGCACCATCCCCTGCACGAGCAAAGCAGAAGCTGCACTTGCCACAGGTGGCAGGCACCAGTGTCCGTCCTGGTTTGACTCCACTGACTCAGTGCAGGTGCCCATTGCGGTTCAGCAGAGCCTGCCCTGGCCCAGATCCTTCCAGTCTGTTCTGGAGGTACAGACCTGTTGGGGGCTGCCCTGCCTGGCAGAAAGGCTGAGGAAGTACGGGAGCTGCATGTCTTGTCCCCATTACCTGCTGCAGCGATTAAACATTAGGACAGGAGTAATCAGTGTTGTGCAAGATGTCTGTCCAGAGGGGCAAATGCAGGAGCAGGCTGAAGGGATGGGGCAGGATGCAGCTGTGCTCATGCCCCAGGTAAGTCTTTCTGTAGCTCTGTGGGGTGAGGGCTGCACACCCATGGCTGCTGACACATGTCCTGGGCTTTTGTTGCAGGACCAGGAGCTGGAGAGCCTGGCTGCCATCGAGGCCGAGCTGGAGCGCGTTGCCCACAAGCTGCACGAGCTGAGGCGAGGCTGAGGGCTCCGGCCCTCCCGGTGCAGGCGAGAGCACCGGCGCCACCCTCCTGCCTCCCCCACCGCGTTTCCATTTCCCGATTTAAAAGCAATTAAGCCGAGCAGAAGCACCACCCTCGCTAGCGCCCAGGCCTGCCTCCTTCGCCGTAGTGTTGTGCCCATCGCCGCTGCTTCACCTCACACTCCCCTGTCCGCACGGATGACCACCCGCCCGGCCGGGCGCTGGTGGGTGCAAAGTGCAACCTACATGTGTATTTTCTGTCTGGGTGGGGTTTTTTTTCCCTCTTTTTTTTAAAAGACAAGACAGCTTTCTAGAAAGTTCTTCTTTCACCGGTAGTTTCACTGGGTAAAAAACTGCAATAACTTGTTATCTTTTGATTAAATGCTGAGAACTCTGACTGTAATATATTCTATATAAAAAATTTATCTAAGGAAAAATAAAACTGCAGTGGGTTCCTTCCTTTGTTTTGGCAGCTTCAGTCTCGGTTGTCAGCACACTGCAGGGCTGGTACAGTCCTGCAGAGAGGAGGGGAACGAAGGGCTCCCCTCACTGCAGACACACACTGGTGGTGTTCCCTCCTTACCCAGGCTCCTGTGCTGCTGCCCGCTGGGGCCCAGCATTGGGGACACTTCCCTGTGGTCCCCAAGCACTGCAGAGCTCTCCCTGCCCACCCAGGGCCCACTGGTGCTGTACAGCTCAGCCAGGCAGTGGGTGCCCTGGGAGTTTCAGTGAGACCTGGGAGCTTCAGGGGTCACATCCAAGGTTTATCGATGAACACGAGGTTGACCAGAAAGAAAACAATTAAAAGTTTCAACATCGGGGCAATGCTTGACCAAGTCAGGCTATTTGGACAACACACAAGTAGATTACAAAAAAGAGAAGTAACAAATAGGCTAGTCATGAGGAAAAGTACTGGTCTACGCTCCCCCAGAGGTGAAGGCCCATCCCAAGGGGCTGCCCCTCCTGTGTGCTGGCTCACAGGAGTCGTGGTGGCCAACTGGCACTGTGCTTATAGGCAGAACCTTCTCCATCCTTTGGGTTTCAGGCCACATGGCAGCTGGAGGACTGGGTGGTGCCCGGGCTGAGGAAGCTGGCCCCAAAACTCTCTGAGCACCGATCGATCATAATATTTCCGGTGTTCTGTGTGTATTGGCAGCAGAGGAAAAGGCCCACCCCCTGCAAGGGCTGTATTTCAGACGGCCCAGCTTGAAGCTCAGTTCTCTCTCATCACCTGCAGCCCACAGAACAGCTGAGACCCAAGGACTTTCTTCAAAGGGAAGGATGGTATTCAAGGCCTGAGCATGGGGCCTGGGAGGATGCCCCACCAGCTGGTAGCTGCTGCTCTGACCAGCTGTACCTCTGTTTGCCACAGCCAGCCCTGCCTTGGGACTGCTGCACTGAACCCCAGGCAGTGTCTAATGAGCGCCCTTGTGAGAGTGCTTGTTGCTTAGCAAAATTTATTGCTGCTTGGTGAGATACCTCTCTCTCCTGCACTAGCCCAAAAAAGGGTCTTGATTAAAAACCTGCTACATTTTGAGAAATCAAGAATTCCCTATCCTGGATGATGAAAAATCAATCACCTCAGAAGCCTATGCTATGAATAAATTCATATGTATAAGAGTAGCTTAAATCCCAGTGATGTTAAGATGTGTTATATAGTAAGATAAAAATAGCTGACTTCCCTCTAAGTGTTAGAAGAGAAACCAAATCAAATCTTTCTGGTACCAGGAGGTCCGAAACAACTGCAAACAACTGCACTCAGGAAGAATGTGAACATCAAATTCTCATGAAAACAGGTTTCTCCCAATGAGCTGTTCATCTCGCTGCCCTATCCACTCAGAAAAAGGAAGCAAAATAAAACTTGTTATAAGGCATTTATTTTCATTATGTGTTGGAAAGGGACAATTCTCTCTTCAAAACAATTACAGAGATAATGCCACAATACCTACTGCATATTGCTTTACTGTTGAAACCAAAACATTGTCCAAAAACAGGTGCTTGGCAAACAAAAAGAAAATTAATATACTACCATTGAAATCAATGCTGTTAGATGAAAGCACCATCTTCATTGTCAGATTTGATCAGTCATGCAGTTGAAGACGCCAAATAGCAAGTATTTTGGGTTTTACAGTAAACCACGGTCTTTTATGGGTTTATATAATTCTATACAAATTTAAGTACAAAATGGGAATTATGATTCAGAAATCATAGTGAACCAGGCTGAAGCAAATCACAAGACACACTTGTTAACACTGTACAGCTGGATTTGAACACAGATACCAATGAACTTGTGAAACCTAGCACACACACAGAATGGTCCCCAAGATTCAGCCATGCTTAGGTGGGGAGCAATGCTGGAGACGAAAGACAATATCCAACACTATTCACACCCAGAGGGCCAATTTTCTCAAAACTGTTGGGATCCCAAGGAACTGTTGTTACTCCATTTTAAGAATGACAGTGTTTTTAGTATGTGGTTATCACAAGGGTATACACAAGCTGTATCAAATACTGAATCAGAAATAAATAATAAAAGATACATCTAATACATCTTTTATTTTTTAATATTTTTTTACAGCACTGACTTTACAAGAGGATAGACAACCCATTTTAGGGACTGCTAACATCTGAAACAAAGAAGTCACTATTTTATACTCAACATATACTCAACCTTTAATAACTTTATATATGTATATATGACTTTTCACACAAAAAAAGTTAAAATAATTTATATCTAAAAACTACTGTGTAAAGAACAAAGAAGGAAATAAAATGTGGGTTTCTTAAAAAAGGCTGGAAGAGGAAGACCTGATTTTCATAAACTCCATTTGCTGTTTCAGCTATTTCTGGAGTTTCAAAAGATTTTCCGGCCATCAACAAAAACTTCCCAATACATTGAGAGCCCTCTGCTAACTTATGACATGCTGGGCAAGGTCACCTGCTAATGAGCTCATGTGGGCCACAGGCATCTGCTAGCATCTGCCCCAGTGGATTCAGGATAAGAATCATGGAGAGAAAGAAAACATCTCCCCAGATTGCTATTAAAAACCACAGAGTGAAATTCTGGACCACTGGTATCATAGTGTCTACTGGCCAGGATTTTACTCCCAAGCCCTACCCTCCTTGCCCTCCTTCTGCATCACAGATACAGGACGTTTCCTCACAGTGAATTTTTTCATTTCCACAGGAAAACTACCCCAACAGCAGGGTGGACCAGAGCCCAACAGCACACACAAAGTGAAAATTATTTCCTTTGCTTGCTGCAAATGTTACTGTGCTTGTGTTGCTGAGGAATCACTCTAACATCTCCATTTATACCTGGGTCCTCAAAAACTTCAACCATCTTTAGTAACTTTTGTGGCCATGTACTTTTGACAGAATCCACGTAGGATCTGCAACCCATCCAGTCAAAAGCTCAGGTGTTGATGGCCTGGATCCACACACAGTGAACAGGGAAAGGAAAGGTAGTGAAGATGTGGAAAGTACTTTTCTGGAGGTTACATTCCTCTGAAATAGATATTAAAGCAATATTACAAATAAAATCAGTAATGTGATCTGCAACAGCATGTCCATTTATCTATGAAAGCGAGAGGAGATTATATTAAAGGAAATATTTTAATCTACACAAAGCATTTTCACATACTCCTAATTACAAAACACACGCCATAAAGTAATTTTATACTGAATGCAGAAATCAATACATCTCTTACTAAAAAGGAGAGAGGAAAAAAAACTTAGCAGGGTAATGAAAGTGAATTCCTGCAAGAGTGCACATGGGGAGACTGCTATGAACTCAAAATAGACTCTATTCACTAAAAAACCAAAACCCAAGATTTTCTGCACAGCTGTGGAAGGCAAGGCTGCAAGCTAGTGTGGAAAAGCCTGACTCACTTGTCACTGCTGCCACGCAAAGACTTTAGGAAACCAGTGTTTTAGCCTAAGAACTGAGAAGTCTGGATTTTTTTAATTGGATGGAAACAACAAGAAACATTTTTCCTTTGTTTTGTTTTGGTTTCTTTGCTAGCCAATTGAAACACCTCTGGCTCCATTTAATCTGTTGCCTTTGGACTGTTATTTGCCTCTGTTATCCAACCACTACTCCACCTGGTTGTTCCCTGGCTGGATACTGTTCATGTTTAATCTGAAGAACTGGAGGCTTTATCTTGAGCAATCCTCATAACCTCCTGAAAACCTCAGAGTCGGGTCCTTAATTTGTAATCATCTATAATGAAAACAAATTGAACTGTTAGATTTCCATCAGCACACCCTGCTACAGACCTCCTCTGCACAAACATTCCCACGTTGAGGATGGAGATCTTTGAACAGCTTTCTCATTACAACAGTCTGAATAGTACTAATAAATATATCCTCTCTGCCGCCCAGCCCAGTCAATCGGCTCCTCAGCATAAAGGTTGCACAGCCAGACGTGGTCAACCAAAGGCAAAACATCTTTGGCCCAGTGACAGTTCTACATTACACAAACCACAGGTGCCAGCACCGATGCTCCTGGTTTGGCTGCATTTCTGCAACTGGTTTTCACATTTTCACATAATGACCAGGATGTTCTGGCATTGGCTACAAACTCAAGCACAATGTGGCCCAGCCAGCTAGAGGGGGAGGAGGGTGGTGATGACTTTACATTGCAGGCAGCAGTAATACTACTTAAGTTCTCTTCAACAGGGAAAAATCTTCACCTGTTGAAGCTGATTATGTAATTACAGTGGAAACCAGAGTCCCATCTTCTCCACCATGCTGACACAAACCATGGAGAAATTCCAGTCAAGTTAATGGTGTTCTTGTGGATTTCTAACAGTGAAGGAGAACAAAAATAAATCCCTAAAAAGCTAACTGGTGACCATGTAATTTTAATACAATTGCTCCCATCAACACAGCAGTAATAGCGATGCCTCTGAAAACACAGAAAACCCTTTTTCTAACCCACAATAACAGAATTCAAACAGACATTATGGAAAAGCTCCTCGGATTGTCTGCAATTTTAAGAGCAAGGGCATTCTGGTATGGTCTAATGCTACTACACTCCTCTACTTTTACAAAGAAAGACAAGACTACAGAATATTAACTAACTTACTGTGAAGCTTATCTTAAATCAAAACTATTCTGAAATTACCAAATGAGGCAGCAATTCAGAAAAGCACTTTAGCATAGGCTTAATAACATACTCATGCTTGAATATTTTGCAATAATGTAACTGTATGTCTGGATACTTGGTAATTTACAGTTTTGGCTTTTAAAAGTTGGTCTCCCGATTTGCCCCTGTGATTTAGTAATATTCTAATATACGAGCCATAACATTAATTTCTGCAAGGAAATATAGTAGTATAGCAATTGCATGGTTATTTCTGTGAAAACTCTATTGTAATGCCACATCACAACAGGTAGCTGCATATCTGCACCTGGTAAATTAAAGTGATACCGATACATTCGATAAATAAAAAATAAATTACGGACTATGGGAAAAATGTCACTGATCACACCAATGATCTAAACTTGTTTTCTAGTTACTGCCAAGGTCTGGAGTAATATTTAAATATAGTATTTCTGTAAGCATTAAGAGAATTACAAAATAAACTTCTAACAATCATTTGTAAACAAGTTTAAAATGCACAATTATATTTCAGTAGTTTATTTTGGAGAAACAAAGCAGTGCAAAATAGGCCAACCAAAATTCAGAAGGCAGCCAGGAAAATAAAATTCTTATCTGATGTTCTAACTAGGAAACAGCATACAGACATTTCCATTGGATCCAACACTCAATTAATGTAAACATACTTAGTTTGAAAGGTCTTGAGTTAGTAAAGCAGTTTTAACATCATTGCTCCGTCCCCGCCACCCAGTAAAGAAACAAAAACCAAAAAACCAAAAAAAGCCCAAGCCATTGTAATAAAGGGAGCAATAGGCAAGTCTACAAACACTCCACCAGCTGGTTACAAGAAAGTACCATACAAAAATATGCACTGGCAAGTTCCTTCCTGAGGGTATCTTTTGTTACACATGTAACATAAAAACACTTTTTATTTTAAACAAACAAAAACAAACCCCGAAGTGTAGATGTCAATTTTATTTCAGTCATGGCTTTACGAAAGGTTTGGTCTGTCATGAATACTTTTATAAACCCCTATGTACATCTGACTCACTCACACCACAACCATCGGAGACCTGCGAGCTGCAGACAACATGGGATCCAGCAGCCTCAAAGCATACAAGGGTTGTGAAGCGTGCCCAGCTCAGAACTGATCTGCAATACTTGAGGAAGTTGGCTGCATTTACGTGTACCCTGGAATCTGATCGATACCACACTCATAAGGTCCTTTCAGTCCCCAAAGAAATATTTTAAAGTTAGTAATCCCTCTAGAGGTGGAATCATCTTCTATTGTGTAAATCATCCTGAAAAAATCAATCTCGGCTGCAGGAAATCCCCAAGAATGGCATTTTGGAAGAAGACCAATTTCTCCTAAGGAAAAATCATTACACAAAACAATTGCTACACGACACTCTTCAAAACTGTTTCCCCTCCAGGACTGGTACTATCAGGTAGGGTGGTGACATCTTTTTTACAGTTTAATCCTCTCTCCATGACCTACCTGGGCTTTAAGCTCTAGATCCTTTTGAGTAGCTATCTAACAGATGATACTAACCAAACTGGTATTAGATGCTGCAGTGGTGGATGCTTTATGAACACCTGCTTTAGAAAGACAGAAATTCCTGTATATGCAAGCTAGGAGCTTAACTAAGGAAATTTTCTTAACACCACCACTCTAAAATGTATATTAGGGCTTATAAGCGGAATAGAAGGCCGCTCCTTCTACCAAAATAGTGTCTCCATTCTCAGCACTTGGATATTTCTAATTTAGTGTTCAGAATTGGCAAAAGTTGCAGGAATTCTCAACAGCAGAAGATGCTGCCATGCTAGGAGATGCAATAGAGGGTGAACACCACTGGTTCACTGCATATCTCAAGAGATAACAAATTGGCCACGCTATAGTTTACAAAGAGTATAAAGCACTGTTGTAAATTACCATAGAGCCTCACCTGGCAGCTTGCAACAAAATAACGTGGTCTCCAAGCTAGAGCTGTCCTGTACTTCTACCTCATATGAAGGTACACAATTCTGTTTATATTTAATTTGCAGAAAAAAATGCACAGCAGCATGCATCTGTGGAAGGCAGCAACTGAGTTACCCCTCAGGATATGCAGACCAGGTGTACTGCTCCAAGGAAAATGTACAGCTCTGCCAGCCTTTTTTCAGGGCTCTCCCAGAGTCCTCACAAGTGCAATGGACAGAGAATTAAATTCTCCGCTAAGAGATCAGCTGCTTCCATTAACTCTTCCAGGATTTCAGTACTAGCAGACGATTGAATCTACTCAAATCACTCAGCCTAAATACTGGCACCCTCTCTGGATGAAATATGTCACTGTTGGCAAATGTGGTTAGAAGCTGCTTTTGACTGAAGCAGTGAGGCCTGGGGGAAGAACTGCAAGGCTGGAACAGGGGTGATCACCTTGGCTCTGCCCCTGAACAAGCAGGCTGCTCTGTCCTACTCAAAGTGCAGACGCTTCACAGCAAGCTACCTGTCAACATCTTGACTGGTCAATGTTTCAAGAGATTTGGTTTAGTGATACTGAAGTTATCTTAGCCTTCTTATGCAATGGCCTACCTGGAAAAAAAAGGAACAGGGAATATTTTAGGCAAAAGTCTCTAGCATTGTTACATTCAGACACTGCATTTCAAAATTATTATCTTCTTGATACCATGAGGTCCGATTTTAAAATGCTGGTCACCAGTGATTACAAAGAACAATAGAAATGAAAGAGCAACCCTCCCACAATGAAAGGACTAGTGTTAAAACACATGTATGTGTAAACTCTCTACAGATTTGCAACTGGAATCTGATGAAATGGATCTGAATCACTTTCTCACTCTTCCCCTTTCAGTCCGTTTTATCAGCGCATTAGGTTAAATCAAATGGAAGGGTTTTTTAATTTTGCTTTTTTGTGTTGTGTTTTGTGTTTGGTTTGGGGTTTTTTTTTCATTTTTTTTCTCAATTGTATTGTTACAGCCTGATCTGGCTCTGAGACCACAGTTTGTATCCCTGTGGCTTTTTCTCAGTCCATGGTATTGGCAAGTTATTGAGAAGAAGCTTTTGTTGCCAATGTAGCGACGCAGTGCTGCTGGAAGCTGGGGGACACTGCTGAGTTGCAGCCTAGTCTCTGGTGTTGCAGTTTTACTGAGCTGTTGGTCTCGCTTTCCACAATCCAGGAGGAGTCTTTTCCCATGACGCTGAGACAGCCTGTGCTAGCACAGCATATCCGCTCGTCCATGATCCCACCGGTCTGCTCTGCCAGGAGCTTGCTGCGGTTTAGCTGGGTCACCTCAGGTACCTGACCCTGCAGAACAGCAGCTATGTGGTTCAGGAGATCTGTGAAGAATTCAGAAACACCCTCGTAACCTGAAAAGAGAAAAAACAAAGGAAAGAAAAAAAAGGCAATTGAGTAATTTTCCTAGGTTCTTTGAAAGACTTCTTTTAACAGTTTATTTCTTGGTCTGTCCTTGCCCTCCAACTTATAATAAAAAGGCTCTTTTCCATGACATCATTTTAAGTGACAGCACAAGCAGATTAGCATAAAGAGAAATAGAGAATCTTGCAATAAAAATAATTTTTTTCCAATGAGAAAAACCATTGTCTTTCAGATTTGCTATTTCTTTTTCCTTCCAAGTATATATGTGTATATATAATTTTAGGTATATTCTACCATTTGTTGCCAAATCCAGGTTTTTCCCTAAGTTACAAACTCGGGAGTATGATGATCTTTTCCATCCTCTTTCCAGGTTTACTATGGCAAGTAGCTCTAATGTAAAGCTCCCTTGAGGGTTTGAACTCTCTCCAGAATTTGCCAGCAATACCCTCAGTTAGGAAAACCTCAGAGGACAGCAGGGTTGGCTTTATATCCTACAGAAAAGGCAGCTTCCCACTGTGTAAGAAGCAATGTAATGCTCGTCTAATCTAACCCGACTTGACACTTAAAACATGTTTCCTGCTACGTCTGAAAAAACACTCAAGGCACAGGAAACATGCACCCATGATACAGTATTTGGTAGAAACATCAATCTTTTATTTTGGTACTGAAACCACCTTTCTGCATGTTCTGTTAAGTGATTCCAGACAATTTACAATGCAATTTAATAACAAGTTTCCTGGTTAAAACAGTTGCTCAAATACCAGGAGACACGACATTTTTAGTGACACAAAGGGTAGCAGTAGGCGTACAGAGCTTCTGGCTCTATTTTAAACACTCTGGTACAGGCACAGTTTTATCACTGCATTTATTCTAAAATTGAACCAGACATGCAACATATGGGTACAATGTCTTGGAATGGATCTTAACTGCTACTGCATTACCTAAAATTGTTATCAGTTTGCCTTAGTATTTAGAGGTGACATATGACATTCGGTGTTATTAAATGGGATAGGTTGACTGTTTTAAAATGTCTATAAAAGTATTCTGAAGGTGATCTGGCATTAGTACAGGACACTGAAGCAATAAATAAGTTTAAAAGACCCATGTGAATAGCATACATTACACAGCAGCATATGAGCAGAACCAGAGACCACAAAGTAAATGCACATTTTAACACACTTTTAGTGATGTGATCACTGGGCAGAACAGCTCTTCAGATCCATAAATAATTCAATTTTGATCTCCATTCTCCTGTAAAGACCAACTTTCTTAGGCAATAAAAACCCCAACTTCCCAGAAACATAAGGTAAGAGGATAATTGTGGTGATTTTATGGTGTATTTATAACCCATATGTTAACCATATAACTCTTATTTAGGCTGAGACATTGCTATGAATTTTATTGTACTTGCTCACAGTTCTCCCAGATAATTAACAGGTCACACAAAACACCATCAATGTGAGATGACAGCTCATAGTTTTGCTTTCTCAAAGACAGATTCACCAAACAAACCATTCATTTCAAAACATCGAGTTTCTCAGTGCCCCACATGATAATCCACTGGTCGGCAGGGGGCAACTAGGACTCTTAGGGCTGGCCATGGGAGTCAGAACAGGATCTCCACCTCTTTGACAGAAGTGCTTGTTATGCTTTCTTGCTTATGTAAAAGCTGTGGGATTAACCTTCAAATCTACTCAGAGTGCTTCAAACACCCTGGGAATAAGCCATCTCCATAGTAACAGATTTAATATTCAGAGAGGAGATCCATAGTAGCCTAGAGTGTTCCATGTCTGCTCACTGAAAACAAACTAGCCTTGTTGAGGGGCACCTGCAAACACACAAAGTTGTTTTAAATATTTAGTAGGAATAAGACGGCCAGGTATTTAGTCCTGAAATCGGCAGACGTTACAGGGTAAGGAAGCTGTACCTAACAGATAGGCTCAGTCTGGGCAAGCCCTCTGCACACTGGGTGGAAAGGCCCGAGTAATTCTGCCTGGCCACTCAGAAGAAACTTCACAAAATTGTAAAAAAGAAATACAAGGAAGGAAGGAAGAGAACTAGATGTCTCAACTCTTGAGTCACAGAACACCCGCAGAAGGCTGCCAACTATGGATATTGCCTTGTTTGGTTCTGAGGGCTGCTGCAGGCCTCTCAAACAAATCAGTTGTGGGACATCACCTGTGCTACAATGATAACAAAATCAAGAAGGGTAGATTAAATTACACCTTCAGAAACTACTGGTAATGAATTGAGGGTTAGTGTCACACAGGGCATCAATGGAAAGATATAAGTTTAGCATGCCTCAAAACACAGCTTGCATGAATTGTGCTCCAGCAGGTGGTATCCTAGCACTGCCTGCTGAAACCATCTTGTAAGTGCTTGTCTACAACAAGCCTGAATTTTGCTATGCTGAAAACAGTCTCCAGAGTCCTCTGGCTGAGCATGGATAGGAAAGATGTCCACCCAGCAATGCATCTGAAAACAAGCACCCACTTCTGCAAGCTTTGGTGGAGGCAAGAAATGGCTATGAGCATTTTTAAGCTAGCATTACAGATGCTACCTGCCCAATTTTTCAGAGACTCTCCCTGATCTGGCACATGTTCTGCTCCTCTGCATCTTTCCCTAGCCAGAGAAAAATGGATAGCCCATGTCCTGCATTTGTGCCAATGTATTAAGACAAAGTGCATGTTCAGATCTGATGCTTTTCATATTCACCCAGAGCCAGCAGTCCAACTCCACGGGGACAGACTGCAGAACACACACACAAGCCACTGTTCAGGCTGGCTGAGCTCAGCCACAGCCACAGAACAGCAGGCTATGTGGATGGAGCCTTTTCTGTCACTTATCTGAGGTCAGACAAACATAAACCCCACATGCTATGTGACTGTGCCTACAGTCAGATATCTCAGCTGGTAACCACTGCTAAATATAGTACCAGTGGTTTCCCACTGAACAAGAGACACTACGGGCCTTTCAGACATTTATCTTTAAAATCTTTTTTGAAGAGTTGCTGGTGCTAATGGAGCAGGTAACAGACAACATCCTCCTGCAGGTACATCTGCTCTCACTTCTGACGTTAAACTCATCTCAACATGACATCCGTGGAGTGGCAGGTTCAAATGAGCTTCAAGCCTGGTAAACATAAAAGACAGCACACAAGTAAGGCAGCAAGCCTCTAGGCACCTGGACAAGGCTTTGGTTAGGCCTGGCCCCAAGCTGCGGCTTGAGCTCTGTGGAAGAGGCTGTGAATGCTCCTTATAGGGCACCTCTTTCCCTCCCTTTCTCAAAGCAATGGTGCAGAGATAATGCAGCAGATCCCTGGACGGTCTAAGTTGGGTCCAGTTTGGCTCTACTGCAACCATTGCAGGCTCGGATGATTTCAGGAAGAGGAGCAAGGGAGAGCCCCTTCCCGGGACTGCACTGAGCCAGGAACAGGGAGATCCCACTGCTGATGCAGCCCATTAGTTATTCGTTTGAAGTGGCTGAATTTGAAATTCTCATTAGCAAGGTGCTGGCCCTGTCAATGAAGTCAGCCCTTGAACCTGTTCAGCCTTTATTCATACTGGCCCTTGGAGAGAAATGCAGTTGCCTGGGCTGAACATGCTTTAGAACAACAGAGTATTCTATGCTGAAATGTAACTTTGCTGCTGTTGCATTTTATGCCATTGCTTCTTCTCCAATCTCAGCAGCCCTTGAGGGCAAGGGCATCTCTCTCTCTCAGTTCTGCTACCTTTTACAAATCTGAAGGCACTTTTGTCTCTCCCAGCCTTCTCTTCCATATGTCCAGTCCCTGCTGCTATCCTCTAGACTTACTCCAGCTGGTCTTCAACCTATCCCATGGCGATAAAGCAAGTAGCTACCTTCACTACCCACCTGTTCACCACCAAAACACTGCTGTGTGAGACACAATATAGGTCTGTCCATAAGAAGCTTCCCCATGCTCTCAAGTTTCCTACAAGAACTAAACCACTCTATTAATTCAATGTCCCTTCAAAGATCAATTACTGTGCAGACTGAAATACAGAACTCAGTCTGAATATCGAAAACTATTGCCTTAGGGTAGAAGTACAGCAGAGCATGAGGCCAAAGGCAGTTCTGAAAACTTCTGCCACAATAAGAAGACATTACTCATCTCTAAATATGCAAATATATGTTTGTCACGAGTTGCTCCCCAATCTGGACTTTTCAACATTTCAAGAAAAGGGGAATTTTACTCTGTGCAAAGTACTGAATCCAAAACAATACTTGAAAAAATATAAAAAACCTGAAACACCAAACCAAAATGGAGGATGTATCAATGCAAAAGAATCTCCTGCATCACTGACTTCAAGACCCAGTGTCTGAAATATAATCCCATTCATAAAACTGATATGGCTCCATCTGACACCAAATTTAGGTTGTTTCACTGCTCTTTGCAGAAGAGCATTTTCATAGGTCTGCAGATTGCATCAACACCATATGGTAGAACTGTGATGCAAAGTGACCTGAGAATAGCAGAGCTGAATATTGAAAGGAAGCCAGTCACTGTGGAGATACACCAGCAAGGCACTACAGGGCAATAGTAGGACTGAGGACCCAAATGAAAGATTTAGGAGACTTGAGGCTCAGGGCAAGATCTCTAGATGTAAAGACACCACAGCCATATTGAAAACTCAAAGTCTTCAACGACAGGTTAAAGAAACTACGAAACAGCCTGTATATGTCTCTGGGAAAAAACATCACTATTCAGGTACTGAGAGGAGATTCTCAAAGAGAAAAATCCCATACAAAAGAGCATCAAATGAGATGATGTATTCTTTTCCTGTGTTAGACTACTTAATTTAGCACAAGTGACAGACCTTCTCTTATACGCACTTAAAAATCCTTTCAACAATTCCAGCGGTCAAGGAGCTTATTTAGTTGTTTCCAAGACATATGTTAACTAAAAAAGCAGAGGATAAATTTACCTAGTTTTAGATGCTCTAATCTATTCTTTTACTCCAGGATGCACTTATGAGTGCACTTGCAAGGATACTAACTCTTCACAGCACTCTTCTGTGCACCTACAATTTTATCATCTTCAGATTCCTGGTACTATTTTTGTGCACAAGTGTCTTTTTGTGGGGAATCAGTTTGCACAGGAAGAGATTTTCAATGGAACAGTTTGTTGCTTCCACCCCCTCATCTTTTTTAATGGCACAGTGTCTGAAAAAAACAGAAATCTTTAAAGGTTCTCCTAAAATAGAATTTACTATTCTTCTTTTCGTTTCAGAATGAGGGCCAGGTCCAGAAAATCCAGGTTCCAGCACACAGTCCTGGACTGCAGTTCCTGGGCATCCCTTTGCAGGGAAGGGCATGACGGCCATGTTACAACTGGTCACTAAAATTTGACCATATCTCCTAAGAGCCAATATTTCAGTTGCCAATTCCATATCTAGATTAGAGTTCTCCCCTTCCCAGATTGACCTGTATTTGATCTCAGAACCATCTAGATGCTACTTTCCTGTCCCCAACTTGGGAAGCAATGATGTGAGACACCAGCAGTAAAACTTGTTCCACAAAGAAGGAGTGGAAAGGCTTTTCTCACCTGGGAATGCATTTATATCAATGACCGCATGCTGCCCAGTCTGATTGTTAATGATGATGTCAATTCCGAAGAGGGAAACTCCCAGAGCTTGCCGGAGTGCCTTAGAGATTTCCCGGATGACATCGTCGTTTGGCCGCTCAAATACTCCTTCAATTTTATCCAGCTATAATGGAAAAAACCACATTATTAAGGGACTCTGAAGGAGCCTTTTTAGTGGAAAGATTGATTTTCAGAAGTTTCCAGGTGCATATCCACCAAATCTAATTGTAGACCACCATTGGCATGAAAGAGAGAAAGACACCAAAGAGAAAACTGCTTTCATAATTCAGAATCCTTCCTATATTGGAAGTTCATCTGCTCTAAAGTACCTAGTTCTTCCTCCTCATACTGGTGCAGCTGGAGAAGCAGAGCAGTGTAGGAATGAATGGAGAATCAGACTCGCTGTTTTAAGTACTAGATCTACACTTTAAAAAACATATACAGGTGGCATATTTAACCCTGCCTGTAAATATTCTGGATATCATTGTTATTTCAATGTAGATCAAGGTCTACACTAAAGGATTGATAGGACAGAGTCCCGTTGTTAGTTTAATCTGAGCCATACAATACAACTCAGCTGATATCTTCAGGGTAGAGCATACTTTTTGTGTGGGTTTTCATGTATAAATTATTCAATCAATATTTATTAAAATTAGTAACTCAGGTTACTTATGACTAGAAGATGCAATTTGCTTCACTTTTTACGTGTTACACAGCAGAAGTATGCTGTTATGCCTACAGAAGCATGTATGGAATATGTATGGTTATGAGTGAAATGGCAGGTAAACTACAGGAACAAACTCTCAGACGAGAGTAAATTCTTAGGAATGGTTTCTCCCTTAACATAACCATAAAGAGATTTATGAATAGTACAATTACAGTTTTAATATTTAGCATCAGTGTTGCACATCAAATTCAATCAAATACGAGACTAATCCCCATTAGAGCTTGTGAAACAGAAAAGAATTTTGAGACTGAGATATTGAAAGGACCCAGTGCTGTAAAGCGACTTTCTCAGCAGTCGAGTGCCCAAGAACTTGTTAGGATTGACATGTGCAAAGCTTATTAAAAGGACTGGTAATGCTAGCATGAAACTGCAGTGTGCTGGCAGTCTCGAAGGACACCCAGAAATGGTCCTGTGGTCACAGCTTGGGCATGCTCACATGGCAGACAGCTACTGGCCCTCTGTGGCCTTGTGCCAACACCATTTTTCTGCTTGAAGTTTCACTCTTTGTCTTTCTTCACAGAACTGAGTCCTAGAAGGATGATTTATGCTTATTAATCTCTCTGGACAGGAAAAAGCCAGGTGTTTGCATTTAGAACCTCGTTTTTCCCTTTGCCTAGATTAGCCCTGGGGAGTTTGGGCATGGCAAACAGCACAGCCCTGCTGCATCAGTGCTTCCTCACCGGAGCTCGGTAAGGAAAACCAGAGGGGTACACAGTCATGCTGGTTCGTGGTACCAAACAGACCTCAGCCTGCAACACAGAAGCAGACAACTTGTGAAAGAGAGTCACTAGCTACTAACGCTTCCATAAGAAAGGACTAGATAGTTTTCCAGCCGTGCTAGAGGGAAAAAGACCAAGTGTACTTACTGCTGTTAAGACGGATGAAGACTCTGGTTTGGAAACATTGTGGCTGTTGAAAAATATTGATTCTCTGTCTGCAATTAGAAACAGGTTGTAAATAACTTTATACCAGATTTTAATTTCCAAAGGAATAGTGCAAGGAACAGTAGGTGGCACTGCAGCCCTGGGAATCTTGTCCTGGTCCCCACTGGACCATCCCTGCCACCCACCTCACCACACTTGGCTGCTGGCACTTGGCTGCCTGCACAGGCAGGGACCAACAGACAGGTCACCCACAGTTCTTGGACCACAGATAAACAGAACCATGCCCTGGGTTAACAGAAATTAGTTTCCTTTCCTTCAGCAGAGCCAATTACCTAAGTCCAGTTAGATAATGAAGTTAATTTTTACTAATTTGCCATACTCAAAGTGACAGTTCCAAGGGGAAGGTGTGTGACAGAAGGGGGAAGCTGCACTCACTGCAGGCAGTAGGCCAGTAGCACCCAGGGTACACTGAGATCCCTGTGAAACTGGGGATCATCAGATCTGCCTAGTCAGGAACCTGTGGCATGGCCCCCTCAAACTCTCCTGATTTGGTAAGAAAGTGAAACACTTACCCTAACCTACCTACTAAGCTTATTTTTATGTGGACTTGCAGACAACTTTCAAGGCTTACACTAACAGATGAGACATTAGCTAAGGCATTTTCAGAAAGATGCCTTAAAATGTTCCCTTCAAAATGCAAAAGGATAGAACAACTGTCCTAATAGTTTGTACGAAGACAGGTTCTGGCCTACTTAGTTTGATCAGGACATAGAACAGACCTAAATGTAAATACAGGCATACATAGCTGCAGACAAGGACTTTTACCAGGCTCCTAATATACCTATACAACCAAAATACATATTTGTGTGCAAAATGCAATGGACAATGGACATAGTACAATCTGCAAAAACACTAAGCAAAGGGACAAAAAACTGGCACTTGTTTATTCATGTCCTTTAGTTTGATCCTATCTCCACCTCCTGGATTTGTCCAGTTGCAAGTAGGTCATGCTCCCATCCATGTGCTGCTAATTCCTTTATGCTTTTGGTGGGCCACAAAAATGCAGTTCTCTGGAAAGGAGTGCTTTTTCCATAAAGGAAATCTAAGTAATCTTTAACGAGAAACCTTCAAGTGCTGCTTTCTAGTGACATATAGAAGGATCGCTGTCCTCACTGACAAATCCATTCCTCCTTACCCCCAACACATCTAGTATCTACAAACCAAAGGACACTTCCCACCAGGGTTTTCAACACTGGGCCTCACATGAACAGGGAGGCTCATTTAAGGGAGAGCACAAGTGATCCTTAATTTAAACACACATACATAACCAAGGTAAAAATAGGGAGAGGAAGTTCTGAAATGATGGAATCCAGGAAATTCTCTCCAAAGCACATTTATAAACAAACTCCGGAACAAATGACACATGAACTTGCTGTGAAATGAGAGAACTCTCCCCCTTTCCACATGACATAAAACACTGTTTCTAACAGGTGAGACTCAGGTTACCATTGCATAAATATTTACTATATGAATGTCATTCGTATGTATTCCAGAGCAGGTGAGTTATTTCCCTTCCTATTGAAATAATACAGAAGAGGAAACATGGTATGTCAGAACCAGCTGCCTTCGCTTCAGCAGTGTTTTCACAGATATTTTTCATGTTTCCTGACAAGGCTCCAAGAATGGACATTTTCTTTTAAATCGGTACAACTGACCTGAGATTCCTGCAGAGAAGTTCTTTAAAGACGGTCTTTTCACCACTGTGTAGGACTCCCCAACCACGAAGACTTTATACAGCACGGCGTTGTGGTTGATGAAGCTCTGAATGACACAAGGGGGGCGAACAGCTTTCAGGCCCTCCTGGTTGAAGATGATCGCCATCTGGAAACAGGCACACACAGTTGTGCACAACTCTTGCAACAGTTTCATGCTTACCCCCACCTGCCTAGCAACCAGAGGGAACATCTACTGGTGGCTGTATATTGACCATGTGTGAATTACTTCTGTGCATCTATTTCATTACATTTCATTTAACTGACACACAGCTCTCTGAACACTACTGGCAGTGCAGCTTTCATTGTCAATCAACATTTTCTTCTCAGCTCTTTGCAACTTCATTTTCTGCATTTAGTTGGGAAGCTACTGCAACTGTAGGTACAACAAAAGGGTAAAACATCTGACCAACACAGATGACAAAGTTTGTATTGAATACAAGCCTGTAGCATGAGAACAACAGAAGGAATAGCTCTGCTGTACTAACTGTAACTTAGTTGCAACAACCTAAGTATTCAGGCTTCACCCACACCATCAGAGAACATTTTTCAGACTCCAGTAGTTCTTACTGCTAACAAACGTTGGCCTACTGATTTTCCTTGGTTTCACCCCATTACTCCAAATGGATAGTCCTCTTGAAGGCACTGGAATAAATATGCCAAAAAGGAAGGCATTTATAGGGCCTGAATGATGACCAACAGCTGCCTCAGGCAGCACGGAAGCAATGCTGGTAGGTGCACAGAAATACTTTGACGAGACAGCTTATCTTCAGCACATGTTACACTGGTCTTTCCATCGACCTCTCCATTACCAAGCTCACATGCATATATAATTAGCATAACCACAGTGCCCCATTTTGCAGGTTTGTTGTTGGAATAAGGGTGCTGACATGGCTCCTATTAGTGAGGATAAGCCTAGGTTTGCTCTCTATCCTCAAAGCCCTGAAAAAGCTATGCTCTAGGGATCTGAATATTGACCTCTCTTCATTACTCCAGCAATGCTGGGCCTTGTTATCCAGTGGCAGTGGGGCAGTTGGTAGTAAGGTCAACTTACAAAAACACGTAAGGAGTGTTCAAGGTCAGAGCACATGACATTCATTTTATCTTTTTTTCCTCTGGAAAAAAGTCCCTCCCACAGGGAGGGATGATTTGCTTAGAACACCCTTCTCCTCTTAAGAGTCTTGAAGACAACAGCAAACAGGCAAGTCTTGAGCCTGCTGCCTACCTCAGTCAATGTAGGATGCAAAACACTTATCAGAAAAATTCCTAAGCTCTGAAACACAAGTGGTTTTATAAGACTGTAAATATTTTCTCACTGTCCTGATTGGGCCTACTATTTTACTCAGGATGCAAGACAGTCCAGAGAGGCTAAGAGAATTCCTCTGGGTCCTACAGTGAGTCCACAGTGATACACAAAATAAAATGGGAGCTTCCTGCCTCAGCATGGTGCAGATGAGTTACACTGCTTGCTTGTGCTTTCCATATACTTTCTGTCAGTTTTCGTGCTTAGTGCCTTAATGAAGTCAGGGTCACTGGAAGGATTTTACAAAGAAACTTTATCCCTTTATACTCTCTCTCATGTATTACATATGATCAACTGCTCTTTTGATGAATGCTGTACTTTCAGACTGAACTTTTGCTAACACCTTAGTTTGCTCCTGTAAAAAAATAGCAAATATAATAGGTTTTTGGGTTTTGTTTGTTGTTCAAAAACATGGCTGTGGTAAAGGATGTAGTGATTACACATTCATAGTTAAAAGTCTGAGCACATTTTGTCCTTATTGCTCCTAATCTTGTAGTCTACATTAGATCACCTGTCTGCACACATGCACAATGACTCAACAGATTAACATTTTCTGAGTTCAAGTCAATGTGTCCATTCAATACATATTTGCAGCTGATATTCTTACTGTCTCTATTACACCAGGTGCACAGAGTGAATTTGCAAGTGGTAACTACATGTGCAAGAAACTTCTCTAACCAGCAGAATCATCCATCAAGATGATTCACAGCAACAACATCGTACCTCATTTGTTTCTTACTGGTGGCAAGAAACATTCTTCCTCCTCCTGTGTAGACTGCTGGTTTTATATAACCTACAACATCTCACTGGCAAGAACTGTGCTGTTCCTATAGTGTTCTCTTCCAATATTAATTGATTCCCAGAAAAAAACCCCACAAGATGAACAGGTATTTATCAACCTATTTTAGAAGTGTGGAAAGCCAGAGAGTTTATCTTCTCAGAACATAACTGACCTAGACTACTGGAAACCGACTACGTGAAACCTCTCTTCTGCAAAGCTCTGTGCTGACAGCCCATGGACTAGTACACAACCCATATAACTCCTGTGGTGTTGCGTTATGCTGGTTCACTGTGATGTCTTATGGTTTTTAACATGCATGAATAGAGCTCCAAGAATTCGCTCGCAGGGTGCACTTGCTCTTTGTCATCTAGCACAGACCTGCTGTGTCTGGCAGTAACATGGGAACAATACTTGATATCATAATTTCCAAATAGCATTCCTCATTATAAATGCAGAGCTGTCTTGAAGGTAAAACTAAACATTTGCACCAGTATTTTTTACTGACAATGTCCTTAAGGAATTCAGTCTCAAAAAGCATAGTGATTCTCTGCCTTTTTCTCACTCAGAAAAAGTAATTTTGGACACATTTCTTCAGGTTATGGGTCTCTCATGGCAGCTTCACTGAAGGTTAATTATGTTCTGACCTGCTGACAGCCAGGAAGCACAACTTCCAGCCATCATCTCTGTTCAAGTTTAACAAACGGTGCTGGCAAAGCAGGGTTCAAGTGCTGAGCTGGCCAAGGCAGCTGCTAGTGCAGTGTGGTGTCTGCACTAGTAGAGCTGCAGGACACCACAAGGAGGTTAACAGCACCTTGGCTTAACTACAGCATGTTCTCACATGAGAAATGAGGAGTCCACCAGCCTTGGCTGGCACAAAACCCAAACTCCAGCCTGCACCTTCAGCTGTCCCTGTTAGCCAACATTTGAAGTTTTTGAACAGACATCTTATGAAGATAAGCAGGTTTCTGGTCAGTGTTTTGGTTCTGGTGTCAACTCTGCAGTGAAAATACATCTACAGAAAATGAAGTTGTTTACCAAAAGCCAAAGAAGGACTCATTTATAAAACAGGCAACAATTTATTTCTAGACCTATGCTTCATCTTTTAGACAGACTGTACTGTAAGCAAGTACTTATTCTATGCTTCCCTTGACATTATTGACCATAAGCAATTACAAGACAGTTCCACTCTGACCATAAATACACTTTGGATCATTCCTGAGAACTCAGCAACTCCAAAAGTTGCTACTACTATGTAAAGTACCATGCAAGACTTCAGGCTTTTTTCCAGGGGTCCTCCTAGGCTCTCGTCATAAGTTCCTGTGATAAAGTCCAGCCTACAACTGAATTTTAGTCTAATTTTTGCTCTGAAAATGGAATCCTGGCAGGAGGCTGAGGTGCATCTCCATGGTATGAAAGATCAAAGAAAGATTCACCAAGGAAACAAAGTCCAAGCCTGACCGGACACGAACTGAAAGGTTCATGCATTTCAGGCTGCAGTTGCAGAGGAACTCCTGACAGAAACATCAGCAAGGAAGATTGAGTCTGAAATTCATTAAATAATCCAGAAATTCATAAATTAATCCAGTCCCCAAGTGTTCTTGGGAATGACAGCAAAAATTTATAGCAGTTGCTCTGGCAAATAATAGGACTGTCTGTTGGCTTGCGAAATAATCCAAGGTAAGGCCTGACTGAAAAATCTCACTGCATTTTTAAAAGAAAGTGCTGGTCAGTTAAGATTTCAGCCATAGCCATTCTGCTAGTCTAGACTAACATTTTACTTCAGGGTCTTCAGCTCTCAGAGACATTTCAGCAACACAGCACATATTTCAGGAGCAGCTGGGAAACCTGGACTCATGACCACGTTGCTAACAAAGGAAGCTGGGAATTAAAAGAGCCAGCAGCAAGGGCTGGATTCTCAAAACTGAACTGCAGTAAGCAGGAAGGCAGGAAGCACAAATGGAAAAGAATTAAAACAGGACTCAACTCACCTAAATTTAGAGGAAGCTAGTCTCATAGGTAATGCACTCCTTCCAGGAATATACAACCATTTTAGCTCCAATTGCCTTACAGGAAGGCAGATGAGCTCTACCAGCACTGTTCTCCCACAGATCCCACTGTGTTATTACAACTGAACATGCCTGGAAACCATCTCTGTTTGTTGCTCCTTCCCCTCAAGGAAAGAAGCCAGCTGCTCCATCTGAAGAACAAACCCACTTCTCATCTGTACCACATACATGTTGGAAAAGTAACACTGTGGGATGGAAACACTTATTTAGTGTGACCTCTTACCAAAGGAGAGACTGAAGGAGATTCCTTGGAGACAGAGCTGACTGGAGACTACAAACTGCTAGACACAACAAGGTGATAGAAGCTAGAAAGTGCTAAAAATAATTTCCATGTCAGGAAGTTCAAGTCATATTTAACTTCATTTCAGATTTTTTAAAAAATAATGTTGCACTTAAACATGAGGGAGAGGCAGGGAAGAAAAGTTGTTTGTGCACAGACCTCATTCGGCCTACTACAGGATTGGAAATCACCAGCCAAAACAGCCTGGGGGGGACTGGAAGCAGGGGGATAATACTGCAAAGTTTTTTAACTTACCTCATGAGAATTGGTTCCATGGGCCACTCTGGTTTTACAAACTGGGTAAATAAAAAAGAAAAAAAAATTCACCACTGAAACAGGACACACAAACCCCTTATAATCCTGTTCCCACCCACACATGCAAACACTGGAGTTCACCAGACCAAGGCATTGACTGTACCAGACACCAGTGACAGTCTCTGCTTGAACAGTGTCCTCAGTCATTGCAAGGCTTGGTTTGCTCCAAGCCCTGTTCTCTGAACTCCTCCCTGTAACTCAGGTGCAAGCGCAGATCATTATTAGGACTGGACAGAGTTGCAAAGCATCAGCTAAGAAGTTAGTATCAGTATGGGATTGCCATCCTGCCTACTCAGAGAGCATCTTCACAAGTATGTGATTTTCTTCTGAAGCTGGAGCTACTTTACAGGTACCACAAAACACTACTGTGCTGAAAACAAAGGAATTGAGATATGGTGAAAACCAACTTATTTTCCTACTTCCCTGTTTTTGGAGAAGAGTAGGAAATCTAATGACCTTTATCAAACTAAGATACAAGTTATTTTTCACAGGAAACCACAGAGGAGGACAAAGAAAGGTAGAGAGTCCAGCAGTTCTTTTTCCATCACATTTCTTATCTGCTCTGTATATCCTGGTTCTCACCTCCATCCTAAGAGGAGGAGTAAGACAGTAAGACAAAAGAAACAAAATGCTCCTTCTGCTAAGAAACCAGAAAAGAACTGAAGAGCCTGGAACCCACATGATCACTAGAGCTGATGTTACTTATGTGTTAAGCAAAAGAGATGAAAACTTGCAAGTAGGGGGTGGATAGGATGAGGTTTCTTTGGAGGTTGTTGGAAGAATCAAATTGCCAGGCAAGAGGACAGGCAGCTATGAAAGGCAGATGACCTGCACTAGAATCCAAAATAAGTTGGTAACTTGAGATTTTGGAAAGTGGTATACGAAGTCTCACAGACACATGCTCTGGAGAACCGAAGCGTTTTTAAGAAAAAATAAAAAAAGAGAGAGGAAGAAGAAAAAGCACTCCCAGAGTACCAAGTTGTATAAATTTTAAGTGCTATTTTTTAATTTCATTGTCATTTATAGAGGTTGATTCAGACCTTCTGGATATATGGGCTATGCTGCTGACTACTGAGCACCAGTCAGCCTGTATTGAGAGCACAATGTGAAGAGGGGGTCAAAGTCATTCAGTGGGCTTTAAATTACTGCTTCACAATCTAGCTTCAGGAGACCTGCCTCATTTGGGAGAGCGATGGCAGGGAGGGCAAAACATGCTTTTTCCACACAACTTTACCTCTGAACCTTACAAATGAGGCAAGCACCAAGGGAACAAACACCGACTAACCGATTCTGCTCACTTTATACTGCAAGGAATCAAATAAAGGAACGAATTAAAGCACAAGCCCCACAATGAAACTTGCTACAAAGCACAAACAGTTCATAGCAGCTGTTTGAGGCTGTGGGCCCTTGGAGTCTTTTACGTATGGTAGTTTTTTACCCTTTTTCTTCTACTCTCTATGATTATATTTGTAGTCTGGATCAGGGGAAGGGAGAGGTGGGTGAAAAAAGAGGAATATCAGCAAGGCAGTGATTTTCTCAAGAAAAACAATGAATGCAGCTGGCAGGAAAAACACCTTGCACAAGTTCAGGGCAAGAGGCTAACTTTGTTAGAACTATTAGCATTTCCCAGGAATGCATGTTTACTTTAGTGAGGTGTTTAAAGTAAGGAACATCAATAAAAGGCAAAGTAAAAGCTGATAGGGAGGCTTTGTTCCACATTCCAAACGCTGCTTTAGAGCATTTATTTTAGGAAGGTTTCAACAACCGTGACACTTTTGGCAGTGAAACCCACACTCCTACAATGTTGGCTATGCCTTGGGGGATGCATGTGCAATATTCAGAACCTACTAGAAGCACCAAGAAAAAGCCCATGTACATACTGAATGGAAATGCCAGTCCATTCTTCTCTATAAGCTCCAAGGTATCTTCTCCACAGGCACTTGTCAGCTCCATAAAGGGTGGTGAACAGATCCTCTCATCTGCAAGACAAAAAAAAGACTCAGATTGAGATGGGGGATTTAAGTTCTCAGCTGCATCATGAACAGCTCTCTCCATATTAATTGCTTCTTGATAGTCCACCTTAACAGCTGAAATTAAAGCACCAGAAAGATTACAAGCCAAGACTGAATTTGGGTTTCTGGAAACATTTCAGAAGATGAAAGGCCCAATTTTCAGATAATCTAAATGGAAATATAAAGCCAGTATTTTCAGTCAGGCAGCAAAAACGATCACCTGCTTAGGAACATGCAGCTGCACAAGACTTAGCCAGTGAGGTGAAAAGCAGCTGGGATCTTAGCTCTTAACTTTATGCCTTCAATCATAATTTTCTAAAACATTTTACAAAAAACTGAATGGTCATCAATTGTGACTGGAACAGGCAGTCTCACAAAGCCATCATTCCTGTAGGGCTCCTCAGGTGGCAGATTCCAGTGCAGATTTACTTCAGACAAGGTGCCAGTCATGTAATACATACTGCTGTTCATTGAGACCTCTCTGCCACAAAAGCAGTGCTCATTTGGTCTGGCAAAGCCAGTCAGAGCACCACTGAGACACCAAGACACCATGTCAAGGCTGCTCAGTGCGGTCCGGTTAAAGAGAAAGAACACAGGAACCATGGTAAAATTGAACAGAGCAGGTCTGCTGCAGAGTGTTTCTGCTGATGTTGCGCTGTTCACATGGAGCTGTGGGAAGGCTGGGGTCAAAACCAAGCCCTCTTAGTGACTCAGTAGGTTGACTTTCTCTAGGATTCACCTCCTGTTCACTGTAAGAATACTTAGATTCCCCTAGGAATGCAGCAGGAAAGGGAGAAACCACTGTAAGACTCACAGGACTTGAGCATAAATTGTTCAAGAGGGCTGGGTTTGAATTTCAAGTGCAAAGAGAACCTTGGCTTCAGCCACGGCTCCAGGACAGGTCAGCAGGCCCAAGGATTTTCAGACAAAAGCTGTGCACACATTGACAAAATCCAAATCAAGAACATAACCCACGTACAAGTGACTATCCAATTTACCTCCTCAGGGAGCATAAAGTACTACTTTCATGGAGTTTTACATGTGACCAGGTTAACTTTGGAGCCATCAAGGAGTTATAACTTGAGTTAGCTGCACAGTACTGAATGTAATTCAGAATGGGTCTGCCAGGACTCGCTTTTAAGACTTATTTCAAGAGAAACACTGTGACACTTTTCTCCAAGAAAAAAATGGAGATGAGCACAAATGATGGGAGCAACTGTATCTGGTAAACTCAAGTCACAGGTTTATACCAACCACCAACTTGTATTAAAAATAAGCAAAACATGACTGTTATTACCATTCACATCTAACCTAGTGAGCACAGAGAATCCAAACAAGTGGAGCCCATTCTGTCCAGATGGTGCAGGAACTGAAAAGTACATGTGAACTAAAATCCCAGCAAAGTTAACCATATACTCTGAGAGAGCCATGCATTCAGAAATCACTTCATAAACATTGTTTAGATTAATGCTTTTAATTTCATTATAAGTATATATATAAAGAAAATTGAATCATCTCTGAAAATTACAGAGATGCAAAACTCTCTATATTTTGGTATACATAGCTCAATACATCCTCAAGGCTTTGAGAATATCTGAGAACTCTGACCATTAGCAGTGCTGTTGCTAACAAGAAGTTTTCTGAGAAAAGAAAAGGCTATTTTCATACATTCTAAAAGGAGCAGAAAGATTGATGCTTTGAGGTCAACCTCTACAAAGCTAAACAAAACATCCCGGACTTCAAAGCTTTCAGTTTGCTGCTATGAAAACAGAAAGCAGCATCCAAAAGTGACAGGTACTGTAATATTTACAAGCCTCTGCCAGACCGAAAGTTCCTTAGTTGGATGAATTTAAGGAATAAGATTTAGATTACAGATACTTGGGAACAACTTTGGCTTGGCAGCTCTCCCACCCACATGCTTAAGACTCACAAATAACTTTGCCTTCAGAGTGCAGATGCAGAGGGACGTATGGTTCCATCTCACTTCCCTCCATTTCTCTCCCATGCAAACAGGAACAGGAACAGGAGACAGGGAGGATTCAGTTTTCCTGCTGATTACATGACACTTGCATGGGGAGATGAAGGAAGGGGCAAACAGTAATTCCTTTGACATTGTACTTAGAGAAGACCATGTGGATCAACAAAAAGTAGCACAGAAGACTCTTAGCATCTCAAAGTGCTCCCGATGACGTTGCACAGCATTGGCATTTTCTCCACCAAGAAGGCAATTCTATCCCACTGAAACCTCTAAAACAGACCATTAATTCACAGCCAGACCTGCGGACAAACAAACCCTTGCTCAACACAAGATTTCAGTACAGCCTACAGCTAGAAAACTGCCGCTCTGAGTTTAATTGCACACACTGGAATTCTGAAGATAGCTGTAGGTTTAAAAAAAAAAGAGTCCTCCCAGCTGCTAGCAATCATCCTCTTCTCCTTCCCAGGGTGGCAAACACATGCTAAAGCTTTCTCTCATCACCAAGCTCCTGCTATCAGACTGACAGGAGAATCTGCACACCTTCTCTGCACTGAGGTCTAGGACAGTCCTAATTCAGTGGCTGAGGGTCAATTCAGTACTAATTTACATCAGCATGGAACTACACCATATGATCCACGTGGTGCAAATGAACACCCAGTGGTACACCAAACCCTCCCCTCTCCTCCTGCCAAACTAAACTGATTTAATGTGAAATTACTGAGCTGTGGTCAGGTGCTGGACCCTTGGTACTGTCACTACTTCTTCACAATCCAGCTGTGACAAGACACCATGAAAAATCACTGCTAAGAAGAATGACAGTAAATATATACAAACAAATAAACATAACAGTCTAGAGGTGAGAAAGGTAATATGATTCTGGCTCCACCTAACTCTAACCCTGTTGATGCAACAGCCTAATCCTCTAGTCTAAAACCAACCAATATTCTCATTTGCACCTGAGAGCCCTAGTGTGGACAAAGCACTTTCATAAAAGCAGTGAGAACTACTATAGCATGAGGCCACAGCCATGCCACACCTCCCATGGAGCTGCACTGGTCATGTACTGCTAGCAGAAATGACCTGATACAATGCAGAACCTATGCAAGGAGCTGATGCTATTGCTCTTCAACCATCAATACTCAGTTCTTTGTTGTGCACTGAGATGCTACTGACTGGAAGACTCTTCTTCTAAAACAGCAAGTTTGGAAAAGACTCTGCCTCATCTTCCATCCTTGGCTATGTACAAGTGACCTTAAATCCCAAACGATTATTACAAATGCAATTTTTATGCTTTTCACATTGGATCTGAAATTAAAACTCAGGCACTTCCTCCCTCCTTTTGGGTGCGTACACTGTATCACACAATAAAAAGATAACCACAGTTATTATCCCTATCCTCATGAAGAGTATGCTGAAGATATCAGCAGGAAAAATCTGTTCATAAGTCAAAGACAGCTGTGAATTAAGAGGCTGTACATTGCTACAGTGCACACTTAGAGAATGGTATTTCTTTTTTTCCTAACTGCCTGGTTGTCTCTGAGAGTCCTGCCTTTGAAATATGGCCAGGACTCCAGGTGGACCTTGTCAGGTCCAGAACTGGCAACCTAACAGCAATAAGGAAAGATTCCTTCAGAGCAGGAGAGGGTTCAGCTCTCATTTCAGACAACTACCAAGAGTATCTGTAGCACTTTTGTTGTTAGAAACAACATACTGTAATTAAATTTAAAAGTCAAAATTCTGTCACCCTGTTCCTCCCCCATCCTTGTCCTCATTTTTATTGTATGCCTTGGCACAAACTTTGTGGTGTCTGCTTTCCATATTTTCCTTCAAATATGCTCCCTTTTCTTCTCACAGGGAGCTCTCTTTCCTCTGTCTTACTTCCTGTATTTTTTCTCACCCCCATCCCCATTTCTCACCTATGCCGTTCTTTTTTTCAACTGTTATTTCTGTTCTTCCACTGCTACCTACACTTTATCCCTCCCTCATCCTTGAATGGAGATCATGGCTGGGATCATGCTCATTGCAAAGGCAGGAGGAGTGTTAGCAGTGGGACCCCTGAAGACAGCAAGGCAGGTCACAGGTGACTGGCAGCACTCACAGCACTGGGACAGTGAGCTCTGGCATGTCCTGCTGTGGGGTGAGCTTTGTCAGAGCACTGTTCCATTCCAACACAGGAACAACACTATTAAGAAGGCGGAAGACTTGACTGATGAAGGCCAGTTTACAGAGGGAGTAACACAGGTAACCAACAACAGAAAGGTAAAAGAGCACTCAAACCAAGGAGTCAGTGCCAGGAGGGGATTACTCCAGGTGAAGTTCAACAACAGTGACAGGAGCAATGGGATGTGAAGACAGGGAAGATGCAGACTAAAAACTGGCTTGGAAAAGAGAGTTTTCTGGCAGTGAGAATTGGTGTAAATCTTTATACTCCAGGCTTGCTTCAGTAAGAGATGCTGAGTAGTGCTTCTCTCAGGGCCTGTGTACCACTGGTGGCCTGCAGACAGAATGCCAAACAGTCACGGGATATCCAAACCCCCAAAAGCAAGAAGGCACAAGAAACCACACACTCAACACACACTGATTTGGCAGGCAGGCAAAACAGATAGAAGAAAAATAAGAGTAATATATGGCTGATCCCAGTTAAACCAAATCTTGATAGTAAAAATGGAAGGGCTGTACAAGACAGTCTCTGGATGGTTTTTGATGGGGGTAGATAGTCCTTGTACTGTAGAAGTTTGAGAAGTACTGACACAGAGGGCAGCTGTGGATGCCCATAGGAAAAAAATAAACCATAAGAATAGAAGAACCATAAAATAGTGTCTTATTCAGATTTCTTTGGTCCTTATGATTTTGGAGCAGTAAGAAAATAAATAATAGACTGCAAATCCAATGCTCTGCATTCATAAATCAACAAACTGTATTTCCTTCTCTTCAGAAAAGAAGTTGAAAGAGAATTCATGGCCATCTGTGAGACTAGCTCAAAACCTGTGGCTAGGAAAAAAAAACAAACTGTGAGGAGGCCACTGCCGATTTAACTTCAGATTTACAGTCTCAACATGTCTCCTACCTCGTAATTCACCATCCTTCATTACCTAACCTAGGGATTAGGAAGCGCAGTAGAGAGTCTGAAAAACAAGTATTTATTCCCAGCACCACCAACCTCTTGCCACGAGACCATGACACAGTCACCAAACACATTCCGTGTCTGAGATCCCATTTGTGAAGTGGGGAGAAGGCTTCACCTTCTCTTGGCAAGACAGAGCTTTATGGAGCTGGTTTAAGGAGTTTCAGGAAAAAGACTTTTTGATGCTACTGGAGTCATTACAATAGCTGAACAAACTACTTGTTTGAGGCTTCAGTCTGAGCATCAGCAACCAAAATCCTGAGAGTGGTACTGGAAAAACATAAACACATATTCTTTAGTGTTTAAAGAATATCCTATCTTTTGACCAGGCTCAGTACTGTGTCATTAGCAGTGTCTTATTCTGTGTTTACACACAGGAGGACCAAAAGACGGACATGCTGAGGACAAGGGAAAGGTAAAAGAAGTTAGTACAGTAAATTTGTGAAACAGGAAGATGCAGTTTGTCAAAGGAGTACAAGAGGAGGCCTGGAGTCCCCCAGGTGTGCCACAGACTTGGAAGACCTAGAGATCCCTTAATTCTGTTTAGCAATTCCAAATGGAGCACAGCTTGTGCCTGAGTTGCTCTCTGTGGCCAGAAAGGTTGCCAGGGTTATTTCTGAAGAAACTGGGTACACAACCTCCATATCACACAATGTGTTATGCAGAGAAATGACAAAGATGCTTCTAGAAAGTGCTGGTCTCTGGAGTAAAAACCCTCAGGCAGAAAAACATCCATGTCAAAATCAGGACTGGCTTAGGTCAGTTATCATCCAACTGTTCACAGAGCAAATGTTAAGCCTTAAACTATCAGAAAGATTTACAGCAGACCATAACAAATTTCAAACTTCCTACTTTGTTGAGAAAAGTCACTCTTTAATAGAATAGTTGGCTCTGTGATTTGAAAACATTTAAGACTTTTCAAAAATAAATATATTTTTAGTAAACTGTGATTCCACCAGCTTGCACTGCGGTACTCTGTTCCTGTGGGGATAGAAAGGATACACAGCCAGGGCAATGTCTTTTTCTCCTAATATAATAAAGGGAGGAAATCTTAACTTTCATCTCACCCCTGCCTTCAAAGTTCATTTTCAACCAAAAAACCCAACCCAGAGAAGCTGGCAGGGTTTTTTTTAAGCATGCAGCTGAAACTTATCTCAAAGGTATCTTAAACCACTACAGATTTTTGCCCTTTGGCATCCCTTTAATCATCCTTGTAAACTTATAGCTTTGGACTGTCACTTCTGCTAGGGTCAAAACTTAGTATGTCCCAGAGTCAGTCAAGCTAAGCCAACCCCAACTTCACAGCACTCCAGCCCCTATGAACTGGAAGAAACCCTTCTTCACTCCTTTCTGTAGCAAGTAAATTTGCAGTTGAACTGCAAAACTTCAAAAAACTGAAACCAAAAAACTTCATTCATAAGCCCCACAATTTCAACAGGTTTATTTCAGCACTTCTGAGCTGCACTAAAAATACTCTCAAGTTGTTTTCCCCTCCCTTCAGAAATGTGTGTGCATGAGGAATATTGACAGAACAGATTTAGTTCAAACATACGTTGATCTGTGCTCATCACTGAAGAATCAATGCAATCTGAATATCTGCATGCTTGCATCTTACTCTTAAGTCTGTGGGGGAAAAATTCCAGTTCTCATGATACAGCAGCTGTATTTTGGGAGCAGCACATTTGGCAGCACATTCCAAAGACACAAGAGGGCAGAGTAGACTCAGCTTTAAGGGCACAATTTCAAGCTTACCCGAGCATGACATCCAAGGAAATATGCACCAAATATCTATCTATGTTAAATGGAACATCTGCCAAGCAACAGTCTTGCTTTTTAATAAAGTAGTGATTTTGAAGCATTTGGGCAGCGAGTGCTGAATATATAAGAGAAATTATTAAGAAAAATTCCCAATAACATGCCATTTCCTTGCAATTTAGGAGTGCTAATTATGGTTTTTGAACATGATGAAATCAGCTTAAATTGAACAGAAAGTATAAAATATAAAGAAGAAATAAAGGGAAAAGTCATAGCAAAGCCAACCTGATGGAGTTTTTTCCCTCAGATGAACTCTTCTTCAGAGACAACCTTTCACAAAACTACACTCTGTACAGAATCCTTCTGTACCTTTTGGATCTAGACTTTCATTTTACACCCACTTTCTTTAGTGAGCAGAATACTACTTTCTTAAGGGAATTCACCTCATCTCTTGAGTTCTCAGGCTGAAAGAAGCAGGTTTTGCAAATAAGCATTCAGCTCATTTGTACGGTGATGGAGCCTCACAGGTACCTGTCAGTAGAGGAGCACAGCTACGGACCTGCCTTCAGTTAAAATAGACCTGTGGTGAAACACGGTCATGACAGAGCCGATAAAGTGAACTCACAGCGATGTAACAAGTCAAGAGGTGAAAATTTATCTCATTCAGGAGACAGAGTAAAGGCCGGGACATGTGTGTTCATCCTCAAATAGCCCCATTTTTCAGCAGGTAAGAGCAGCTACTCGCCACCTTGCAAATGCAAGAGACAGGAAGCTTTTCAGCTGAAGTTAAAAAACCAAGCACATCTCACCACAGAAAAAGGAGGCAAATGGACCAGCTTTCCAGAAGAAGGAAATAAACCTTCTGGTGCTTCTTAAACTCTGTGTGGAGAAGGTTAGGCAAAACTATCTTATAAGTAATGATGAAGGGTGGAGAAAACCTGCCAGAACAGCTTTTGTTGAAACAGTAACATTTATTCCTTAGAATATTGAAGCTGTACCAAAACTTGGGAACTCATTTTACAGGCAGGAGTGTTTCCAACGTTACAGGAAGAAAGAAAGTAATTTTCCTCATCAAGGAAAAAAATGAAAGGGATTGTTTGGCAAACTCGAAGAAGCCTTTTCTGCATTTTTACCCCAATAATGTTCTGCTCAGAACTCTGGCATTGAAAGTATTGGTATCTGTGAAACCCCAAAGGCATTTCCAGAAGAGAGACAATGCAAAGTCTACTCTGCATGTCTGCCCTATATTAAAATGCAAACGTCAGAGTCAGTGTGAATACCTGAATCCCTATTAAAACCAACTCAACTGTCTAAACAGTAATTTGTATATACAATATGTATTTGTATATACAATATATATTTGTATATTGTTTCAAATGCTTATCTATGTATGTTGAATATAGGAATTATAGTTAGCATTGCCATTCTCAAGTGACAGAAGTCCCCAGTTTTAATACTCTTACCAACATGGACAACCTTATTATGTAGAATGATAAATGAGTCTCAGAACCAAGAGCCAGTGTTCAAATATGACTCCTTCCTGCGTAATACAAAAGGTATATAATGGTCCAGACGCAGCATTTTTCATGTTTTCTCTCCCAAATACTGAGCTAAGAAACTACTTAGACTAGTACAAAACAATTTCCAAGCTAAACTTCCACTTGCAAACTACACTTGTCCAGGATAGGAGCCGATGGGATGTCAGTTTTGCATCCCCCTGGTCTAGATGAGAGATAAGAAAAGATAGTGGTGTGCACTTCACTGTATACACACACAGAGCTCGAAAATGGCCAGGGACCACCAGATTGGGAGCAAATATGTCATTACATACTACGTGCTGGAGCTTGAACAAGATATGAGCACCAGGGCCCTCATACTTAAACAGATACGTAGCACCAGAGTTCCTCACAACCACCTAATGCACACAAAAAACTGACATCAGTTTGTTCCATACAGTGGGATGCTAATCATTCCCAGGAATCTAAGGTAAGCTGTGAAGGCCCAATGCTGAACTCCTTACTGAATTTATTTGCACTTAACTCTTAAATCAGTTACTTCCTCTCAGTTGAAGAATCAGTCTTTCCTTCTATTATACTGAGGACATTGTCTAATAAAATAGAAAAACACCAGGGAGTACATTCATGGCAGGGGGCACGATGACAGACATGACACAGGCAGCATTTTCTTGTCCATGACAGAGTTCATTTGAAGATATTAGAGTACCCAGAAGAGTAGAGCCCACTGAAGCTCTTGATATCTCTAATCTAAGAGGGTTGATGGCCCTTAACCAGATCAGTTTAATGAGCTTTTGAAAGCTAAATCCTGGGAGAGACTGCACAACGCATGTCCCATGGTTTCAGTAAATACCACTTCCAATTTATACATGCTGGGTCGGAGGCAAAGCAGCAGCCCACAAGGAGTTCAAAATAGTAACAAAATTCCCTCCAAGGTAGAGAGGTATCCCAGGGACACACTGGAGGTGCCTCTGACTGTATCAGCCGTGCCTAGATCAAGCCTCCCTAGTACAGCAGAACTCCTGTACTACCTGTGCCCCAGCTCGAGCCAGGGAGGAATATGGCTTTTGGCTCCTGTTCCAAACCATACCAGCAATGATAGAGGAAATGTGAAACCTGCCTTTTATGACTTTACCAACTCACATTTATGTGGAGACAAAGTGAAGTGCAAGAGTTTACATGTCGATCTATAAAATACAGCAAGATCTTGGGATAACACTGAATAATAGGAGAGGCACATTGCTGCCACTGCACAGCTGAGCAGGGCTGATAGCAAACCCTATGGCTGGGCATCTCCCATCAGCTATGCTGGGGGGCCACCTCCGTGCTGTGAGGTCAAAAGGATTTGCCAGACACTTGGTGATCACTGATTTCATTTGAGTTTCATTATGCAAAGCACCCACCCAGAACACAAATATAAAACAGCCATGCGCTTCTTCCTGTGCCATGGATAAAACGTAAGAACATGGCACTTCAGTAACAACAGTGGAAAGAACTCTTTACAGATACCTAAGCAGAGACTTCAATATCAGCTTAATAACATAAGCAAATTATCACGGTCCCCAAACTTACATGTAACATGGGAAACAAGAAGCTAATGTTCTGCCCTAACACTGTCTTTGCACAGGTAAACAATCTTCTCCAACACATGTGGGACTTTTGCCTTCTACACTGCTCACCATTCAGAGCTTGCACTTTGTGGTGTGGAAGGAACAAACTCAAATGAACAGGGTTTTTTATTCAGAAACATTTGTATTTTCAAATTAAGGTCTTATAGAAGACTTGTAGATAATCCTGAAGCACTTAGGAAAAATGTAACTGAAACACTCATTCTGGTCTTGAAGGATTCTGCTCTGTACTTGTTTGAATGCCATAACTGGAGTAGGGTGCATCAACCAAGGCTGCTGCCCAACACAGGGTACAACTTGATCATTTTTCCAAAGTGAGGTGGATTGGGCCCACTCCAAAACCAATGAGAAGAAATAACTTCTGAGACAAACAAGTTATGTGTATTTTAAACACCAGAAAGAAAAAGAGCAAAGACCTATCTACGTGGGAAAGCTTTGTTGGTGTATGTTTTTCTGTTCTAATTATGTTAGTATAACTACAGCAAAGGAATGCACACACACCACTTTGTTTAAATTGGATTGGTTTCTGTTGTTAAAAAGTCTTTAGACAGCCCTGTACATCTCTTTTCCTAAACAACTGCAAAGCACTCTGGGTAAATATTCCATGGAACAGCATTCCCAGACTGGAACCCAATACTCATCAAACCTGTGCAATACCTGTGAGAAAATAATGGTAGGCGAGGACCTTACCCCCTACCTTACCCATTACTACAAAACTGTGTTGATTTAGGAAGCTATTGGTTTAGGACACTATTTCCACGCTGCTGACAGGCCACAAGGAGGAAATCTTGTGCCCCAGGATTCTGTCTGGCATCATGAAGAAAAGGTAGTGCCTGCTGAATTGGAAGAAGCATGTGTCTCAGCTTGTTATTTCTGTGGATGTCATCTGATAAGATGCCACACTTTTAGCAGTATCCAGGACAAAGTGGTTTCTACTTCTGTCTTCTCTGGCACTGTAACACTGGGTCTTTGGCCACGTCTTTGGTCCAATCAATGCCCTTCCCTGGTTTGACACTGAGCATGCCAAGCAACTAGCAGCAGCCAGAAGCCACTTATTCCATGAAAACCTCAATGCTTCAAAGCAGCAAGTCCAGCACTTGATCTCCTCCAATAACACTTGCGCAGACAGGAGACGGCAATAAAGAGGCAGAGGGAGGAAGGACAGCTCCACCAGAGTGGAGTCCCTGGCTGATGTGCCAGCACACATGGCAGCACCAGGAGCCAGGCACCCTGTGACAGCAGGCTCTTGAGTTTGGCTTTGAGTTCCAAGAAGCCATGTGCCAATGGATAACTGTGACAGAAAGGGGAATTCATCTCGCCTAGCTCCAGCCAACATGTTTCTGCAAGCTGTCTGCGTACCGGTGAAGTCAGTGGAAATGGGCACATTTGGACAGTGATTTACCTTATACATTCAGCAGTCTGAAATTAGTCACCTCTGGACATATCTCTACTCTCTGTTAGTAAAGTTCTAGTACTGCACATACATGTAAATTTTAGCTAGTGTGAGGTGCACTGAACTGTCCTTTGCTGCCAGACAATTACCTTCAAGAGAACTGTTGCTGCAAAGTAATCTTCCTGTTTTCCTGAAATGTGTATTCCTGTCTTGCAGGGAACAATGCTGACCTGTATAGTCTGAAAACAAACAAATACCTATCATTTTCTGGCCTCAGTTACTACACTGACTCCTAATTCATGAACCCAAGCATGACAGCAAGGGTGGAGGAGATGTCCGCATGCAGAAACACCCCGAAGAGAAACCCAGGAGGACAGAGAACTTATGGCTGATTTCATAGAAGCCCATGGTTTGGGTTGGAAGAGACCTTGAAGATCATCTTGTTCCAACCCCTCTGCCATGGGCAGGGACACCTTCCACTACATCAGGTTGTTCAGAGCCCCATCCAACCTGGCCTTGAACACCTCCAGTGATGGGGCATCCACAACTTCTCTGGGCAACCTGTTCCACTGCCTGACCTGATAGTGACTCAGAGATGAATCCTCTGGGAGATGCCTTGAGCCACACAGATGTATCCATTTAGAAAACACTACCATACTTTGCAGCACCGAATATCTGGCCAGTGAAGAGGAAAGTTCCCCTTGTGTTCAGTGTCAGTTCCCAGTAACCAACAGATCCTTTCCGAAAGGAAAAGTAACATCCTGTGTCTTCAGAAAATGCACTTTGAGAAGTAAATAGTTGCAAGAACCTAAGAGTACTTGATGGGCACCTGCTGAGTGTTTTTCAACCCACTTTTTGGTGTGCGACAGTGCTGCAAAGATATGTCAAAGTCCTATGCCCTACAATATGATATGTCCCACACAAAAGAATTTAAATGCTACTAAGAGGGTAGGTAAAATCATGGGCTAAACTCTATTCTTAATTATGTTGTAATCAGAGAAGTATTAAGGACTACCCAGTCAGAAGAATGCCAGATTCATACCATACCAGTTGCAGGATCTGAACTCTGCTCTGTAGGTGGATTAGAACATTATGGAAAGAACTAAACTCTTGGCTAATTTTCAAGAAGAGAAACATTGCTAAGCTCAACAAGCTAGACAGCTCTCAGCATGACCCATCATGGTTTGTATAAAACATCTTTGATTTAGTAGACATGCTATTTCCTTTTTGTCTGATCTATTTAATGACCTTTTTCCAGGCTTCAGGAATCTGGGTACTCATTTTCTTTTTGACAGACTGAAAATGCTGTAACAAAGTCAGGGCAACAGAAGACATTCAGAGACATAGTATTTTCAAAATGTGGAACATATCTGCAGGCCTGGAAAAGCTAAATACTTCAAGGACAATTAGCAGATTTCTGAGACACGCAATCACGTCTTTCAGTCAAAACTTTACTAATTTGCTTCCTAGTAGATAAAAAGAATTAGCTTGTATTTGCGAAGATTTAAAAAAACCTAAAACACAGAGTATATACTAAGATTAGACTTTTCAAGTAGACAAATGCAGATGAAAGACTGCTCATAGAAGATCCAGGCTGCTATCAGTGATGTACATTTCCTTTAATACACACCTCTTCAAACATAGAGAGTTTCACATGCAAAGATTCTTCCAGCATCCCCGGGCTATCCAAGGGGGGCTTCATTTTACTGCCAAGGAAGCTGAAGCAGACCGTCAGTGAACTGACCAAAGCAACAGTGGGTTTTAGTGGCAGGCTCTGGCTCAGGATGTACCAGCAAATCTCCCATGGTCTCCTAAAGCACTTTTCATTTGGAGATCTTCCCCATTTTACAAAGGCAGCACTTGTCACCAACCCATTTTACAGAGACAAAACCCTAGAAGGGCTCATCAAGAGACAGCCTGTGGACAGGGGTGGAAAACCTCATCTTCTCTGCCTGACATCGTCTGAACCAAGAATTTAACCAGTTCCTGGATCTGTCCCGAGTCACCAGCCACGTGCAATGCCACAGCATAACAATATTTGTTGAGGCATTTAAATTCAGAGAAAGGAAATATAGATACAAAAATACTGAAGTAAAAAAGTGCAGTGGAAAAGTTTATAAAAGCTATGAACAGCACACAGACTATAAGCACTTCAGCTTATTTCAAGAATGTAGAATGTGATCCTAAATAATGTTAGGATTTGCAAAGATACATAACACAGACACATAGCTGAAGCCTTTTATGAGATTTCCTCACATGTCTAGAAGCTAAAATCCCTGTCCATTTGTTTGGTTTCAACTTTGTGTTCTTGCGTTGCTGTGATTACTAGTGATTGCTTTTTTCGTCTTTGTGCCCATGGATGATTTCATGTGAGTGCAAAGCTGTGCTACTAGCACCGTGTAGGTATCCAAATGTGCTCATTTCTGTAGAGTCTCTCAAACACGAGGATCTACATGTCAGCACTCAAAGCACTCCAGAAACAAGCAGGAGTTTTATGCTGTACAAACACATCAGTTCTCTGAGGTGGGGAGGCTGCTCTTCCCAACTGGAACTCAAATTTGGAGAAGATTATGCAAACAGAGGACTTCTCAAACCATGGATGTGTCCTGACAAGAACATTTTAGCTTTCCTTCCTCTTCCCCGAGGCCAGCACTGGTGCCATTTGTTAGCAGAAACTCGAGTGCCATGTATTAATCAGCAAAGCAGAGCATATGCATCTTTTCTGGGTGATTTATTCACATTACCAGAGAAAAGGGCAACAGAAGACATTAGGCCACTGCAGAGAAGGTGCTGTCAAACTCAACACTTGTGCTAAAAAGCAGAAATGATGTACCTTTGGTCTCACAGGGAACAGCCTTCAAAACCTGACAGCTTCTCTCTGAGATGCATGTGGAGGAGGATGTTATTTCTCAGAGCTGCTGAATTCAGCTCAGCAAGAAGGGGAAAGCACTCAGAAAGGAATGCTGTGTTTTGCCAAACAAGGACATGTTAGCACCCTACCAGGACACCAACTCAAGCAGTACCAGCATTTGTTTTGTTCCAGTAAGTCTGGCTATTAGTCACATCTATGCACTGTCTGCAGCAGCCAAATGCTGTAGTTAGACATATGAGACTTGTACAGGCAATTCCAGAAACACATTCATTCTGTGCCAAAATACAACACGCTGCCAGTTACAGAAGAAGATTTTCACCCCAAGAGCAGGGGTGATATTTTGTCTCCAAAAACGTACCAGGAGTCAGAGGTGACGTAGGACCTGAGAACAGTCAGGAACGTACCATGGCTCAGTGTGACAACGTGCTTGTCCTTGGGAAACCCTTAGTTTTAGTAGAACAAGAGGAGGAAATGCCCCGAGGACTCCTTGCAATGTCTCCACAGGAAGTGACATTGCAAGTATCAATTACACTGCTGAACTGAGAAAGTGGGGAAAAAAATAATCTGTGTTCAGAACCAGAAAATCACAGCAGGTGTCAATATTTTCCAGTCTTCAGGCATGTAACATCAACATTTCAAGCTTCTCCGTCAAGTGTTTAATTCCAGTCTCCTTAGGTTCCTTAGGAATTGTCTGCACAGTGTATAGCAGAGTACAAAAGCAGGAAACCATTGGGAGATTTGGTGCTTTACTAAAAGGGGAAGCAGAGAACGTGCCAAGTTTCTTGTGAAAAAAAGATGATCACGAATTGTGTAATGCTGCAAGGGGGACGGTTGTGATCCCGACAGCGGTTAGGCTATCGCAGCTTTTGAAAGTCACAACCAAGATGACAGGGTACCAGCAAAGAGCAAGTGGCAGTAAGCCAGCCTCACTCATGCAAAAATCTGTCACTACTGCTACTTGATTTTGCAGACCACTTTCATACAAATTCAAAGAGCAGGGAGGCATCCTGTCTACTTTGTTCACCTGAGAGCAACGGTTCAGGCTTCCAGATAGGAACAGGCAGTTTTGAACAGAGGGAACAAAGCCTAACAGAATTCATACCCTGCTGAATTCATATCCCTGCTGCTCCTTCTTTATAAATGAGAGGTCTAGGACATGACTTTGGTTCAGAGCACTTAATACAGTCATTAGGGACTTTAGGGGCTGCACCAACAAAATGCACCCTTGCAGAACTAAACTCCTTCATCTCCTTCTGATAGCCCTGTTTGGAGCACAAGGACACAGCCTTTACACTCCAACAGACTCATGGAAGGTATCAGTTCCAAGACTCACCTATGAGGAAACCACAAAACCAGAAAGGTCCCTTCTTTCCCAACAAGCCTTCGCCATTCACCTGCATTTTTCTAGGGTGAGGCTGGGGAAGAAGGCAAGCACCCACCCACAGTCCAGGAGTGGACAGGATGCTTGTGACGTTCACACTTCAGTCATAAGTTAGCCATGACATACAGCAATTGTCAAGTGGATGTGCCACTGTAACCAATTTAACCATCTTGCTGGAGGCTTGATCCTGCCATGGAGGCAGGACCAAATCCTACTGTAAAGAAAAGCAGCTTTCCTAGGTGGATGCAACCTCATGGCTACGGAAGACAAACAAAGTGAGAACTCGAGGAGGATGGCACTGCCACAGCCTTTGCTGGCAAGAACAAAGAAGAAGACATGTCTGAGCCAGACATGCTCCGGGCACAGAGCTGATATCTTGGCATGTTCTGAAACTAACTCTTCTACGCAATGTGCTTTATTCAGTTCATATTCTTCCCCATGAGGCTGAGCTAGATGCTTATTTGAATTTGCTTTTAAACCTGCAGGATGACCCTTGCCCTCTATACCATGAAAGAGTAATTATGTTCATTTTGGCAACAGTTATTGGTCTGTGATTGAAATAAATACCCTGTCCTCAATGCCTGTTTCTTAAGTCTGCCCAAGTAAGAGAATATTCTATAAATACATCCCTGTCAACGAGCCAATACACTCATGGGTTTTACCCTAATATTGGTTTACTTTTATAGCTCTTCCCCTATAAATATTTTGCAAACCTATCTCAGACAAGAAGAAATTAATTTTCTGTATGAAAGGCAAATAGCAGGATAGATGTTCATGTAGCACAGTGAAAAATGAAGCATTGCAAACACATCATTGCCAACTGGTAAATTAGCAAGAGTTTGAGAGTTAGGTATGAATGAAGTTACCAACCTTTCCTCTCTCCTTTCTGTTTATCCTACTAAGCAGGAAATCCCAGACAAGTCTCAGAGACCACATTTAGTAATGTATCTTTCTAAGAACCAACTTTAGATTTTTTAAAGGATTTTCATTTATTACAGTTCATGATCACTTCCGCACATACCTGTGCTCATTTTACTTCAGCTTCTCTCAAAAAATACCCAAGGATTTTAATTTCATTTTGTTTTTAACCTTTGCATCCCATTTCTGCAGTGCTAATATTCTGCAGCATGAGACTAGTCATTATGTTCTGCCTTAGAGCTGCCAAAACCCAGGGTTAAACTGCAGTCAGCCAAATTTCAGACCACTTCTCCAGGAGAACACGGGACTGGTTCAAAAGCTGCTCCTCAGCACAAGATGGGGTCCTCAGAGGCAATATCCCACCTCAGCCAGCAGGTACAACCTGCAGGCACCAGCATGAACATTTTAAAAATAACCTTACATGCATTTCATTCCAGCTACTCATCAGAGAATTCTTGAAAGATGTCAGGTGGCTTGTTATTTCAACACTGATCTAACTGCAATATGATCAACAGGAGGAAAAAGAGGGGACAGGACTTAAACACACCATGTGAATCTGATTTAGGTTTTCTAGTCTTTCTAAGAGACCAAAAAGATTCATCCAATAAGGATCAGCAACGTCTTTTTGTTCCCCAGGATGAGACTAGTCTTCTGCATTTCAGGTCTCTGAAGCCCTGTGATAATTCCAAAAAATGGAAACTTAGATGTATATTTGTAGTTACGGGGTACACGTTCACACTATCCCATGAAAACTGTTCCTAGTATTCACTTGGTTTCTCTGTATTTTAATTTTCCTTCAGGTTCCCCATTTCCTTTTCTTTCTGTATTTGCCTGGGAGATCTTCAGCATCCCTTGCTAAAGCGAACTTTCTTCCAGTAACAGGACAGTGTCTGACCGTAATAGAAAAATCAGCAGAGAGAAAGGCTAGTGGCAGGTGTCCAGGTAAGAGTATAAAACCACAAAAGCTTACAAGAACATTGTCCCTGTCATAGCCTCTTGTAGCTGCCTTTTAGGGACTTCTCCAGGAAAGTAAAGGGTTTATCTGCTCTCAACAGGTTTTTCTGCTGTCAATCTAATTGCTTTTTTGAACACACACAAATCAGCATTCACAGTGTTCTGTAGCACTGAATTTCCCTGTTTAGCTATGCAGTATAGGATAGTGAAAATGTTGGGTTTTTTTTAAGCGTACCACCTACTACTTTCATATTTACCAGAAGAAACAACAAATTGCTGTTCCCATTCATCATCAGCATGCTGCTCCCGATTCACACAGGCCTCCATTGTGCTCCCTCCCCTCTCAGCTGCCTCAAGAAGTTTTGAATTCTGCATTTCAGTTCGATCAAATCCTTTGCCAGTGAAGCTACTGCACTGGGGATGGAAAAGAAAGAGTTTGGCTGCTCTAATGAAGCATTTCAGTAACATAGTGCAGGTTTCTGTCAAAAGATCTTAGATTTTGCCTCCAAAGACTTGTGCTGAGTCTTTAGTAGAGACTCTTAACAGCACAGGCAATCAGACAATCCTGCATTTAATGCACAAGATTTGGAGAAAAAACAAAAACCATGCTTCTGTAAGCTTGCTTTGGGACTTTAGGCTATTTAGGTTGTATTTCAATATACCAGGTTATTATGCAGTCTTTGTGAGGTTAGAACAGCCACTTTCTGAAAGAAGTAAGATATTTTGTTGGAAGAAGTTGCTGAAATGCAAGAGAATTGCTTACAGATGCAGGTCAGATTTTTAACACAGTCTCCTACACAAAGTCCCTACCTCTCATAATAAAGTACCCTAAGCCAACAAACCTTGTTATTAAGAACTAGAAACTGCTCAAAAAAGAACATGGAATAATTAAAAAATAGCTGTTTATTAAAATTTTCTTAGTTCAGAAGGGACTGCATTTCAGCAGTTACAATGAAGATGATAAGCTGCGTTTATGCAGTTACAGAGCATTAAACAGACTGCATTCCTTTTGTGTGACTTACAAAACTAATCAGAGGCCATCATCAAAGAGGTATTATGTAATATCTATGCCGTTAAGTCAGGTTGTAAATCCTCCCACCCTTGTGTTCAGAAGGAGGGAGGAGATTCCTGCTCCAAAAAAACACTGCAGGCCCAGCTCAGAATTTGGTAGTGCTGGTCAGACTCAGACTTTCATCCACAATCACGTCTAGATATGAAATTTCAAAGGCTAGCATGCAGGTAGATAGGGAACAACATTCAAGTGAGATGCCTGCAGGAAATCTGTTTGCTTAACAGCATGCCTGCCCAAACATACCATATATATCCCCCACCCCCCAAAAAAAACCTCTTACCTAATTTAAAATAAAAGATGCCATATTATATATGTTCTGCTCATTCTCAAATTGAGAATATAGACAATAACATATAGCTAGAAATAGCCTCTAACTTTAGGTTAACTTTAAATCAAGAATCAGATTTTGTAGCTGGATTAGGTCAGGGTTTTTTTGTATTTGCTTTGTAGCAGTAGATGTATCTGGTGTGGGGCTCAGCTCAAAGAGCTCAGAAAGCTGCTGAGATGGGTTTTGAATCCTAGAAAAACTCCACACAACACTCCCTGTCTCCCTCCCAGAAGAGATGTGTTCAGCTGATTACACAGGCATCCCTAGTCCACTGCAGCATGAAAGGAATGAGAGCTGAGTAACACCCTTCCACAGCCCATCTTTTTCCTTCTACCTTGAAAAGGAGCTGTAAATTCAGAGGCTGCTCTGATTCTGAGCTAGCACATGCCTGGCAACGAGACCTACCCCATTACTGGGAAAAAGATATGGTCTGGAAGAAATGTATGTTTCTCCTGCATGATGCAATGCTCCTGGTTAGATGCAAGCATGACACAGAAACAACCTGTCCCCTGCAAGGTGACACACAGCACGCTCTGCACAGCGAACAGAGGGAACTACTGCTGCTCTAGGCTTTGCCAGCTCCAGCCAAGCACGGTATTTCAGAGCACTGTAAGACTGAAAATCAAAGCAAACAGATGTCTCCAATCTCAGTAATAGCACTTGAACTGGTAATTACATCAGGTGCTGGTTCTCAGGAGAGTCGTTCACAGTATGATGGTGAGAATTTGGTTGATGGGCATTTTCCCATTATAGAAAACTCTTCAGTAAGGGCACCATCATTATGTACCATAAAAGTCAGTGCTGACAAAAGACACTTTGGAAGCCCTGTAACAAATGGCAGACCCGTCCCAATATTAATCTTATCCAGCCATCAGCTGGAGATGTCTCAAATGGTAAATGTAATAGAAAAAATAACAAACAAATACTCTTTTAGGAACAGCAGTTCTCTGGTCAACTCAGTCTACCAACATTTAGCTGCAACCCTCCACAGACACATCTATTTAGTTTAATTAAAACACAAATATACAATCTGTTTTATTTGAACTCCATTTGGTGATATACTGCCAGCCCATGGACTTTTTCTCCCCCTACATCAAACTCTGACTTTAGCATATGTAATACTTCATTTTGTGCAAACAAGTCTTCCTACAGGATAAGGATCATTACATTAAATTATCATTAATTTTAATTATCTCAACTCTGGATATGCTGCCCAGCCCTAAAGACATGTTTTATTTCAAACTACAAAGCAGTGTCACTCTTCTGGACTGTTTTTAAAAGCCATGACATTTAACACTTACGACAACCAGTATAAAGGAGAAAGCTAAATTGCACCACTGAAATGGTAAACACCAAGTTCCCAGCAGTGTTAATCTTTCTCTGATCCCTTCTTCCAAGAGGCTGCTCCTAGGAATCTGATCAAACTTGAAAGCACACAAGTACTTTTGGAGATTAGCTGGTGAAGCAGAAAAGAGGAGTGAGTAAGGGTGAACAGTGAGTGTAAGAAAAGTGTTCCATTGTACAAATTTCTTCACACTCGATCCCCTGGGTTCTTTTTATTAAATGTTTTATATTACTTTAATGACAGCCTGTACCGAATTTCCATAACCCCTCTTCTGTCAACAAAGCCCAGCACTGAGACTGGCCTTAATTTAACACTAAGAAAACAGGAGATGGAGGAAGACAGCTAGCCAGGGGTCCTAGCAGGTCTCTTGCACCATTTGCATCCTATAAAACACTCTAGTTTTTTACTTCACTTGAGGTAAATTGAATAAATAAGGTCTCTAGAGAGAAAAGAATGAGACACTACAATTTCTGAGATGCTGACAGATGAGAAGAGGGAAAAAAACCCCACTGCTTTAGGTTTTGGCTACTTTTGGAGACATTGGGCTCTGAAGCCTAAATAGTACCTCTTTTCATTGTTCTTGCTTGTCAGAAGTATTCTGCAATGGTGAGAAAAACATCCCTGCCTGAATGACTAAAAATCAAAAGACTGGGCATTAGACCAGGCACAATACAGTGCTACAAAACGGTACATATATATTGCGTAGTTACTCAGATTAAAGTCTTAATCCAGATGACCTGAACACAAAGATCTGTGGCTAGGTTTGGAGGTGATCAATTCAGGTAGACTCCAGCTACTTCACAAATTAAAACCAACGCCCAAAATTTTATTAAACACTGTCAGTCCATCAAGGTTCGTGCTACAATACTCATGATCCTTCTATAAACCATTTCCTCATTGACAAGAGTGACTGAAAAAGTTATATAGTGCCCTGAAACTGGACAGCCTTGAGCCACATCCCAGGCAGAGAGGTGACTGCAGCAATGGGACACATCGCGATGGGGCACAGGGGATGGTGGGCTGGAAGACTCCACATGTCTTCCAGCACATAGTGTGGATGTTGCTCAAGTGGCCAGAATTCACCAGGGCCTAGACAAGCAGTCCCACTGTTACCAGTACACCCATCTTTACAGAGATAGCTTTCAGCAGCGCAAATAAGCTGGACTTACTTCTCCTTCCCTAGCTTGCTGGGAAAAGTTGCTATTGCCAGCAGTTCAAGCTCACTGTGGAATGAACTTTTTTTAAACTGGCAAATACTGAGCAGCTCAGAAATCCCCCCCAGTGAGGGCCCTGGCACAACTAACAGTTAATAAAATGGAAAGGGAAAAACGTGCACACATTTCCAGATGCTTAGAAGACAAATAATACCTGTCAATCTCCACACCCAGATTTAGCATGTGGATAAGGCATCTGCATTCACATATTGGAACATTGTATTGTTTAATTTTTCTAAGAATAAGCACTCTCCAGTGGAATTCATGCTCTAGTCTTGTACATGTGTAAAACCTAGAATTAGGTTCTCTTGCAAATACACTTGTTTGATGCTTGCACCCATTGAACTAGAGTAGATGTTCTCCAATCATATTTTTCTTCTCACTAGGTGAGAAGACAGTTGCAGTATGAGAAGAGCTGCTTCCAGTACTGATGTACCCTGGAAGTGAAGATAAATTACAAAATGCCTCATTTGCTCTTAATATCCTCTTTTAGCATGTTATTTAATATGGACAGAGAAAACAGATTTTTTTTTAAAGTCTTTTTCACTGTTTTTCTCCTAAAAGTCTAACCACTTCCTGTCATGCCCTGGCAGGAAAATTATGATGTTTGAATATCTGTTCTCTCACTACTTTGTAATAACTGGCATTAAACTATATCAAATAATTTGTTGAATAATTAAGTTTTAAATAGCTTCGCAAAACCCCAAAATGTCTTAAATTTTAATTACTGACTTCTTTTGCAATATCCCTTTCAAAAAGCAGTATGAGCAATTTATTCTCATGCTTATTAATGCAACCCCACTACACTGCTTGAATTTCCTATTCCTCTCAATCTGCCTTCTCTTACTCATGTTCCCTGCCTACTTTTTAAGGGAAACAAATGAGTATGGTCCTGGAAAGGATCTCTGCTCAATCTTGCATTCATAGATCACGTAGCCAGAAAGAAAAAAGGAAGGCAGAGCAATGACAGAACAACAAAAGGTCAGAAAACTGAAATTCTTTCGCAACATCATTTTACATCAAAAGGCAGTGAACTCACAGATCTGACCCACAAATGTTAGTTAGAAGCTAAGCAGCTGGATGAGAACTGCTGGAGGTAAACCAGGATGCCCTGAGCAATTCCATTCATCTTTCACTTGCAAAACAACAAATTATCCCTAGTACATCCAGACCAGAGTTAAGCACAATTCTCATCTCACGTACAGAAATGAGATCTAGGACCCACGAAAAAATGTCATACTTTAAAAGTGAACACTGCAGTCCTGCTGATGCTTACTACATGTTGCTTCCCCCTCCAGTGTTCTGGCATAACGAAGGCTCTGCAGGGGTCCTGGGGAGCACACAGGCTGACCTTTCCATGAATGGGCATCAAAAACCCCACTACTCTTCATGGGAGACAGGTCTCTCTCCCCAGAGCTATCTGAGCATTCTGCCTTGCTGTTCTGTGCATAGCAATTTTCTTCACTCCTGAAGTTTAAGGTCTGAATTAGGTTCTACAGAGTTTGGCTGTTAGTAATAGGTCTAACAAACTGCAATTTTGTTTCTTTGCAGAAATGAATTGCACAGCAGCTCACAGTGCACTGATTGTACAATCTTATTTTTCAACTTGAAGCAGGATGTGTAGGAATAAACATGAAGGCAATCTATCAGGCTGAGGGACTGGTAAACTGGACACCAATGACATCCATCACTTGACAGAAGAACCTAAGGCAAAACTGGGATTCATGCGAATAGGAATTGCTCATTTCTGAGAATTAAGTCAAAACATTTTCTTCCTAATTAAATCAACCCTGAGATCTCAGTAAGAATTTCTGACGTACGTTTACCACTAACACTCTTGCAGAGGTCAACTGCACCATTTACTCCCATTTCAGACTTTGCTTCAGCAGTTTGCTTAATACAAGCTTGCGCCCTCACTAATCTTAGCATCTGTGCTTTGCTATACTAATACCTGCAAGTTATATGTGATATCCTAGGAGTTATTGTGCATCACTGCTCCCTGTCCAGATAATCCCCCTTCAGCACCAATCTTTTTTCATAGAACTGTAGAATAGTTTGGGTTGGAAAGGACCTTAAAGATCATCTAATTCCAACCCTTCTCCCATGGGTAGGGACACCTTCTGCTAGACTAGGTTACTCAGAGCCACATCCAGCCCGGTCTTGAACACCTCCAGGGACAGGGAGTCCACAACCTCTCTGGGAAACCTGTGCCAGTGCCTCACCAACCTCACAGGGAAGAATTTCTTCCTAATATCTAATCTAAACCTACCCTCCCTCAGCTTAAGGCCATTCCCCCTTGTCCTACCACTACATGCCCTTGTGTAAAGTCCCTCTTCAGCCTTCTTGGAAGCCCCCTTTAGGTACTGAAAGGCTCCTATAAAGTCTTTATTTTTCCTTTTTTGTTTGTTTCTTTCTTCTTTCTTCTTTTTTTTTTTTAAGCACAAATCCACTTGCACTTTTCTTGCTAGCCTGAAGAATCCTGCCTTGCATACCATCAGTTCAACTAACCTTTTTTCCCTTCCATTTAAAAAATACACTTTCTCCCAATAACTGTCAACAACTAGGACTTTCATACTACTTGGTGGTTTAGTTTTACAGTCTCAAGCATTTCTAGAAAATGGCCCTGAAATCCAAACTGTAAAGGACTGAAGCATTCCACCTTATGCTTGTGCATAGTACAATGACAGAATATTAAGATATTTAACTTACACCTTTTCAAGGTGTGCTACTGTAAAGGTGCAGTACCAACCCTTTGCATTTCACAGCTGGCTGAGGAATTATGGAGGATTCTCCTTAGCCCCCTTCTGATTTGTCTAGATATTGGAAAAATTACAAACTAGGCTCTGAAATTATTGAAATGATGCTATATAAGCAGGATCTAAATAGGTCTAGGAACTCTCATTCTAATCTGTGTTTTTCTACTCAATTTTGGTTTGCTCTGAGCAAATCCCTTATGAACTGCATGTCAAGGCATTTCTATAATGATCGAGTGAACAAGTATTATTTATGGCAAGATTTATATAACTACATACATGTGGGAAGCTCAGTACAGTGTATTTTTAGCATCAGATACTGAAGGTTTCAAAATAATGACAAAACCTGGATATTTAAAGAAACCAGGTCATAGCTCAGAATTCAGCTTTCACTAAATGCTGTTGCAGAGTGTTTCCTCTGTACGCAGCTAAAAGCTATGTGGATACCACAGAAGCCTTACCATCTTCCCCTAACGTGTCAGAGTAGTTTCAAACCAAATAAGACTGATGAAGGGATGGGGTGTGAAATGAAGAAACAAGGGGATGGAGAGATTAGTACCTACCCAGGCACCATGACAAAGTATTGAAACAGGATCAAGCCTTCCAAGTCCAAGCACAGTGGAGTTCTTCAACAGGTTTAACAACTTTAAATGTCTCTCTGTACCTTCCTGGCTTTAATGTACCAATGCTTTAATGGAGATAATGATAGTGCTGTTCCTAGATTAATACTATGTGCCCTATAGCCACTAAAAACACACATCAACGCTTCTGTCTTGAGAAGTTGCAGTATACATGGTGTATACAGCAAAAAAAAATGACACAACCAGAGCACAAACCAGAAAATGTTTTGAAAAACTCAGTTGTTTTTTTCAAGTCAAAAAAGAAAAGAAGAGGAAGCCTACTTATGTTTAGGTTTCAAAGAAAATAAAAAACTTCCCTGTAAGTCTGAACAAACATTTAGTGCATGCAGATGTACCCTTACAAAAGGAAAAATGAATTTTCCTATAAAGGCTAACCAAGTACGTAAAGTTACTAAAAGAAATTCTCTTGGACAAGGTAATATAAAAACAAGACTGCATGAGAGCACAGAAGGAAAATGGATCAAAACCAGCTGCATATCATGAGACACATTACATTCAACATGAAATGCATTTGTTTTATTCTTCAGATCCAGGTAGGCTTTGACTTTCACTGCAACTAAACAAACACTAGTGAGCCAATGCAATTCACTAACTTTTACGGTTAAAAGTGCACCTAAAATTTGGTATATTTTCGTTTAGGAGATAAAATTGTTTAAGAATTCCTTCCTAATCCTTATCTTGTGGTAAATCAGATATATTGATAGGGAAGATGAGACAAGTACTGCCTGCTTCAGAGAAGTTTGCACATGTCTAGATGTGATTCTCATGCTTATTATGCTTTGAATGAAGCTCTGTCTCAATATGAGCTGGTTTTCTTTGTGCCAATGTTCAGGCTCCAACAAAATATAAAACAGCCAACGCAGACAGAAACTTGTGTTGTTACAAGATGTTGCTACTTTTTGTGGGTAAACCTGTAAACCTGATTGTGAATCAATTTGGACTTAAAATTAGAGGGGATTCTCAACTGTTTAAATATCCAGGCTCTTGACCCACCTGCCAGCTGAAAGACAGAGACAGGGAGCAGAATGAAGCCTGCATAATCCAAGGAAAAATGGTCAGTAACCTGGTAACACTACTTAGACACAAACAAGTCTATGGGGTGGAATCCAGGTGGAATCCACCCAAGGGTACTGAGGGAGCTGGTGGAAGAGCTCACCAAACCCCTTTCAATCATTTATCAGCAGTCTTGGCTAAGCAGGTTCCAGTTGAATGGAGCAAATGTAAAACCTATCTACAGGAAGGAGCAGAAGGAGGATCTGGGGAACTTGAGGTCTGTCAGCCTGATGTCAGTGCCAGGGAAAATCACAGAACATATAATTTTGGACAGGTGCATTCTTTGATGGATAAGAAACTGTCTGGATAGCCAGGCCCAGAGAGTGGTTGTGAACGGAGTTAAATCCAGCGGGCAACTGGCCACAAGTGGTGTTACCCTGTTTAATTCTTCATCAGTGATCTGGACAATGGGATCGAGTCTACCCTTAGTAAATTCACAGACAAAATCAAGTTGGGTGTGAATGTTGATCTGCTGGAGGGTAGGAAGGCTCTGCAGAGGGATCTGGATTGGCTGGATTGATGCGATGAGGCCAATGATAGGAGGTTCAACAAGACCAAGTACCTGCCTGCACACAACAACCCCAGGCAGCACTACAGGCTTGGGGCAGAATGGCTGGAAAGCTGCCTGAAGGAAAAAGGACCTGGAGGTGCTGGTCAACAGCAGCTGAGCATAAGCCAGCAGTGTGCCCAGGTGGCCAAGAAGGCCAATGGCACCCTGGCCAGCAGGACTAGATAATTGTGGCTAAATTGCTTATGTTGATAAGCCTGGATACTGAACTGACACAGAAAGTACCATTTCCTTGCAGAAAGAACAAAAAAAAGGCGGGTTTGTTGTGCACAACCAGTCTGTCTGTCTTGCTCTCTCTTTTTTGTGTTCTGTGGTAGAGAGTCAGCTTCATAGGCACAAATGTACCACCTGTTGAAGCATTTTCACCTATTCCCTTTTTTTCCCCCTCACCTCAGCAACACCTTAGGTTGCTACTACTGCTGCATCTGGTGCATGAAGACAATCCCAGGCAGATAAACCTTCACAAACCAAGCATGTAAGGTCCTCCACCTATACGTGCCTCCAGAGAGCAACATATGCCTGTGTTTGGCACAGGTTCCACTACTGTTTCAGCTACTTGGTTACATAATTTTAAAAGCTCGTCTAACTACTTAAGTGATGGTTACGCATCTTCAGCCTGTTTCACAAAGACTTTCTCCTAATTCACAACAGTGTCTTTGAAAATAACCACTCTAAAGGAATAAGGCAAGAGGGAAGAGGCAAAGCATGGCATGATCTTGGCTCGGGACAGGCATGCACTTGCAAAGAGCTGCATCCATGGAGAAGTTCCTGCCAAGGATGCAATTACCATCTGGAATGGTAACCCTGGCCAAACACCTGCATGGATGTAGTTATAAAGTATACAAAGGTGCTTTCTTCTGGTACTGTTCATCCCTTCTCCCACGCAGGAAGTTGTGTAAGAGCATCCCCATCAGAGCTGTCATTCACTGGAACGAAAAGCAACACACCTAATGAAGACAAGCCCACAGAATCTCCTAAATGGGACACTCCTGTAAATCCAACCCCCCACCGGTGTGAGCAGTTTGTGTTTTATTTTTGCATATCACTAGTTTATAGCCATAGTAAGTCCATAATGTTAAGTTCAGAACAAATGGATGGGCCAAACTGCCTGCAACAGGGCTTGTACTTTCATCACAGGTGTGAAGTAAAATGCTTTTCAGTGAAACATAAAAGCTCCTTTACTCTCACTTTATATTAAGTGTCCAAAAGAACAAGTCACCTTTCTTCTTGGGATTTTTGGGCCAGCAATATACAGAATAAGAGTGGGAGAGGAAGGGGAGGAAAAGATGAGCTATTTTCTTCTCTTCTCCAGATTCTGAAATCTCGAAAATGCTGACTCTTTCCACCACCTCTTTTAGGCTCATTATAAATGATAATTTCAGTGAAAATAAAATGGATATTTTCTGATCTCTTCTAACATTATTTTCTTTCAAAATACTGACAACCAAAAGCAATACAATCAGCTCTAGCATCTAGGACATTTACTTTCCCACTGTGCGGGACCTTGAGGGGAAGAATCACACTTACAGAACTGCCTGTATTTCATTAACAGCTCTTAAAACAGGAAGGCATACAAACATTGTGGGGCAGTGCTGGAAGACACAATGCTCAGACTGACTACAAAACCCGGCAAGTGTAGAGCTCTGCACTCTCTTAAGCACTTTTGCTATCTAGGTTTAGCAGTTTAACTAAGTGGCAGCCAACCAGCTGATCAGAAAACTTTGTCTAAATTAACGATAACTGCAATAAAATGTCTGCTTAGGTTTTACCCACAAAACTCATACCGAACTCTGGGTTGCAAAGGCAATAAAAATCAACCAAAAAGCCCTAATCTGTGCTCTAGTGCACCTGCATGACAACCTATGACAGAACTATGGAATGCTAAAGAATTTATGGCAGAATTCATTTCCTTGCAGCAAAATAGGAATGTGCATTTGAACTTTCTTGGTGGGAACATCCCTCCCAAACTGCATTTGCCTTCCTGCCAAAACTAGTAGGTTTTTAAAAAATATTGTCTTAAAAAGGAACTAAAAACGTGTCCCCAAGAGCAACAATGAAATCAGCAAATTCCACAGTATAAGAAACCAGCTGGTGTGATACACTTCTCTCCTTTTAGAAAACCAACACTAATTGCCCAATACTGAAGTAACTGCAGTTTATCTCCTAGCAAATGCTTGTGAGGATTCCCAAATCAGCAATTAGTGTCTGTCCCATTGTGCTTCTCTGCCTAATATCTTATGCAAATTATACAATTTATAGCTCTAGATTTAATGTGTGGTTGCCGAATGCCGCAAGGCAAGAGGAGCCTGCTGATTCAGGAATGCATTGCTCCACTGCCTCACCCCTGTGAAACAAGTGACAAACTCATTCCACAGATTTCTCCACCAAGGAAGAAATACTTGCTCCTGCTGTGCCACATCCATATGAACAGGTGCAGCCAGCCCACTGCTTCTCTCACAGCATCCCAAAAAAAGCAGAATGAAGCCGACTTTGGCCCAGAAGTCAAACAGCCAGAGTAATAGAGTTGTGTCCAGCTGAAACATACTGCTTTTTTGTAAGGGAGCACAGCCAAATATACTCAGGTCTGGCTGCACTGACCTATGGAAACTTTTTCCCTTTTTCCCAGTGGAAGCCCAAGACTACTCAGACTGCTTAGCTCTTAAGCCAGCAGAGGCAAGCCTGTGGTCATTCTCTGTGCTAGCCCTGCACAGGAAAGGTGTCCATTAACATTTCAGCATGACTTGGTTAAGGCTGTGGCTCAAGCTGTCAGTAGGTGATGTTTTTCATTCTGAAAGACAATCAACATCAGAAAATACTGGTCTGGAAAGGTTACCAGGTTACCTACCCCAGTCCCATTGCGTTCTGTCAAGATGAAATGCTCTTAACACCAACACTGGCAGATGTTCATTTATCCAGCCTGTTCCCAAAACTTTCAGTACAGGAGGTTCATAACTAGTCCCATTGGTTTGTTCCAGCACTACAGCAGCCTTGTGAGCAAAAATCTTAACCATACTTACCCCTTCTTCCACTGTTCAAACAGAACACACAGGCTACCAAGTGCTAACCCTCAAAATGTTCCTCTGGTGAAGCAAGGAGGTCAGGCTGGTATTTTAGAGGCCAAGAGAGTAAGCAGGACTGTTGCCAAAGCCCTAAATCTGAACAATTAAGAAGATATTAGGATATTAGGAAGAAATTCTTCACTGTGAGGGTGGTGAGGCACTGGAACAGGTTGCACAAAGACGTGGTAGATGCTCCATCCTTGGAAGTGTTCAGGATCAGGTGGAACAGGACTTTTGAGTAACCTGGAAATTGTCCCTGCCCATGGAAGTGGGGTTGTAACTAGATGATCTTAAGGTCCTTCCCAACCCAAACCAGTTTATTATTCTATGATTACAGATCCTAAAATCTCAGAGACTATGCCTTGCCCACAATGTTGCATGTAGATTAATTGTATTACATGTGAACTAGGACTTAGCACAGGATGGGGCTCATATTCCATGTCCCTACTACTTACCTGGATGAGTGTCTTGTCAACACACCAGTGACTAAGTAAGCTGGTGTGATAGAGTAAGCTCTGTGTTAAGTGAAGAAATTGCTTCAGTGAAGCTCAACTTTCCCACACAACCAAGAACTCAGTGGATCTTCAAACATTAACAAAATGCAAACAAGAAAAGATAAAGCTCTTCCTGAATGTTAACATCTTCCATTGCCTTCACAGTATGTTTGGTGTCCCTTGGTCAAAAGAAGGACCTAATTCAGAATATTCATGTACCCATCAGCAGACGGGTGGTGGGTACATGTCTGCAAGACTGACACGTTGTGTCTCTGCAGGAAAGATTTTCACTGCCGGCTGCTCACTGACACTCAGAGGCAGAGCAAACGCCCACATAGCATCCTCAAGCTGATTAAGAAGGGTCTGGGACACGAACACTCCCTCACATAGGAAACCCGATGCTACATCTAAAGTTAACACTCTCAGTAACAGCTGAGTGCTTCCTTCCCTCCTGGCCCCGGCAGACACTACAGAAGCTGGCAGCTGAGCTGCAGCACGGAAAAAGCTGCAGCTATTCTGATCATGGAGCAGGCTTGTTAGGGTGGGCAGGAGGGTGAGACTGTGAAACATTATCTGTTAAATCACTTTCATATTTACATGGGAGACAAATTTTGCAACCCGTCAGTCTTACTCATAATTTTGCCAGGCAGCAAGGGAGGAAATGAAACAAAATATTTAAAATGTTGAAAAGTCCCAGTGTGTCAAGTAACACCCTGTCCCAGACAATGCACCAGTGTGATCTGGAGGGTGACCTCCTTGATCCTCCAGTGGAATAAAAGCTAATAGAAAAAATTCTTCAAGGGTGTTCAGTACAGTTAACTCCTCATCATGTTACAAGTGCCTGCCCTGAAGTGCCTCAGTTCTGTCCCCTTGTGCACACTCCCTTGCTTTGCTCTACAGGGTCTTCTGTGGGCTTCAATGTAACAGAAGAGAGAGCTGTCAAAGAAAAAAAGTCATAATCATGTCATCCAGCCTTATTTCTGAAAGAATAACAGTTTTAACACGTCTAGCTCTATTTGAGTTCCCATTTAACATGCTGAGCGCTCATAATAATTTATATTAAATACCAAGACTTTATTCACAAGACAGTAAAAATACCAAAATGTTACTACTCACATCAAGTTTAAAAGTTATGGAAAATGGAAAATGCTTTAAATTCTCACTGCACTTTCAGGCATTCTTGCTTTCCTGGAGATGGTAAATGAACACAGGAAACCAAATGACCTCCCAATTCAGCTGATACCGTGTTATCTCAATCTCTCCAACTTGGCAGTGGTTTTCAAATTGGAAGAAAGGGAATATATATTGTCCTCCAACATATCCCAAGTTACGCAGCTCAGAGTTCATCAGTGGAGTTTCTTTTTAACATCTATCAGTCAGTGCTATATACTCCAACCATAAGGGTCTGTAAACCTTTCAAACCCAGTCATGAATGTCTCCTACATCTTTCAGTCCAGCTATGATCTTAGTTGATATTTTATGTCAACTGCACCAGCTACGCAGTGGAACTCTACTCTGACATGGCATGAAAGAGAAAAAGGGGAACATTTCTCCATTTATTTATATTTTGTTCCAGGTTTTGTTCCACCTCTGCTAACCTGAGATTGATCTCACTCTTGCCTTGTGTGGCGGTCTCTTGGCACTGATAATGTCCCTTTTCTCCAGGATTCCTTTCACTTCTAATGCATATTTTTAAATTCAGGAAAGCAGAACTGAAAACAGTCTTCGAGAAAAGAAAGCATTTTATTTCCATAACTGTACACTCAGTATCTTCCATGCTATTTTTGGCCACCATAATGTTTTTGTTTGATTCTGTTGGAAAGTTCTCTTTTGACTACTGAGGCTGAGGGGGCAGAAGTTTCCAGTGAACTACCCACTGTGATACTGAGGTCTTTCCTGAGCAGTGAGTCAATGTAGAAGTTAACAATGCATGAGCTGCCCAGGTTATTTCATTATAGGCCCAAGAGATCACAATACAGTGGATCTGTCACCATCCTGACTCTACACTGTCTTTTGGTAAACCCATGCGATATTGTTGTCTCATACTGTCTGAAAAAAACGAAATAATTTGGCCTTTTCTAAAAGGTTTGCCATCCCGCGTTCATCTGCCTTTTCCAGAGTTAATAAGAAATGTCCTGGAATGCCACTAGTACAGGATGCTTGACTTGCCACATTGAAAACAGTTTATTTATCTCCATGTTTTTGGTCTCTGTCTCGTACTTTCTGATGCTTCAGCATATCTAAGATCTGTCCTCTGAGGAGTGATTTTTCGGGGGGGTGGGGGTGGGGAGGAGTTATTTCAATGTACTGACTTGTGTCCAGCTACCCAACCTCTAGCTGACAGCTTCCAAGAACTCTAATAGGCCTAAAGGCCTGAAGGCAACTAGAGCAACATGGACATAAATTGCCATTTGGGGGATACGCAATTTCTACCATTCAGACTATTTTAACCCAAATTAACAAGCCGTGGTTCACTCTCTGTGTACAGAACTAAACAAGTGCATATTCCCCTACAAAGGCCAGAAGTTCCGAAACATGCCAGCCCACCAAACAGGATATGAACAGATGTAACACATGCCTGTAACACTATCGCTTTTTCTTCTCAGGGTAGCATCTTTTCGTTTTCATAGAGCTAAGCTGTATCCTGCTGAATCAGTTTTGTTTCCTTAATACAAATGCAGTGACATGAACCATGATTACTGATGCTCCAGAAGTGCCTCCGTGGCTGTCTCCATACAGCCATACCAGCCTATGAATGCATCTAGATCTCTTTATTTCCACCCCATATGCAGCATTTACACATCAGAAAAACAAAAAATCAGCAAGCACTACTGTAAGAAAGGTACTCCAAACAGGAAGAACAGCAAGATGTTATTGTGTAGTGTATCAAATGACAACAAGTAAATAACCTTGTCTAGCAAGACTATCAAACAACTGACCATAGAGGTTTGGTTCCACTGAATCATAAACTATATAGGAAACTGAGATCCTTTCAAGTCCCTCTCGTCAACCTTTATACTTTAAGCCTCTCCCACTCTAACTTCTGAAAGCCATTTGGAAAATTCATGAAACAGAACCAACTACTGACATCAAGAACATAAATGCACCCAAGCTTTCATGATTTTCTTTACTGATACACTCAGATGGAACAGTTGCACAAGGCCAGCAGATAAGTGAAATGTGAGCCAGTGGCGACTTTAAACTGGATGTAAGTGGTCCTGGTAAAGAAAAACATTCTATTCTTGGATCTCTCAAGTATTGTTATCAGCGGACTCCATGCAACCCTCAAAAAGCCTTAAGGTCCTGCTGGACTCTTCATGAGGAGAGATTAGAATCTAACCAGGGGTACAACGTGTTGGCTAGATACTTATCTGAGAAAATGCAAGGGATGCTACTTTTCTTGTTCACACCAGACCACTGTAACCCATCTTAAAATAAACTCCTTCTTCAGCAGCAAAAGTGACATGAACACATTACATCAGAATTGGAATAATGTTCGACCAGCCAAGTCCTGGTTTCCAACTCAGATGAAAGGTCCCATTTTCCAAGATTTATTTCTTGACCTCTGATCTTATGACAATATATGTAGAAACATCGGGAAAAGCCACTTACTGCAAAAAGCATTCCCAGTTAAGTTTTACATCGATATTATGAGCAATTTATCCTTCATTGCTCCTTCATTACTTTTTCTAGTACCCAGATACTTGGGAAAACTGGATGCCAGCCAAAGAACTTTCTGCTCAAGAGGATCAGAATAACTTGAAACACAACTGTGCTGGAATTTAAAACATCCAGTTTATTCAGTGAAGACTTCATCATGACAAGAAGAATCTCTGCTCCTCCTTTCTTAATCCTCAAGAGTTAATCCATGTTCTGTTCATAAAACCCAAACAGGAGATGTTTTAGGAATGCCCCATGAAAATGGAGTGCAGTTATGGCTTATATCTTTACGCCATCAAAGGAGGTTCTGTCATTCTTCAGATCCACCCAAGCCCCTAACACAAAATTCATAGAAGTTCTTGCTTAAATTGATTTAAAATTTTCCATCTTGCCAGGTTAATCAAGTACACATACGCTTTAAAATTATGCATGTAGATGTAAAATAGAAGTTTCCAACACTGGTATACGATAAATGAATAAAAGGTCCAGCCTTGTTTCTTTTTTAGATTCAGATAAGCAGAAGAGACTGAAAGTGGGGTGCAGATTTCCCATATCTGGTCACAAAAGCACATTAGAGTTAAAGTTTAAACCTACGTCCACCCAAAAATATCTGAACTTTACAGGCAGGCTTATTTTGAAAGCTCAGTGGCCATCAAGACTACTAGGAATCCAAGAAGACAGTTGTTTGTTGGTTCAAGGAGTTCTGACTGGCACACTGTGACAAATCAATAAAAATGTTTTCTATATTTTTCTCTGGGCTGTGTGCCTGTTGGACTGCAGAGTCACTTGAGCATTACCAAGCTGATGGATCTTAGAAGGTCAGAGGCAGCAGGCCAGCAGATTGACACTCCTGGGTGGGAGAACAGGGACTGTGCCCCTCACATCCACAGAGGCCCTTAGCTCTCTGGTCCCTCCTACCTATGCTGAGACAGAGGTGACAGCCCAAAATAATGAAATCCTGAAGGAGGGAGGAGAGGCAGAAAGGGACAGGAAAGCCTGATCATATTTTCTGTTTATGAAATGGCTAACTTTCAACATTCTTACCTTAGAAAATCCTTTTGTAAACTCCTTTAACAAGAGAAGAAATGGTACAAGACAGATTACAGATTCCTTTTGGGGTTTCCCACTTTCTTTTCCTGCCACCTCTCTCAGGACAGGATTAGTCCTTTGGAAGCAGCCGTCTACTTCAAATTTCAAAGCCAGGGCTTGTTTATCAGAACACTGACATGCTCGTGTCCCTTTGTTACCCCCGTCGTGGATGAATGAATGAGCTTTTATGAGAAAGACGTCAGGTAACAACTCCCTGGGTCAAATGTCCCAGGATATTTCCAGTCTGATAGAGCAGGACCGAGATCTACCAAGTGGTGACAGCTGGGTACAGAGCACTGCCACGTGCAACACTGCTGTGAGCTGATGCACAGTCACAAAGCATATTAATTCCACTCCAATTCCTTCCTTCCACGCATGTATACTAGTTTTCAGACAGAAATTAAAATCCAGTGAGTGAACATGCACTACACACTTGTAGTGAGAGAACAAGACATCTGTCTGCATGCATTCTCGGTGGAAAGAGAGTGTACAATCAACAAGGGAGACTTTTCCATTCAAAAACTGGCGTGGTTATTTGCAGTAGCTAACATCAGCCCTCTATCTTAAGACACTTTACTGGTATGTACATAAAGAAGTGAGTCTCAAGTAAGTGATTAAGAGGCTTTATATTGAAAAAGATTTTTCTTTTCACTTTAATAGGAGCTTCCAATACAGATAGAGGTGCCTGAAGCTGACCTGTGTAACTATTCTTCTCTTCCCCCTCTGACCAAAACTGCCGTGAAAAGAGAGAGTAGAGGTCACAGTTTCAAAAAGTGAATGCCTACAGCTATGTATATGCAGCTATTTTCATGCACTTTTAACTGGGTGGCCTGGTTTTGAGAAGTTCTGAGTATGCACTGCTCCAGCAATGTACATGTTCCATAACTTCCAAAAATTAAAACCTGACTACCTGCTTTGATGTTGAATTGTTAATGCATAATTTCTAATTTCTACTCAACAACAGATCAACAATTTCTGTTAAAACAATACCTACACAGCTTGCTTGGCACCAGACACTTTCTGTATCAGTATGTGCATGTATATATGGACAAGAGGTTCTTGCCCAAAACAATGGGGTATCTAAAGGGAAGAGACAGGTAGATGAGTGTCAAGGAAAGAAAGAGACACACTGTGCCCAAGGTCATGCAGCAAGTCAGAACCAGCACCAAGCAGAAAACCCTGAGCCCCAAATCAAGTGCCTTACCCATTACATCATGCTGAGCCTCCCCCCTAGGAATAAAAATACATGCAGCTGTTCAAGGAGTATTTCTAAGACAGAGAGAATCTGATAAAAACAAATCCAGGGAATAGAGAAGGATGCCATGATCTGTTCTATAATATTCCCCAAAATCAGACACACAGCAGCTTCTCATTAAATAGTAAACAATCAAACATAAATGATTTTGATTACATGCCAAGATGAAAATATCACAGCTAAAGGGGTTTATATTGTTTAGAGTGTCCTAAGGAAATAGCTCCTGTACTTCAAAGAAGACTGTTAAGAGAGAGAAATTCGGGAGCTGCAGCTTGGCTCATGCAGGAACTTCTAGGAGAACGCCACGAAGACTAGAGTCTGTATAAATTTTAGATCTAAATTTAAGAATCTAAGAAAAATATGATTTTTAAATCATGGGGGGGAAAAGCCAGGAGCAAGTGGTAAAGAAATGAACTCTGGGGTCTGCAATACCTTAAGTTCAAACAGTATCTGAGAAACCAGTAAGTCACTTGAGACAGCAAAGGAATCTGAGCAGCAGATGGGAACACTAACTAGGTAGAGTACTGAGTAAGTAGCATGTGGCTTTTTATCTTTAAACAAAAATGTAATACAAAAAGGTTAGTTAGTGCCTAGTCACAGTGATTATCTATTACCATCTTAAGCATAATTTTGTGTCAGATTTTGAAAATTAAAGCTGTAGAATCACAGTTTTTCAACACAGCATCACATGATTCAGTTATTTTTCATTAGGTTAGAACTTTAAAAAGGCTGACACAGTTCCAACCGTACAGTACCCTGTTAAAAATGAAATTTCCATTAAATAATGCTCCTGATCTTTCACCAAACATCACAGAATCTGATCTAGAGCACTTTTATTTAAGAAGGAAATCTTCACAGATAAGTAAACAAAGCAATACAGCTGCTGAGAGAAGTCAACTCTACACCAAAAAAATCTCTTCGGTGATTTATTTCAGTATCGACCTGCCAGCTATGTAGGACACTAGCTGGGAATGCAACCTTTATTTTTTCAAATCTCTTTTTAAAAAGACTCAGAAGTACAGGTTTCAGAAGGACTAGTTCTTTTAGAGTTTGCACTCAAAATAACAGAAAACAGGAAAAGGAGGAAGTCACAGCGCTGGTCAGACTATTGATTCCAAAATAGAATCTATAAAATTAATGTTCAAATATCTCTTAAAGATTTCCGCCCCTCATTCCCCTCCTCCCCAACAAGAAGAGAGTCTCACTTCCTTCCAAGAGAGGTATCACTATCCATACTGAATAAAGCCATCTCTGCAAATCACCTCAGCACTGCTAATTGCATGCCAGCACACCAGGCTCAAGGTGAACCCTGGAGCAGGTTGCTCAAAAAGGTTATGCAGTGTTCATCTTTGGAGATACATAAAAACCCAACTGGACACAGACCTGAAGAACCTGCCCTAGAAGTTCCTCCTTTGAGCAGGGAGTTGGACTATATATTTTCAAGAGGATTTTTCCAGCCTCAGTGATTCTGCAAGTCTGCGAGCCTTTTATTTCCACAAGGACTGAGTGGTTACTGTGTCAGACTAGGACATGGAAAGCCCAGGTTCAACCCTGTGCTTTCTCTCAGACTCTGCTCTAGTTACTAGTATAACTCTGCCCTAGTTACTAGTTCTCTTCCACCTCAGTTCCTTTAGCGGCCACAGACTGTGGCAGCAGAGAAAAGGAGCATGCAACAAAGTGTCCTAGCAACCCAATCTCAGGAAGTTGGATCAAAGTACTTATCACTCTGACACTTGACTCAATAAAGAGCAAGCTACTGGACTTTCAGAAAGCCTAACAATGTCCACATGCCCAGCTTTAGCCACTTCAAATAGGGATTACCTTTTTCAGGAAGCACGGAGAATTCTCTGTCAAAAGGACAGTAACTTGGACATCTGAGTGATAATTAAATTTAAAATCAAGCTATTTACAGAACATGTTTAAAGAATGCAGTCACCTCAGCAACATCTGCCATTTTCAAAGGTGCAGGTTGCACAGAGGGAAGAGAGTTCAGCACTGAGCAAACTGGAGTCAGCAGAGCATGTAGTCACCCTCTCTTTAACCCAATGGGTGCAAATCTTTACTTATACAGTTCTTGTAAGGTCTACAGAGTTGAAATAAAGTATAAACCGAGGATCATAAATAAAGACTATACTTCATTTATAGTTACTTTAAAACAAAATTAAAATAGAGGCAATAATCACTGAAATCCAAAACTGGTCTGTAAATAAACACTGAATTTTCTTTTGAAAGACTCAGAAGAGCAGAAGGTTTCTCCTTACATATATATGCAAACCTCCTGAGTTTACAGCACCCCTTTGGAAGACACAATACCTTGCACTGAACTTAACCTATCACATCAGTTTTGTATCCTGCAATAAACTGTGCTCTCTAGTTACAGCTAAAGACTAGGATATAGTTTTCTTGGTAGTTACTCCCATATTGAAATTCTGGAACTGAAAAGATGTGGCTCCTAAGAGCTCCTGCTATTCACAGATGTATTACTTCTTGTTTGAGTTTTTTAAGTGCTCATGGCCTTGGGATATGACATGACAGCTGCAACAGAGAAAACATAACTTAGCAGGTGAAAACAAGGAAAGGGGAAAAACCCACAACTGCCTAGAGCAGTGTAACTTTTCTCTCACTGCAGATCATCGTGTGCAGGAACACAGAGGCTGATCTACTTAGGCCAGAAAGAGAAGTTAGACAATCATTCAGCTCTCTTGAGATTTCCTCTGCTAAATATAAAGTTGGTTCAAGGTCTTTGTCATGATATTTCTGATTTTGAGACAGAAATAAGAGGAGACCGGGAAGGAAAGTGCTGGGGGGGAGGGAGACACAGGGTCAGGGGAAATATGGTCACCAAACACATTGCAGCAGCCAGTGACAATAGGTAAAGCTTTTCCTTACCTCATTCTTCAACTTTATTAACAACTTCTCTTTAAATTATTAGTTTTAACTGAATATGAATTTCCTTTTTCTTTTTCCTCCTTAAGCATTTATTTCTTTTTCTCATCAGTTCAGAGGAGGCTGAAATATGCGGAAGACAAAGTACTTGGAAAAACTGGAAGGTCTCCCAGACATATTGTTCTCATAGAGATAACAATAGTACTGATAGCAATTTTAGAAAAAAAAAAGAACAAAAGCAAATCCTACTGAATCTCTCTTCTGCTAGAACAAAATCTCAACCACTTCCTCAGAGCACAAGTTTCCCTCAGCCTCTCTCTCCCACTTACAAACAGCAATAACTGCTCCAAAACAAAATCCTTCTAAACTAACTGAGCATTTTCTCCTGAAGAAATTCCAAAAGCCAAGAGAGAGTGCTGTGAATTATTAGTCTTTATGGGCCAGGCAGGTTATATGCAAACAATATGTCTATAAATCCACAACTATAAAAATACACATTGAGAAGCTTCTTATCTGCCCATCAAGAGAGTGATAGCACAATCTCAATGTTATTTCCAATAATACCCCATTAGAACAACTCATTAGAGCAACTCAATTTCCCCCAAATATAGTCATCTAACATATGAAACAGTTACTTCAGAGCTATTCTAGACTGAAATTCAAAAGCCAAGAAATGTTTCAAGAACATGACAGTAGCAGAAGTAGAAAAGGAATGAAAGACTAACTTAACCCAACAGTTAAAAAGGTTACAATGATAAGATAATAGAATTATTCAGGTTGAAAAGGCATGACTTCTAAACATGGGAGTACAACTCAAATGATGCCAATTAAAGGCAATAGTTTATGTCAGGTAACAAGCCAGCACCAAAAGTATATTTATGTTCCTCCTAGCAAATAGTTTGTGCAATAGGCTTCCAGTGCTTCTCAGAGACCTAAGCTCTATTTACAATCCAATTTCTTTTGGTCCTTTCCAAAACCAATTTTTCTTTTTCTCCCTCAAATTCAGGCCTCAAGATTCTTATTACAAGCTGGGGAGTTTGTACAGTCATTTCAATTTACCAGCACACACACAAAGACAATGTTTTCCAGAAGATTTCTGGGAGTGCTCACTGTGGTAAATATGCTCCCCATTAAATCCACATCGTATTTTTAACCAGATGCAAACCTCCTTTGTGTATATGGAAAAAGAAGAGCACAGGATTCCAGAGGGCAATCCTGTGACACAGGAATGCTTCAGTGTTTGTGCTCCCATGGAGAGACAGAACACAAGGGGCCCAAAACCACTACTTCAAACTTCACATGCAGCCTCCAGAAGCAAGCTGCTTCCTTCTCTAGCCACAATAAAAGCCTTTAGGGAGAGCAGGTATTGTCCTACCTTGCATATATGCCTCTATTTGCCGAATTAGCTCGTAAGACTTGGACCGGTCCAGAAGTGTACGAATAGCCGGGAGAGGGTCCAGGATAATGGTTTCTGGATGAGCATCAATATACTCCTGCAAAACAATATATATTCAAAAAAAAAAAAAAGGCATTAGGTTTGCTGACAAGTGTGAAAAAATAATGAGATGGGGAAGAGAATAGAAAATGTTAAAAACCTTGAAGTTCAGCTTCTCCTCAAGGGGAGTCAAACGGACATAGGTAACACAGGAAGTCACCAGACAGTCAGGACACTGACATTTGAAACAAACACAAATGTTACAACTAACTGGTTTAGGATGACAAATTTCTCCTGTAGACTCACTATCAGCACAAAAACCTGTGCTGCAACCACATCAACTCAAAAGGGAGCCAGTGGCAAAGTCCCACAGTAAGAGCTGTGAGCAGCACTGAAGAAAGTAATTAGGAGAAGAAGGATGACACATTGCTACCTCGGGGTCAGCCTTGCATTGAATTGTTGCATGTGAACATCACAACCATGTGAACTAGGCTCAGAACTACATCTGGATTCTTTTATGTTGTTATTATTGCTGTCCTCTAGCTGCGCTGAAGACAGTGTTAAGAGCTGGATGATAAGGGTTGAAATTTTATTTGGCAGAGCCAAAGAGATTGCAGCTTCACTGTGTCTTCATTGCTTGCTACTTCTCTAAGTTCATACTCTCCTTTCCTGACTAAAAGAACAAAGCAAAGTCAATGACCTTATGGAACTTCATCTTGAGAACTCAATTCCCCATTCACTGAGGTCATGACTGCACTACTGCATCTTGGCCATGAACACAGACACAGCTGCCAGGTATCAGCCTTGTAATCACAGCAAAACTCCCTTCTGTTTCTTAGAAGAGAAACTGAGTTCCTTCATCATTGCCCCAGTCTGGTCCCATAAAGTCAATGGGAAACACACACATCTATTTTACCCTATTAAAAATCAGACAAATATTTCCCAAGTTACCATCTGTCTTTGTTTTACCCAACTTCCCAAATCCATCCTTATGTTTTCACTCATTTCTTTAAATCCATTCATGCAAAAGGCACGGTAAGTGCTCCTGCAATAATGGACTTTCATGAAGATCTACTTCATTTAAACTGACTATTTCAAGAAGGAAACATACTCCAAAACATACTTAGGAGCATGAGGAGGTGGCCTCGGGAGATGCATTTTGCTATATACTGAGCTGGAGGGAAAAGAATAGCATAATCTATTCCCAGAAAGTGATTTTGCTCCAGACACTGACTGGGGATGTAGATTTCCTCCCCACCCCAGTACTGGCAAACTGTTGCTTTCTGCTGACTACACAGTCTGAACTGATGGCTGCTAAAAGGGGATTATTCTTTTGAGGCTAAGAGGATCCAGCATTGGGATGATTAGTTTAATGAACCCACTGCATCACCCGCAGCACACAAGCAGCTTTCTTTCACAGGGCATGAGGCAATCTTCAGTGGTGATACTTTCGTCTGACATATTTAATAATCCCTACAGAACGCAAAGAATTAATTCCCCAAAGATATATCTGAACTTGATGCCACTTAGTAGAAGTCAGGGACAGTGTTTTGCACAGTCAGTCATCAAGACTGTCAGACCCAGCTGTTGTCTCACCCTTGCAGTGCAGCCTGCATAAAAAGCCTCATTGACTCACTGGAACAGAAGCTAGGTTCATTTCAAGTCATTAAAACCCAGAACATAACAGTTTTCATGAGTGTCCTGCCCCTAGAACTTCCAGAATCAGCTTTAAATACAGATGAGATTTTTATTTTTTTTTAAGAGCGAGAGTGTCTCATTACCTAATGTATCTTAAACACCTACGCATGGCTACACACACATACCCTTTAATGCAACACCTAACAGACACCCTGTGGAGCTGGCACGATCCAGCGATTAGGGCCTTAGCTTAAACTTGCTGACTGTGAAACTGTACTTGAGTATCTCAACAAATCTGAAGCATAACAAGACAGCTCTTTCAGCTCCTCTATGCCACAGTTTAAAACAGGGAGTTACCACAGAGTGTACCTTCATGAGCTCGCTTAGAGAATGAGCACATTACAGGCAGGCAATACCATGATGTGGCACCAAGTAAGCACAGAACTCAGCCTCGACATGTCACAGCTCTGAAATGTCACCTCAGCAGAGATCCCACAACAAATGTCCTGCAGTGCTTCAGATGTGTGTACCAGCTCTTCCTGTGACCACCACTCAGCCTCAACAAGTCTCTGGTTCCACCTTGAATTCAAGCTCCCCCATACACCCATCTTAGTCCAGCCCCTATTCTGCACACACTAATCCTTCCCCTCACATATACATTTATCATGCTTGTGGACTCTGTCACCTTTACTCCCCTCCAAGGAGGGAATGATTTTTCCCTGTCTTAGCTCCTTGTGCTCATTCCCAAATCTTCCTGATGCTCATCTCATCATTGAGAACTACACTCACTTCCCTGGGATTGGTGTATTCCACTTGTTATCTTGGCTCACATTACACTAAGTATTTCCAGAGAGAGCATGGCTTTTTTATGCTTTCTGTAAGGAAATTCACAGTTGCTTTATTTCTAATGACAATAGTTCTAACCTGTATGTAAAGATGATCCAAGCAGTGAGCTTGACACAGCATAACAAAGTTCAACAGGAATGAAGGCACGATCTCAAGGCCATTCTACACCACACAACATCTCAACAGAACAGAGCATCTAAGCTGACTTTCCAGTGACTGATTTCTCATCCTGTTGCCTTAAGGAGCCTTCAAAAAGCTCTGTAAGGCAAAAATGAAATAACTGATGAAGATGGGGACTACTTTCCAAAAGCCATTTAGAGTCTGGAGGACTTAAACTACTCTAATGTCAAGAACTGCACTGAGTGCAAGGAGACAGCCTCTTCAAATACACACAACGGAGGCTGAACATGAGCTTTCTTTATAAAACAAGGACATTTCTGAGCATCAAATCTATGTCAAGTACTATTCTCCAGCTTTTCTCCATTTGCAGGCTTAGGCACCTGGACAGCCAGAGGGCACAGGAACGGCAAAACTCGAGAGACTGTCAGCAGGGTAGTGAAGATCTGAGTTATCTGAGTAAAGGAAAGGACTCGGACCTGAAGTGTCTCATAGAGCTAATCTGGGGACAGGCTACAGATCTCTCCTTCTAACTGAATCCAGAAACAGCTCCCCCTTTGAAGCAAAGGACTCCCAATGCAGAACAAGGTCAGTCTATTTGTGTATGTCCTTTCTAGTTGAACACAGCTAGAGGTTAACTGCTCAGAGGACAGGAACATCAATATGCACTCATGTACTCATACTCTGCATCTCTTCTCACATACCATTGGTTTCTTGGATTTCCATCACAAAGCACTAACTCTGCATTCAAAAACAAAACTATCCAGTTACACCAGGATCCCCAAAGCAAATCATCCAGCTTCCCCTTGGGCCTGTACACTGCCAGCACTTTCCCAGTCTCCCACACCTCTCACCAGTATATCACCAGCACATGCAAAAGAAAGAGTTTGAATACCCATGTATTCAGAAAATTACTTAAAGTAAATAATTTCAAAATCTGAACCTTACACCAATTCCTCACAACAGGAAATTACAATACGAAAATCAATTTTCTTAGTTTCACAGGAACAATTACGATAGCTGATATGAAACCTTTCATAAACTTTGATTCTTTACTAGGAACTGATGCACACTCAGGCATCATGTTTTACTGAATATATACCTGTGAACATCACCTAACAGACTGGAAAACTATTGATGTAGCCTAAGTAGCAGCACTCTTCCCATGGCACAGAGTAACTCCACTATTAGAAATACAGATCTGGAAAAACATGAAGGGTTTCTGTCTAATAATTTTCGTAACAGACAAACTACTATAGATACGAACTTGAAAATGGAGCAGTTGAAGGAGAAAAACAGAAACACTGAAGCCAAGAGAGAGTTTTCAGTACAGCACAACCTTTCAACTTTGGACATTCAAATCTTCTCTGGTAATTGTAACAAAACAACTCTGCTCTCTTCTTTGGTGGATTTACTGGACACTGGCATCCAACAGCAGACTCCAACCACCCAGGCAACAATGTGGAGGATATTTAGGCTTTCCAACAATAGTTTGAAAGGGCTCTGTCCTTGGGCTGCAGTTCAGCTTGACCCAGACAATATCTATGTTTTCCTCTTTCTAATCTTTGACATAATAAAAGCAAACAAGAAAAAACAAGGACTTTTAGCAGATCCTCTTTTGTTTGTATTCCAGGCTTGGCATTAAGTCATTCTCTGTACCAGCCCTGTTACTGGCAGAAGGCCAGCACTGAAACTTGAAATCAAAGAGAGACCAAATATTTCATGTTGCCTAATAAATATCTCTGGATATAAACCAGAGATTAAAATATATATATACTTTTCTTGAGAAGCCTTTGTATAGATGAGAATAGAGTTGCTTGTCATTTTACCCAAAAAAGGTAGTTAATGATTTTTTTTATATTTTAACAGAAAGTTCATACAGTATCTACTGCAAATAATAAGTCATTAGATGATAAGAGACTCACTGATTCACTGACTTGATTTTATGACTAAGTAATAAAACTTATATAATCTTTTGTTTAATATGAAACAAAGTCCCATAAAACAAATGTTCCAAAAGAAAAAAAGTTAGCAAAAGAAACAATAACACCATTTGGATTGTCTTTTCCCATATACAGAAACATGAAGATGACTGCTTGCAACAACAGGCGAACATTTTCCAGGGGGGAAACAGATGTAAGGACAGACACAAGCTTGTCTAAAGAGTTTGCCTCAGATTTAGGTTTTCTTTTTGTTTTTCTTAGGCTGTGATGATCTCTTTTCACAGACACCTTCCTCCAAAGGGAAAGGTGTAGGGATGTTGGGTCTTCAACAAACACTCATCTCAAAATTGTTTGTCTCCAAATATAAAAGAAATTTCTGCAATGGTTGGGAGGGATGAAGGGTGTGGCAAGGAGAAAGGGGAACAGATCTTCTCTGTTACATTTCCATCCACTGTACATCTCAGAGCAACTTTCTCAGTACTCAACTGCCCTGTTTAGCCTTCAAATCGGCACCACTGGAAATACTCCACCTTGCAAATACCTACCCACAGGAAGCTGTCCTTACAGTTAGCACTTGCATGACAGATTTTTAGTTAATTTTGCTGCATATGAGGCTCTTCCAACAAATTTAAGACCCATATTTTCAAATGGGAAAAACACAGGTATTGGCCTGTGAATTCAGGTGCAAATAGACCACTTCAACTTTGTCTCACCCCATCCTATCAGTAAGAAAAGAATTACTAAGACGTACTAGTTTCCTTTGATTTTTCACTTGCCTTTTTTCAGTTAAGCAATCCCCTAACTCCTTTCCTTCCATAATATCTCCCTAATTTTCCTTCCTCCAAGTCCCAATCCCTTCTAAGAGAGCTTCTTAATCAATAATAGAAGAGCCCATCCTTGACAACTCCAGAGTGGAAGAGGCAAGGGTTGAAGGGCAGTAGGGGAGAAAATGTTTTTAATTTTTATCAACCTGATAGTAGAAGCCTAGGCATAAAATCTGCTTCTGATCTATCTTTTTAAGAAGGCTAATGGAAAGAGAATCTGTTCAGAAAAAGCTCTGAGAGACAAATTAATAACCCTACTGATTATCCATCACTTGAGACATCATTTTGAATGGAACAGACTAATATGAAGCTGTAATGAATGAAGCTACTCAAGCCCCTGTACAGCTACGACAGGCAGCTGCTCAGAGAGTATTTTGCTCTAATGAAAGAATAACAAATATTCCCCAATGTCTTACACAAGCTAAAACATACTCAGTTTTCAAAGTCATATACTTTGTCTAGAAGGAAGGAACTGGGGTAGTTTGGTTTTCTTTCTTAGCAAGAAGGAAGGAACTGTAGCACCAGTAAGTGAAAGGCACCCCGGGGACTAACTATGCCTCTTCCCACCTGACTTCCCTTCATGTTCCTCTGGTCAAGAAGGAACCACCAATGACTATAACCAATTTTTACTAGACAACAAATAAACTGTGTTCAATTGGTCCAGCCCAGTGTTACAGTGGGTAGGAAGGTGACTGAACATCATCTTTACACATAATCATCATCCCCAAAATAAGGATCTAAGTGTCCTAAAAATCAAATGGAAAGATTTCTCTACTTTCCACTTAATACACTACACTAGGAACTGCACGCAGCCTTTGCTTTAGCTTTGGATGAGATCACTAGGCACTCATCACTGGAGTGATGAGAACACAGTGCAGAACAGTGCAGTGGAGAACAGTTTGCACCCACCAACTGCAGCCCAGACCACATCCAACCAGCACAAAGACTTTAAAACTCAGCCCTAAAGGTCTTCTGCAGCTAAAAATCCCAATGTCAACAGGAACTCCTCCATGCTGTTAGTGCTGTTTTCATTCTCCTGTAAAGGTTTTTTTTCCAAGTCATTAAATGGCAAGAAAAAACCCACATGCTAAGAGGCTTCCTGTTCTATTAGCACTCTCCACCAGATCATACAAGGGTTCATCACAGATTCCAGAGAACAGGGACATAGAGTCATGTAAATGTGAAGCCAGTTTCCTCCTCAGCTCTTGCAGATTAGATGGTCAAGGCCTCAACAATACAGCTCTGAAAAAAAAGCTATTCTTAAAAAGGTCATAAGTGTAGCCTGACAGATCATTCCTCCTCCTGTGGTCAAGGATCCCTTGCTCTCTGCTTCCTGGAAAACTGCTTTATGGAGCCAACAATAAGACTGGTGCCAGGTATCATCTTGCTGTTACATTTATATTCAATAGCGGGGAAAAAAGCATAATGAATTTTGCACTGTTTGGTCTGGTTAAGATCATCAGAACTTTTTCAGTCAACCTAATGAACAATAAGGGAACCACACTATTTTGACTTGTGTGTAGGTGCCAGAAATACCACAATGCTTATATAACACCTCACACACATAAGCAGCTCTCTTTGCAAGGGGTAACTTAACACTTTCTAGGTTGCTCACTGATTTTAGTTTAAAAACCCCAAAACAACAGCCCCACCCCACACACTTTATACAAATGGATTCTCATGATTTCTTTTTGTTAGGAAATACACTTCTCTTAATTTCTAATAATTTTCAATACCTTAAAAATAATACAGGACAGATGGAGACAAGTAGCAATTTCCAGCTAGTTTATGCCCTGGATAAAAATTATATGAGAATATACACTAAAAACACATTTTGGCATGTAATTCAAAGCAGACAGGCCTGTCCTCTGCTCTGATGGTTCCTGGGTGCATGTTTTACTACCATGGAAGCTCCCTGCATGCCAGTCATGTGGCACAACTCAGTCACATGTGCAGAAGCCCTAGACTTGCTTTACTGGGGAGAGGATATAATTCAGAAGCCTGCTCACAGGGGTCCCTACCTCTATCTTATTCACTGGAAAAGTCTGGAATGTACTGGGAGAGAACCTATTTCTAATGAATGAGTTTGAAGAAACTGAGAGATTATAATTTCAGACCCACAGTGAGAAATACGTGTATTCCAGTAATGGGAAACTACTTTCCAGTTCAACTACATGGTTGTGGACAAGCCATGCACTGAGCTATGCTAAAGAACATTCAAAAGAAAATCATCAGACCTCGGTGTATTGTAACTCAGCCTGTAAATTGATGTTATCATAGATATTATAAATTCATATCAGAGCTCAAAACAGAAACAAACAACCTTGAAGTCCTTATGAGAGCCGTTCTCATGAGTCTTAATCAGCTAACACATGCACCCTTTAGACTCTGGTCATCAGTTTTTCCCACTGGTAAGACAGGAAACTAGTTCACATTTGAAACGTGGAAAGACTGCAAGCAGAAAGCCCCTGAAGTCCATCTCCCTGTATACTTCTTTGGACACTTATTAGTTTCCAGTGCTGTGGGAAGTGGATGCCTGCACTGCTTAGGGAAGAACAGTCAGTCATCCACTATTCAGAGAACTGGTGCCAGAGGGTCAGACCCAGAAGTCAAAACTTTTCGTCTCCTGTGTGTTTGAGTAATATGCAGGTGGGAGGAAGCAGAAAAACTCTGCAAAAAGAATATTGACTCTGATAAGCGAAATACCTTCTGCATTACTACTTGTAAAACATTAAGCAGGGTGAAGAGAATATTATATCCCAAGAAAGTAAAGTTGTCAAAATTGCGGAATTTGCCTGACATAAGCGCATTCCATAAAATTCTGAACCTTTTTTTTAAATGTGCTTTTATTTGAATGAGAAGAAAAGAATACACTTTTTATCAAATATAGCCACCAGAAGAAACACCTTTTAAATCTATAAAGGTGTTGCTTTATCATTTTCATCAGTATTTAAACCACTGATAGGAATTCCTTGGGAAAACAGTTCTCTGTACCACTATGCCCTGCATATTTCTGACCTTCAATGTAAACTTGAGAAAAAAAAAATTATATAACAAGAATCTCAGCACTAGAGGACAGAGTAACCTCAATGCTACAGAAATTAGCATTCCAGGAACTGGGAAGACTAGACAGAACTGGGCCAAATTAATTCAGTGGCTTTTGTCATGGAGAGATGCACGTAAAGGGCTCTGCAAACACTTGTTCCTCCTTGTGAGCAGCACTAATGCTCTTGAAATGACATCAGGACAACATTTGGTAGGAAACCAGTTCTTACTAACCTTACCAATATAACATAAAACCTTTCCAAGGCGCAAGTCCATTTTAGACTGACAAAACTATTTTTGCTGGTCTATCAGTAGCAGGGCAGCAGTGTGCCAGAGAGCTCTTTTCCTACCAACTGCACAGTAAACAGGCTGAATTTGCTGCACCAAGATCGTCCTCCTGCTTGAAATGCAGAAAGACTATGAAAGAACTGCTTACCTGGAACCTCTGAACCAACTCCAGTGACTGGCTGTCATTCTGGTCTGCTTCAAGGATGACATCTGTCAGTTTATGTATGATCACATCCAAAGGGCCCTGATCTTCAATGGGTTTGGTGAGGTCAAGCTGAAGAAACCAGAGAGAAACCTTTTATTAATATATGGAGATTCTTGTCCTTGTCACCATCCAAGGTGTTGCTGCCACACAAAATGCATTTACTTTACATAATGCCTTTATTTTGCTATGTTATCCAAATCCCTGAGAATTTACACTTCATCAAATGTTAGAAAATTTAACCCAGACACGCATTTCTCAGCAACACAGCTCTAATTTCATGACTTACAGGCAAGCACCCTCCATCCAAACACCTTCCTATGCTTCTCCACCCTGAGCCAACATTTCCCTCTTCAGTTTCTTGGTACATTCACATACATGCAAAAGTAATGAGCCAACAAATATTAACACCACTGATAAAAGGAATGCCTGCTGTGCCCTTCGCCCTTTGGGATTGCACAAAACAGCACCCAGGACAGGAATAACCCAGGACAGGAATACAGGTAACACAAACCCAAGTGACTCAGGATCTGTGCAAATTCATCTGCTACAGGGACAGCTGTTTAGCTGGTAAGGAAGGGTGCAGTTCCCAGAGAACTCCCAATAGTAGACTTGGGGGAGGAGACAAAGATTTGGGGTGGGGTGTGCAGAAACTCTGCTCCAGAAAGCACAGGAAGACAGAAAGTGATAGCAATATGTCATAGGGCTTGATCCCCTGTCTTGGTAGACAGGGTTCAAGAAGCAGAGAACTTCTGGCACTGGAAAAGAATTGAGGAAATTCCTCTTGAGGAAATATTAATGCAAAGAAAGCATTAAGGACCTGATGGGATGCAAGAATACTAAGAGAGTTGGCCAATGTCATTGTGAGGGCTTGCATTTATCAGGATATTAATCAAAATGGAGATTCCAACTAAATCAGGAAAAAAAAACCACCACAGGGGCAGTCTAGTTACAGCACAGAGTCCCACAGAGGCTGTAGGATCTCCATCCTTCAAGGTTTTCAACACCTGACTGGGTAAAGCCCTAAGCAACTGAGTCTAAATTTAATGTCAAATCTGCTTTGATGAAGATGATGTATTACAGACCCCTAAGATCACCACCAAACTTAATGATCCCATGAAGTTACTTAGCGGATTTAACATTAGTACAGTGTAACTGCCAGACTCGGCTCATGTTCTGGCCAATACACAGGCTGCTCACAACACAGAAGCTGCACTTCAACCAACTCTGAGATCTACTGCATCAGTGGCAATTTAACCTTGTAAACTTCAAACCAGGAACATTCTTGAGAGGAAAGATAGATGTGTTCTTACTAAACTAAAGTTAGCATCTGATTTTATAGTTACATGCATGCTCCTTTCCATTGCTGCTATCCCTTTTATTCAACTCTGGCAAAGAAGGGTGTTGGAAGCACAGGGGGGAGAGGAGTGCTGGGCAGAAGAGGCTGCTCATGCTCTGTTTTCTGTCTGATTAGCTTGAATGTTGTCATACTAAAATTTCCCACTCTACAGAAATGACCCTGATTTGAATTAAGGAGTGAGTGCCTTAAGGAAGGTAACGATAAGACAGGATAGAACCAATAAAATAAAACAGCAGAGATCTATCAGCCTTATATTAATTTGCTAGTTGCTAATGTAACTGATCCATTTAACTGAACTGCTTTTCTGCTTTTATCTGGGCTAGGCTTACCCGAGGAAAATAACTGAAGTTACCTATGCCACAAAAGCAAACTGAAAGATTGTCAGTTCCTCCAACAGAGACCACCTTTGCTTCCCCATTACTACACAGTCCTACTAACAGTTTATAGGTTGAGACCCTTTGAAGTCCTTATGCAGATTCTAATACAACTGGAAAACATCTTGTTTGTCTGTCTTACAAGGAGACTAACAAAGGCACTGGTCACAGGTGAGGAGCAGACTCCCTACATGCCATGGTAAGGACGACACGACAGACTTCATGTGGATGCTCAGGGATGGGCAAACTATGGCCAGCTGAGGCAATCCACAGAAGGTCTGGCTGTCGTGGCACTTCTGTTTTCACTCTCACAAGTAGTGCAGCACAAAGGCTGAAGGAAAGTCTGTGTCTGCAAAATTAAGGCAAAATAAAGTTAACTGCAGCTTGGCTAAGGGCACAGAAGGAGATAATTAAGTTCTGCAACCAAGCTCCAGAAAAATCAGCTAATATCCTTAAAAGAAATCTCAGATGACCACATTGCTTTTTCTGATTTTTTTCCATCTGCCTATCACATCTGGAAGGAAACAGCAAAACAAAGGGTCCATTTAACTAGGTCAGAAAGTTCCCAGTTGCCAAGGTACAAAAATGTGAATTAATCCAGTTTCAGGACTTCCAGTTTGAGAAACAGTGAGAAGCAAATAAGTATCTGAGATTGGTTACCCCTCTACATTCTTCCTGCACTTGCAGCTCAATGTGCACAGAAACATTCAGAAAACAAGAAAACAGTCCTGCCTTTCAGCCTTGACCCAAGAATAGAAGTAAGCCTTCAAGGCATATCCAGGCATTTCCAGCATAGTGTTTTCCAGAAGCATAAGACATCTGGGCAAGATAACTTCTTCACAACAGTTGTGCCAGCTAAACGCAACTGGTATATTTTGAGAATGAAACCAAATGCACCTACTTTGCACATTGGAAAGTGTTAAAAAGGCTCCCCCCCAAAACAGTGTTTTGCTTCCCCTTCACCAGGAAAGCAATGCAAGAAATGACAGCATGATAAAGCAGCTTTCCTGGTAGGAAGTTTAATGACCACTTTAATTGCCTCAACAAGGACAGCAGGTACATTTCAGCCACAAAAACCTTCAAAATTTTATCCAGTGTTTAGCGGATCGGAGGATCAAACCATTTGCAAGAATAAGTTCTCTGTGTTCTGAGCCATGCTGCAGAAAGCAAATATTCCTGGGCTGTGTGGAATTTGGAAGAGATCCACCTTCCTTTTATACACTGAGGAAAAAAAAAATAAAAGTAGAAGGAAAGAAAAGATTTGAGAAGGTAAAAAGAAGCCTTTTCAAGTGAAGTATCAGACCCAAAAAGAAGTCAGTGAAAATAAAGTGCAAAATTTCTGATGGCCCTCTGCTGAGACAAACACTGATTCATTGTTTGTCACCAGCTGGAATTTGAGCCTTTCTACTTCCCTTCCCTTCTCTTTCAGCATCTCTCTCTCCAAATGATCTTTGCATTTGACATGGATCACCCAAAGGTTTGTTTTTGCAAAGAACTAACACCATAGCAACAGAAGTGAGAGAAAAGATTTATCAGCACCAGCTTGAAAAAACAGAGATATATCTATGGTGTCTTTTTTCTGTGAGGTAGCCTACAGTCTGCAGCCTACTCTGCTTGCCTTTTTTTGTGTTAAAAATCCACACCCAGACAGGTATTGGTTTCATGGCCTTGCCACTTTACCACCAAAACCCAGGTGAATGACATGGAAGACAGTGTCAAAGCTGTACACAGAAATGCCAGACAAAAGGTATATACATGACTTGGATGGGTGTACTGTTTGCTGAGTAAGAAACTGTCTGGGTGGCTGGGCCCAGAGAGTGGTGGTGAATGGAGTTATATCCAGCAGGCAACTGGTCACAAGTGGTGTTACCCAGGGCTCAGTATTGGGGCTGGGCCTGTTGTAATGTCTTTATCAATGATCTGGACAAGGGGACTGAGTGGACCCTCAGGCAGTTTGCAGATCACACCAAGTTGGGTGGAATGTTGATCTGCTGGAGAGTAGGAAGGCTCTGCAGAAGGATCTGGTCAGGCTGGATTAATGGGACGAGATCAGTGGTATGAGGTTCAACAACAGCAAGTGCCAGGTCCTGCACCTGGGTAACAACAACCCCCTGCAGTGCTACAGGCTGGTGAAGATTGTCTGGGAAAGGGCCAAGCAGAAAAGGACCTGGGGGTGCTGCTCAACAGCAGCTGAACATGATCCAGCAGCGTGCCCAGGTAGATGAAAAGGCCAATGGCATCTGGGCTTATATCAGGAAAAGCGTGGCCAGCAGGACCAGAGCAGTGGTTGTCCCTCTGTACTAGGAACTGGTGAGGCCACATCTCATATCCTGTGTTCATTTTGGGCCCCTCACCACAAGAAAGACCTTGAGGTGCTGGAACTTGTCCAGAGAAGGGCAACAGAGCTGGTGAAGGGTTTGAAGCACAAGTCCTATGAGAAGCAGCTGAGGGAGCTGGGAGTGTTTAGCCCAGGGAAAAGGAGGCTCAGGGATGACCTCACCACTCTCTACAACTACCTGAAAGGAGGTTGTAGCCAGGTGAGTGCTGGTCTCCTCCCAGATAACAAACAATAGGAGAAGAGGAAATGGCCTCAAGTTGCTCCAGGGAAGGTTTATATGCAATATTAGAAAAAATATCCTCACCAAAAGGGTTGTCAAGCACTGGAACAGGTTCCCCAGGTAAATAGTGGAGTCACCATCCCTGGATGTGTAGATATGGCACTTACTGACATGGTTTATTGATGGACTTGGCAGTGCTGGGTTAACAGCTGGACTTGATTTTAAGGGTCTTTTCCATCCTAGATGATTATATGGTTCTGTACGTCTTTCCAGGTCTTTCAAATCCATATATGGAAGAAAACAACCACTAGATAAATGCTCTTATCATAGCTGACTGTAGCTAGCCTGCCCACCTTTTAACAGAAGGACTGGTTGAAAGTTATAAAATGCTGCAAGCTTAGAGACGTCACAGTTTCTCCCACAGGTTTTCCAGAGAATCCACTGGAGAGCAAGTCACAGGCATACAGAGCTTCATATCTGCCCTCCTCTCCTCTTCCCCCTTCCTCTGTCCTCCAGAAACACACAGCCAGCACATTATCCAAATCATTAGACAGAAGGGCAAAAAAATGTTTATTTCCATTAAGCATAATTTGTTTAAAGTTTTGGGGTTGTTTTTCTCCAGAACACTGGCAATCCATCTGTATTGCAGGGATAGGGCGAGTGCCTGGCAGAGTGCCATGGCTCTCCACTGGTCCCAACTGCAATCCCACACAAATGCATTTCTGGAAGCCGTGTTTAAAAATAAAACTATGTCCAAGTAAAAAAAAATCTGGATTTGTTCTCTCAGGGAAAAAAAAAAACAAAACCAAAAAACCCCAAGCCAAACAACTGCAAATGATGGATTTAGCAAAAAAAAAAATAAAATTCGTATATAATAATGATTAAATATAGTTATATATTTTTTGTTTCATTCAGTGTTTCCAGTCCATGATATGAACAACTGTATTTCAGAATCTGTCTGATTAAGATTTGTAGTTTGGTTTTTTTTTGTAAAGCTCTTCTTCAGAAATAGTTTTTGGATTATCATTCACATGAAATGAAGTTTTAATACCAACCTGCCCTTTTATCTCATCCAAAGAGAGCTCTGTCCACTGCTATATCCCTGAGGAATTTACAACCCATCTCTCTGTGTATACTTATCCTTATTTTTCTCTTGTTATATTTTCATTAAAAATAAAAATACCCATAAGCCTATTGTTTAAGCATTTTGCCCCAGTTCTTCAATCAGCTAACAAACTCCATTCACTAGGATGCTGCACTAAGTTCTTGCTATGTCTCAGTTTTCTTTTGGTGGGCTGCTTAGGAACAGCAGATTAGGAGCGCACACCCCTTCCCTGCAGCCTTTATGCTGCAGGTGGAAAACATTCACAAAACTTTCAACCAAAGGAAGAGAATGAAGATAGAAGGCAAATCAGAAAAAAACAGGTTTGTTTCTAAGCCTTCTCACTAGCACCAAATCATTAGACATTAACTCGAGTGCTAGAAAGCTTAATAAAATGCCACAAAAGGAAAAGAATCCAGCCAACTTCCTGGTAGGGACCTGCCAGTGCTCTGCTACACATTTCACAAATCACAGTCCATAAGTTCCTTTGTGGTAATTTAACCATTTTCCTCCCTGGGAACTGGACATACAGCTACAGCCTGACCTGACTTCTCTGCTCCTTGACTCCTGAGGCTGTATACAGAACTTACTACACAAATCTATTGTATTCTGTTATTCAGATACTCAGCTAAGGCTGTATTGATCTCAAGGTGTGGTGTTTATTTCAATCTTAATTCAGCTTCTTAAACTCCACTACATGTAGACCTTCAGGATTTTAGCCCTCATATTCCTCTCCTGGGGCTATTTTCTACCCTGTATATATCTTCATCACATATATTTATATAAAAAGGCTTGTAAAATAAAGTTTTTAAAATTATTTCCCCAACCCCAGCATCAGTGTTTAACTTACTGTGCAACAATGCTGCGCAAATCATAATGAAAAAGTCACAAGCTCCAGGTCACAAAGTCAAGTCTTCACAAAGCTGAACTCTGACAGCTGATCTATTGGTGGACACTGTTCTCTCCCCAAAAAGTTCAAAGAAAGCATCTGAAAATATCTTAAGTGCTTTGGAGAGGGAAGGGAAGCAGCAAAAATCAATAATGCCAAGTTCACTGTTTCCCTTTACCGTAAAAAGTAAGGTGAAAAACAAAAATACACAGGATATTCTAATTACAGGAGAGAAGATGCTTGTTTTTGAAAGAAAGTGAGGAAATTTCCTGAAAGAAATCAGGAAAACAGTTGTGCATGTCCATCCATACACGTAAGACTTACTTGTGAAGAGCAACAGTGACAGAACAGAATGGCACTGACTGTTCTCGGGAGAAACCAAGGGAAATCCACAGGACCAAAGAAGACCAACATATCCTCCTTTCCCAAATTAAAATCTGCAGGAGCAGTCCAGTCCTGTCCCATCCCTCCAACAGGACTATACACTCACAATCCTGCTCTCTCGATTCTGTGCAAGCACAAAACTGTCACAAATGACTCCCTGCTGAAGCCCAGGGAAGGTGACAAAGTATATATTGGTATACATCTCATGAAGAAAGACATCATGCTGCCTGGTATTTTCACTGATATATAGGCTCTCCATGATTCCTAAAATATTCATGTATTGAAACTAAATAAACATTTAGATATTTAAGAGAGTTCCTCCTCATCTCTCTGTCTGAACCAAGATATTATGCCCAGGCAGTGCAAGTATATAGAATTTGATGCTGCTGCTGCTAATGGTGCCAAAGGATACCAAGGGAGAACACGGACCCCTCTAGGCAACAGAAACACCAGTCCCACAGCAAAGGGCAAACAGGGACCTCACTCATCAAAGAAAGAGCTGTAAAGAAAGAGCAAAAAGTACACCAAGAGGCACTACTTTGTCTCTCCACACACCCCCTTCCCCATCACTGAAATAACCTGCACATCCTGTTGAAGCAGCAGCATCAGCAATCTGAGAAAGGAAATCCGCTGTGGTGAGGAGACTTCCCCCCTCGGCTCTCTCCTCACAGTGATGAGAGGTGAGGGCATCGCAGCATCAGGAACAGCTGCCACGTCACATGGGAACTCTTTCCCGAGCAGGAAGGAAACGTAGCTTGAAAATACTTCTTGCTGGTCTTCTTGGAATTGAGGAATTAAAGACTGACCAAAGAGCTTACCTTTCTACCAACTGCAGAACAGTAACTCTACAGGTTATCTGCTGTTGTTCTGTTCGGCTTAGATAATAGAACCAAAGGAAAGCAGGAGGAAAGCAAGTCCCGCACTGGGATACATCATTCAGAATCTCAGGTGCCGGTGACATCCAAGGTAGGAAGACACGCCTAAAGGTGAGGATCAGCACAACATAGTCTACGAAACCCTGCTGGTGTCAGTACCCAGGTACTGACACTTTAACACCAGAGGAGAAGATTCCAGGTTTAACAGATGGTTTCTTTGTGTTTTCTTGCACTGGTGCCAGAGCAGATTACTTTGCATTCTGGTAGCACAAGTTGCCAGAGGGTATGTGTGAGCACTTGGCCCATTTTCGGGAGTCGCACATTGCTGCTCCCCTGGAAGCTAGGTATGATCTCTGAAGTATCAGGGAAGTTCTTACTTCTAGCTGTATTATAGATAAAATGAGGAAAAAGGAATATCATAGCTTTTTACACTACCTATATGAACATACATGGACACCATTTATGGATCACTTTCCCAATTACTAAACAAACTGACTAGTCTTTGTACATTCAAGGCTTGTCCTGAGGTCATGCAATTCCCCAGGACCTTAGTGAGCATCACCTCCCCATAGCCTCCTCTGCCCCCTTCCACAGAAGCAAACAGTGAGTCAGCATTGCTATCACCTGTGCAGGAACAGTGACAGACAGTGAATTGTGACTCCTACTCAGAACAATGCTGGGATAAGTAACTGTGTCTCAGTTACTCAAACCTCTCCCACTGTCCCTTCACTTCCCTCCTCACTACTCTGACTCTATGTACCTCAGCTGAGCATCACCCTCCTGTTGGACTAAGTTTTGCCCCTTCACTTCTCTAAAAGCAAAACAAGAAATCCCATCTTTGGGCTATGGCTAAAGTTCTTCACAGAAACAATTTTCAGTTTTTCTATTTTACCCAGGACTGGAATGTTGTTATTGGTACTTTGGTTTTGACTTACAGCCAAACACACACACACAAAAATAAATTCTAGAAATTAAAGTATAACTCAGCTTGGTTTATCTCTTTATCTCCTGCACAATACTTTGGCAGCTGCAGAAAGTTCTGGAAAGAACTTGCAAAGATGAGGGAACAGCTATTTCTGAGCACAGTATTAAACTGAAAACTCATGTCCCATTAGGGCTGGACTGCAGTGAGCAGGTTTTGGTAGGCAACTGGTTAAGCAGCTCAGTCTTATTCAGGGACAGTGAAAGGCAATCACTGATTTTCAGCACTGCAGGAGAAATAATCAATGTTATTCAAATCCAGAAAAGCCTCTTGCCAAGGGTGTCTCCTGAGGTCACCAAGGCTCCTGTGGATTAAGAAGGGCAGGAGAACAAATCCAGAGATTAGCAGAGGAGAAAAGTTGAACAGAAAATGTGTGACATGGGAGGATTAGTGCCCCAAAGAATAAAAGCAAGATATAGAAAAACAAGAATGCAGAAGAATCAGCATTTAGCATAACCTGCCTTGCTTTACTTCCTAGAACTGTCAAAAAACCAGTGTTCAGCAGATTAAAAGGCTACAGAGGAAATCTCAATAGTGGAAAGTATGGGAAAAGTACTAGCTGGTTTTCACAACATATGGCTCACTTCTGGAATGGGACAATCAGACCCAGAAACCCTTTTAGGTTTTTAGACTTTACACGGAAGAATTTTAACGTTTCTTTGAGTAAGCTGGGTCAGTTCTAGCCTAGTTATTGAACTGACAACTCAGTCAATCCTATAGGAGAGCAGATATCACAGGAGGAATGGAATGGAGAAGCCACCCATGGAGAACACTCCAGCTAATCCAGAATACAGAAATACTGCAGCACTACAGCCAGTAGAGCCCAGGCAAGCAGAGAGAGGGGAGCAAGAGTGATGCACTTCACTTCTCAGAAGTTTTCAGTGCTTAATTATAACACCATATATTCAAACAAAATATCAAGATCTGACAGTACTACAAATACTTTTTTTTGGTTTTTTTTTAATAACTACTGGATACAGAGAAAGTTAAGATGAAGGAAGTATATTCTTCTGAAATTTTCTCTTGAAGACACACAAACATGGACTGCATAACTTCCCTCCTTTTGACCATGGGATAGATAAGTAGAAAAGATGATATATAAGAAACATCCCCTCAGAAAGCCTGGCTACCACCCTTTATCCTAAGGGCCAAGGAAGCTCAGCTATGGACTTAGACCACTCAGCTCAGGCTCAGCTTTTGGATAATTCTTCAGCAGCACCTGTCAAACATCAAGAGCAGTTGGAGCTCCTGTGTGTGCAGCTGTGCTTCTCAAGAAATCACTAGTGTCTCTGCTGTAATTCCCCCTTCAACAAAGCTTCCCAGCTGGTAAGCCAGGCTGCCAGCACCCTCTTCACTTCTGTTAACTACTAACCCCATGAGAGCTGAATTTCTAGATGCATTTCCCTTTCTAAAGAGACTCTGGATGATGCTGAGTTGTAAGCAAATATAGGTAGCACCCAAAGTACATTTAAACCAGTCTGCTCATCACTTCACTGAATTTATGTGGTCTACACTGTGCACTAAGGAGTTTAAGTACATGTGGAGAAAGCAATAGCTCCCACAGTAGAAAGTTTATATGCTCTTTATTCACCCCCTGCCTAAACTAATTAGGATCCCTTCTGAAAAACAAACTGAAATTCAAACATATTTATCTTAAGAGAAAAATCCTCCTTCATCCAAACATATTTTTACAGTGCTGCTCACAAACACTGGATAGCTAATAATGTTTGTGCAACTGCAAAGGATAGAGGAGGAGGAAGAAGTACACTGGAATAAAAAGGGAAGAAACACAGAAGCTTTAGAAGACTTAGCCTAAAGGGAAAATAAAAATGAGTAAGGTTGCTTTTAAACATAGAGAAGGCCACATTTAGGCTGATCTGTATCATATCCTTATGCTGCATGAGCAGAAATCAGAAGAGAGACCATGAAGAGATAGAAGAGACTGGAATTCCCTTCCATCCTGTTCCAGCAAGTATTACTTACGGAAGAATGAAGTTGCCTTTCAATTACAAAGCATTACTTCATCTTGAAACCACTGCTCCCAGTGAGACAAAATGATTAAACTCTCCCTTCCAAGTATGAATTTAAAAGCGTTTGAAATGGTCTGAAATGAACACAGCTGCAAAGGTAAAAAAAGTTAGCTCATCATTTCTCAAACTGAGGAAGAAGGGCATGGGTGAACATCACAACCATCATAAACCACCTGTGCTGGTGCTGCACTGCCAGAAGGTATTGGAGAAAGAAGCAGAAAGTGAAGCCAGGAGAATGTGGCTGGAACACAGGCGAGGCTCTAAAGGAGGAAGAGGACTGCAGTGAGTCTGAATCACTGCTTCAGCAAACACCCCGACATAAAGAAGGTGATCAATAGTTAAAGGTCAACAGTTATTTTGAAGCAGCCGCAAGGTGTTTTTGCTTTTTACTTTCTACCATGTCTGACAAAGTCCTCGCAAGTGGCTCATGGCTCAACCATGTATGAGACATTTTTTCCCACCCAGGTGAACTGTCTTTCAATGCAGTACCTGCCCAATATATATACTCTGGCACAGGCAGAACATTTTAAGTAAAATTCCTGTTTAAAAAGAATGATAAAAGGTCTTGCTTTTGCTGTGCTGAGGACGTCCGACAATCCCTCTGACTGAGGTTATGACCCAGCTACTCCAATGCAGGAAAACTAACATAAAATTTAGTAACACAAATAATACTACATCAAGCTGCCTTAGTTTAAATTACAGGATAAAATGGTGTACAACTCAAGCATTTTTTTATGGCTTCAGGATGACAAATTTATAAAGAAAGTAATTAGTAAAGACTGCTGAGTTGTGAAAGGCTCCAGGATTTGACAATAAAGGATGTTTAGCATTTCTTGCCAGCATGCCAAAGAATTAAACATATTTTGGGAATACATAAAAAAGAAGAAAAATTGGGATCTCTGTGTAGCAAGTGTAAGCTTAATATTAAAGATAGTATAGGAATAGCCCCAAACATTATACAAATATTTAGCTTCAGCTTTCAGCAAGAATAGAGAAGCTGATGCTGGGGGCAAGGCAAGTTGGTGAACAAAGATGGGTACAGATACAACAATGGGTACCAGCAGTCAAAGCCAGAACTCACAGAGTGAGATTCACAAGAGTCAATAACTACACTAATTTCAGGCTTCTTCTTGCAGACAGAGAGAAATTAATACATACTTTGACATTTTAAATTCATCTAGCCTGCCTTACATTCATGTTCTAGAATATGAGGAATTGCACCTGAAATATTCCTGATCAGAAGGAGCCTGGTGGGGTGGCATAGATGTCAGATGATTCTTCAGAGTTTAATGTGCTGAGGCCAGGGAAAGCTGCCGCTTTACTATAACTGGATACTTAAAAAGAAACAAAAACCCTAAATCCACATCTCTAGAAAACAATATACAATTAACCAAAACATGACATAGGGTATCACAGGATGGTGATAAAAGGGTTCTGAGTAACTGTATCCATATTCTGGAGAGCTTCCAAAGGATCAAAACAAAAGCAGCTATTTGGAAAAGAGCAGAAAGGGGGGAAATGGCAGCTAATTACTGTTCATCTGACCTAGTAGTACGCTAGTATTTCAGTATATTTGAAGATACCAAAAAATAATCAGATCTTCAGGGCTAAATAAAAAAATGTAGTAAAACGTGACATGAATCTCAAAAAGATGGACCAAACCCATCTAATAGGCTGTATGACCACCGATTCTCTAGACAAATAAAATGCAGCAAAACTATTTTCTAAGACCTCAGTAGAGCATTGGAGGCAGGTAAACTGGAGAAAGACAAGGACCAGTAGAAGCACAGGAGGGTGAACAAAGAGTTAAATAAAAAAGAAGCTGACAATGGCTTGAATGCTGGCAGCAGTGGCAAACCAGAGAGGGTGCAGTGCACTAGTGTCATTCCTCAGGCACTAGTTTTGTGACCATTTAATTTAATATCTTCATTAGTGGTCTTAACACAGTAAGTAGATTACTGATAGACCTTAATAACTACATAGAAGTGTAACTGGCACTATTACTTAGACAGAAGTATCAGGCAGAAGTGAGAATCAGAAATAACACTGACTAAATACAAAATGAAGATGATACAAAAAAATTCAGCTTATGCTCAGAGAAGGATGCTGGTATGGTAGCTGAAATATAACTGCGACAAACTCAGTTTCACCAGGACCAGGGTATTTTGGCTGTGCATTTCAAGAGTTAAACAAGTAAAGAAGGCACTAATGAGACCCACATGGAACAGCTTCACCCAGTTCAGGGCATCCATCACTAGAAATGTAAAATCAAAATGAAAATACATGCTTAAGAATTCAACCAAACTTTTTAAGCTACAGTCTCAAGAACCCAGCAAATTCCTTCCACACATTCCATGGTCATGGGTCCTTATAAACTATGAATAGCAGCATTTGGGTTAATACATATTCTTAGAGTCTTAACCACTTTCTGGTAAGAAACAGCTTACCTTAATAAAAAATACACCAGAGTACTGACTTACTTGATGCTATAAATGGGCAATCTGGGGTGCACAGTACAAACTGAAATCTGCTACCCAGGAACATGTATGTTCCTGGAGTTCCCTAAATATTCTCAGAGGAACAAAAGGACTAGGAGGTACAGCAATGGAGATCAAACAGAAAAATCTCAGGTTTCAAACTATTCAAACTCACATTTCACTTCCATCATAAACAGAGCCCTAAGTGAGCAGCACATAGGCAAGATTAAAAAAAGACCATCAGAAACATCACTCAGGAAGAAGAAGGCAAAGCAGCACTTTGTCATTGACCTGTAAATCGAGTCTGGCACACTCCCTAACTCTGGGCTCTTTCCTCATGCACCCTGACTGAGGATCTGTCTTCACCAGACAGGGAAGGAACTTGTAGCTCCATCCTTGGCAAGGCACCCAGGCCTCAATGGACTTCTGCAAGGATCCTGCAGAAACCTTGTCTCACTAAGATGGCTGTGCTGACTTACAGGAATATCAGTGACACAAAAGTAGGTCAGAACTCCATTTTAACTGGTTAATAATAGTTTCAGGTTTTGTCTCACAAGCCTACCATCTGACTGTTGGGGCTCTAAAATTACATTACCCACCCCCCCACTACTCATTTTCTTTTGCATTTCACTGTTTGAACAGGAAAATTACTTCCTATTCAGGGAAGATGGTGAATGCAGGGGTAATTAAATGAGCTAGAAAAAGAACAGCTAAAATTGTAGTTCTTATTCCTCACTCAACTCTGTTTACAGGAATCTCAAGCTTTTCTGTCACAGCAGCAGGTAAAACATCCTCTGAAAATGGAATCTATAAATTGTTGGTATGCCTTCCACAGACACATCTTCAGTATTCATACTCATTTTACCAAAGATGGGAAGAGAATAAAACAGTTAAAATACAAGGGCACAACTAGAGTATGGAAAGCCTTTGTAGCTTATAACCACAGGACAGAAAAAGCCAGATACACTCCTAGAAGGTCTCCTGTTATAAGCTAGTTTTCAAACCATGGTTGCACACACTCTCTCTCCCTGAGCTCTGATATCAAGGCACTTGTCTTGACTGCCACTCAGCTGTCTGTCAAGACACCCTCTGCTGCTTCTCATCCATCAGCACAGATGATGCTTCATTTGCCCTCTCTTTCCTTCTCCACTCTTTTACACAGGGCTAGCTCCAAGCTCTTTCCAAAATTTCATCCTGGCATCACTTCTGCACTGCTTTCAGCTAGGCAAGACCCATTCTGTGAACTGACAGGTAGGGCTGGGCCCAGCTCCTGTCAGCCCCCAGGTCCCCATTCTACCAGACATCCACAGCAGTCCCAGTTTGACACTTTGGGCTTCCTCCCCTCAGCTCTGCTTTTTCATTGTTATTGAACCTCTAGTTCATAATTCTGCTTTTCTACCTCTGGCTCTTACCTCAACCTCTGCTCTTGCTCCTGTCCCAGTTAGCTCTCTGAGCTCCCCGCTTACATCAGTCTCTGAGAACACGATCATCATCAAGCTACTGGGCCTGCTATTTAAAAGTCATAATGAATTCTCTCAAACTCTCCCCTTCTTGCAATCCAGACCTTCCAGATTCCCTGTATCTCTAACCATATCATCCTGCTTTTGGATCAGAGGGAAGCCCTCCCCTGTTCACCTTCAAAACTCTTGAGCTTATTCTCTCCCACTTCTCATCCACCCACAAAGCCAACTTTCACTGCCCACTTCAAAAATCCAACTAGTGCTTCAGTATTTTCTTCCATCCTGCTGCTTCCACAACAGAGAAGCTTGACATAAACATACACACAGCTTTGTCACTGCTAGACTTCATATTCCTTTTTCCAATTCCTGCTTTGCTGGAGTCACTTTTAAAACAGCCAAATGCTTAAAAACTTCCTGCCTTTTCTCCAAAGGTCTACTTGACTCTATCTACCAGCCTGATCATACAAAAATTTAGAGAAAGAAGAGTATTGGTGGGACACTGCACCTAATTTAACGTGGCTATGCAGCTTTTAGCAAGGACATAATGAAATACTAAGGGCAGAATAACATTCACAGAGACCAGCTGAGCACAGAGGCATCTCAACTGAACTTGTAAGAAAGTTGTTCATAATAAAAGAAAAGTATAACATATGCAAACATATTTTATATCTATTTTTACATATATATTCCTACCTTTCCAAGAGCCTCTGTTGGAGAAGATAAGTGTATATGTGTTCTTCTTCCCCTTCCCTTTTGAACTAACTAACCTTCGCTTAGGATATAGCACAAAAGAAACCACCACATTGCCACTCTGAGCCATGTTCTGAAACTGAGAACTTTTTCCCACAGTCATTTGTCACCACTGGAGTATTTAAAAGCCTACATTTTGGGGTGAAAAGGGGGCTTGAAACCACTACAATGCAGTTAACAGACATCCTTTGATGATTAGAAGTACTCTCTGACACTAGCCTGTAGAATTATGACATGAACACAAACTTTCCCTGCCTGTCCCACACTCAGGAGTCAAGCACCTCACCATAACAAGTCACCTCCAAGTTCTCTGAGCAGGAAAAACTGAAACCACGTGTTATTGCTGGCATAGCTTTTACACCCAGAAGTTTACAAATACAATTGGAAATAAGGGCCTGTTTGCTGAGAAAACCCCTTCCATATGCTTCCTGTTTGGTCTTCACTGTTACGCTAAGCAAATATCTTGAAACCTTTTGGGCACAAGCACTCTTGAAACTTTCAGGACAATTCTCAATTTCCAAATGAAAAACCCTTTCCTTATTGAAAGCAAAAGATGTGAACAAGCTTCCCATTTTAATTTATGCCAAGAGTCATGTAAGAATTGTCTTCATATAACTTTGGGGAAAACTTCTACTTAATGAGATTTTTAATGGACCATGTTGAAAGAAAAGAATTTTCCCCCTTTGCATCGCCTGGCTTATTGTACTTGCTCAATCTGCTGGCACTGAAACGTTGACTTAGAAACCTCAGAAAACTGGCAAAAAGAGTTCCTGCAGATTAAGTTTACCCTGTGCATCACTGCAGTGTAAAAAAACCTATTTCCCAGCAGGGGCTAGTAAGGCAATTTCCAAAGGCTGCTTCCTTTCAGCTGTGTTGCAACGTGAATAGAGATGCCTTCAGCAGAGGACTCCCAGCAGAAGGCAGGTGATCCAGAGCTGTCCAATTCCTGATTCTCACCTTACCAGAGAGATTAAAAAGAGCATTTCAAGTTGTCCAACCATGACTTCCCTCTCTGCTACTCTGCATCTCTCTACAAGCCTCCTTTATTTCTCTCCACCCCTGGCAGCTGAGGATGTCTGCCAAACTGGCATCTCCCTTCTCTTCAGTCAGTTCCAGTGGCCACGACTCCCTGCCAGCAGCCCATAGGGCTATCCCTTGCTGCTGTTTGCAGACAGGAAAGAAAAGGTGTGTGACCAAGCTGGCCCCTACTAAAGATAATGTTATCGCAGCTCCAATTGTTCCTATCTACATCTGCTGGTGGGAGGAAATAATCAACTTGTCTGAGCTAGAGCAGGGGATGTTGGAGCACTATGAATCAGAAAACCGCTTGTGGCAGGAAACTTTGGTCATGTGTTGCATTAATAAAGGATTTTATTCTATAGCTGTGCTAATAAATGGCAACTTAATGTTATTTCTCCTCTATTTCTTCCTACTTGCATGAAAATGAAAGGCATGGTGTGGAGGAGGTGGTGTGGGGGAAGAGAGACCTTCATGCAAAACCAGAGGTAAACCTTCCTGATGCCTTGCACACAACTGTGGCCATATACAGTGTCTAATGCGTACAAGACCAACAGTGCACTGAAAACATAACTGCTGGCAAACAGGAAGCACTGCAGGATCTGCATGCATGTCCTGAAGTGCTGAACTCTAAGCCAAGTCCTCAGAAAAACACACAGACTGAAAAACAATGGAGGCATCCTCCATACTGGCTTCCTACTGACCCTCAGCAGAACCCACTGGATACAGGCACTGGGAGTGCTCATTGGCACTGACCTTCAAGGATTTTTCAGTCTACACAGCAGCTTTTCAAAGGAAAAATAAAAGGATTATAACTGGTTGAACTGCAGTGTCTTAACTAAAACACAATAAACTATGCTCCAAGGCATCAGGCTCACCTTGAGAAGGCTTGGTTTCTGACCCTTTACTACCACCATTACCTTAATTAGTTTTAGCAGACTGACTTCCTTTAAGCTGCAGTGCCTACTGTGCTCTCACATCTGGAAGTTCACCATCCAGGAGGTCATGTAAGCCCTTTCAAGTTATTTCCTCCACCATGCATTTTTATCATTAGCCCATTTTACTTCATGTTTCAATACTGCATCAGGACATCAGAGAGATGCTTATGAAGCTACAGCAGCTGTAAGCCTTTTAAGAGCAGAAGTGACACTCAGGCTCTTCTATTATGTCTCAGCTTGCTGAGATTTTCGGGTCTCTGTAACATCAGTTGAGCAATTTAAAGGAAGGAAAATCATTTCACTATCCAGGGATCTTGAGTTTTGACATTCCATTTTTTTCCCTATTTCATTTTTTTCCTTCAGTTATTTCAGCTGTTCCAAGCCTTTCACATTCTTCAAGAATTATTTAAAATACACTGACAGAACATGCCCTTTTCAACACTGGCACAGAAACAATTTCCCTAATGTAGAGCTAAGAAGATGGCCAAGATACATTCCCAATTCCCTAAGAAAATAAGTGAACTATCTGCTAATCACTCTTAGCTAGGCCATGTCATTACTTAAGGGTATAACTGCTAAACGAGGTCTGGCTAAAGAGAAGAGAGGAACATGCTCACCTTAAGTGAGAGCTACTCATGCAGCCTTCCAGAAGCTAAAGGGGGGCTACGAGAGAGGTGGAAAGGGATTTTTTTACATGCTATGGAGTGATAGGACAAGGGGGAATGGCTTTAAACTGAAAGAGGAAAGGGTTAGATTAGATATTAGGAGGGAATTCTTCACTGTGAGGATGGTGAGGCACTGGAACAAGTTGCCAAACTGGAACAAGTTGTGGATGCCCCATCTCTGGAAGTGTTCAAGGCCAGGTTGGATGGGGCTCTAAACAACTTGGTATAGTGGAAGGTGTCCCTGCCCGTGGCAGGGGTGTTGGAACAAGATGATCTTCAAGGTCCCTTCCAACCCAAACATTCTTAGCCTGACAGTTTAACTAAAGACAAAAATAATCTCCAAAATTTGTATGAAAAACTAAACATTCTCCTCATCTACTCTAAAACTTCAAACATAAGGAAGGAAGGAAAAATACCCTAAAGTCTATTTTCTCATATTCCTAAGGAGCTCATCAGGCTGGGCTGTCTCCCTTTACTAAGTCCAGGTCTCTAAACAAAAAATCAATGGGGTAGCAAGGGGTGTGGGATGGTGGAGAAGGAAAGGCTCAAAACAGACCAGTGTTACTCAAACACTGCCAAATCCTAAATAAAACACAACAATACTGACCAAGCTGAGACACAGAAGACCTGGCGTGGGTCCAGAACACAATAACCATTTGTCTTCTTTGCCAGAGGCAAGTAGCAGCTGGGGATGCCACTCAGGGGGATAAAACAGCACCAAGCTACAGCTGGAGGATTACTCCCAGGAGCAGTGCAATACATAAGAATAAAAGATGACAAGTTAGATGAATGCCCTTTGAGACCCTTTTCAGAAAGGACTAAGTGTGCTTTAGGAGAATCAGGAAAATTAAGGATGCAAAAAACTGCCAACATAGTTTTGCCAAATTCACTTGAGAATGAAAATGAATCAACATGCAAAAGGCTTCATCTGAATCAGCCCAAAATCCTCCAAGGAAACCCTGGCAGGTAGATCTCAAACCAAAGGAAACGCCCAAATGGTACTTTGTGAAAATAGTCTACTTTTCTAAGAGTGAATGGAAGCCCTTTGAAACACTCCTCAGAGTTTGCAGGATGATTATACACAGTGCAGTGGGATTTCTGAGTGGCAGAAATTGTCTCGAGCATTTCATAATACAGCAAGGGAAGGAAGCAGAAAGCCAGCAATTGGTTGGTATTTACATATTTATTTATTTATTTGTTTGTTTGGAAAACCTGCTTTAAAATTAATGTTACAATGCTACAGGCAAATCTGCTCCACATCAAAATCACCTTTTGGGAAAAGGTATAAGACTGGAATCAAAACAGAAAATTCTTCACAAACATCATTGCATTGCTTACCCAAGTGCACTGCCCACATGGCTGCCTCAATATGAATATGCTAAGGGCAAGTAGAATTGTAGGTGCCTCAGAAATACACCCTTGTGGTAATATAATCAAACATGCAGAAAAGACCAGACCAGCAATACAGGAAACCTTTCTCCTGTGGGGTATGGGAGCTAAACTGGGAGAGTTTTCTCAAGTACAAATGGGAGGGAAGGGAGAAAAAGGAGAACAAACTTCTATTGTATGACATCAAGCTTTACATAAAGTGAATCACGGCCCTTTCTAAAACACCATTAAGTCAATATATGATATCCTTGCAAATGACGTGGAATGGAAACAATTTCTTTTCTGCACCTTTCAAAACTGACAGGAAAAAGAGCATTACAACACTGGAAGGAACATTGTGACCAGCAACAAAAAAACAGGCAAAAGGGCTTGATTTTCATCAAGAAAGCTAAGCATTGCTACGATATCCAAGACACCATAAGGATTCAAGTTCCTAGGTCACCGCTGTGACCTTTAGGTATCTAAATTTCCTAACCAGTTAGTTTGAAACTGTTAGGTTACATCCAAGCAAACAAGTTACAATAAAATAAAGAGTGTGGATTTACAGCTCATCAACTACTGAAGCCCGGTAGCTGTGAAACAACCCTACTTTCAGCCAAGGTAAACAGGCGGTAGGGTAAAAGAGTATCAGTATCTGAAAGGTGCTTTTCCCTAAAAGAGAGATAATGCTTAAGATGAGCACCACACAAAATGGGTTAATTAGGACTGATGGGGTGAGAAGAAGGAAACGTATGGGCTGATTAGCAGAAAGACTTCCTGGCAGACAAATGTGTTAGACCATGGAGCAATCTCCCACGGGAACTGGTGAAAGACCAATCAATTGGAGTTTTTTTAAAAAACAACCAAACAATAGACAAAATATAGGAAAGAATCCCACACTTCAGGGAAACAGAGGCTAGGTATTTCTGCATCTATAGAGCCTCCCCCTCCCCAGTTCAGCCAACCAGAAAAGCTTCACGCAAGACTTTCTATAACTGGGTCCTTTCCTTGTCACAGGACTTATGCTCTCAGCAAAGCATGACACCAGCCACTGTGCAGGGAAATCGTGCCTGCCCCTTCCCCTAATGCAGCACAGGTTCTGTGACCACAGGCTGCTCTGCTGCAATCTCTGCACTGCCTGCTCTCAGCTCAGGACCATGCCAGCCTGCAAAATGTGAAACTAACACCAAGAAAAAGTACCTCCTGCACTTAAAAATGACTGACTTCCTCCACTCAGTAGAGATTGCAGACATTTGCCATGTCCTTACCCGAGGCAAGCTTGCAGGAGCAGTGTTCTGGATATTCGTATATTGCTTATTACAGACATGTGTTGTTCAAGCCTTAACTAGAGCTTTCCAAATAAATCTGCTCTGAGGTTTAACAAGCTCTTAGGCAGCTCAGCTCTGTGGCATTCACAACACAACAGACAGCAGCACATCTGAATACAGTAACCATAAAAAAGACCTATCATAGCTAGAGTTCAGCCCATTAACTATCCTGTAGCAATACAGGGCTGAGTAACCGCAGGTTTTATAGCTGTGACCTAAAGCTATTTGCAGAGACATACCGATGGAAGTGTATTTTGGGAAGTGCTATGTGCTGCAATGTGCTCTGTGGTTCCAGGCACTTCCTTGCATTGACTACCCACAACCAGCATTTTCAAAAGTTCATTTGATGAAAGGACAACAGCATTTCCCTTCACCAAGAAACTTAAAGTGACAGTTTTTAATATTTGGCAAGTTCATAGTCTTTCCAGCATATGCACTTCACCACCAAACAAGCTACCAGTGTAATTAGGAAACTATCTGTGCAAACAAAACTGATTTTATTTACTGTCTGATAAGAGCCTTCAGAGGCAACCTAGGCTGACCAATAGCCAGGCAGCAAGAATTACAGACAAGCACTTCCACAGCACATCCTGAGTCAGGTGTTTCGACACTGTGGGTATCTACATCTGATAAACACGGTCTAAGAGACGAAGGTAGGTCATGGAAAGGATGCCATGTCATATTTATTAAAGCCATGAGTAACTGATAATAAGACTTCGAGGTTTGTCATCCTTTCTCACTGCAATGTCATCTTTCTTCCCCTTCCTCCCTTTACACACCCTACAACCCAAGATGACCACAGAAAGCACAAGCACTAGACAACTCACCCCCAGGGTGCACTACTGATGAATACTACGCTGTGGGCAGTCTCAGCTTTGGTTTTCCCACTGACAGAGGCAATTTCAATTTTAAGTATTTTATTGCCTATTTTATTGACAAAAGCAAAGGGGAAAAGTATCTGAAACATGCTATGTACCATTGAATTTATCAGGCTAATATATAGCAGGAACTGTTTTTATTATTAAAACCAAAAAACCAGGTTTACAAAGTCAGCAAAGTGGAACTGAGGATCTGCAATACAGCTGTATTACTACCATGGGCTTTGCAAACAGCTGCCTAAGCATAATAAGTGATGCCTCAAGGCAGGGGCAAGATGAGCAGAAAAGTGGCTTCTCTCTTCATTCTCCTGCCCTTCCAGGTTGTGCTGCACAGAACACTGATGGTACAGCCTCTGCCTGCAGAACGGAGACCAACACTGCAACAAGGATTTCTAAATTAAACCCTCCCAGATGACCATTAGGCCCACACATCATTGTAGCTTTCCTCCCCAGTAGATCACTTTCCTCTCCTCTTCTTTTGGTTACCTCTTTGACCCATGGTCACTAACACACCAATGCCCATGACACAGGAAATCTCTCTCTTTGCCAAAGCAACTGGGAAGCAAGTGGTGATATGGTGAACTAGGGAAAACATGCTCACATCATGCAAAGGTGTGTGCCAAGCAAGAGAGGGTAAATATAAAATTCAATCTATGAGGGACTTCTGTTGGGAAAAGTGTTTCACTGCCCCTCAGAGGATCTTCAAACCTCCTCAATTAGTTAAAGGGTACTAAATCCCCAAGGAGGTTCACACCATTACTAATGGACCAGATTAAGGCCCAGAGAAAGTATCCAAAGTCTCCAGTATGGGAACGAAAACAGGTACGTTAACTGCTTGGAACACCCACCGCAAACTGGCTTAAAACACTGGCTACGGTTTTGGTTTGTTTCCTTTAGCCAGCCATCTCCCCAGGGAACAACAAAATCTGCAGACAAGCCAGTCAGACTGACCCCTCCAGAAACCTCCTGCATTACCCCACTATGAAGAGGGACCAGCTTTCCCAGCCATTCACTTCCCCCCTCAGTTTCTCCCTTCAGTTCCAGCAAAATACAGGTCACTGAAAGGGGCACCTCCACTCCAGACCCTGCGCTTGCAGACTAAGAAACTAAAGCTTATAAAAGGCAACTTGCCAAATGCTTGACCTAATGTCCTTCTGGTTAACTTGAACCATGACTATGGCAATATGTTTGGGACCAACAGGTAAGAAGTATAGAATAGGAGGTTACAGCACATTTTGCCTCCACCTGGTAAAGCTTCCAAATTCTTATTCTCTGAGACAAGTGGAAGCAGGAGACAGAAATACAGGTGGACCCTGTGAAGGAGAAAAAAAAATGGAGATTCACCTTGCAGCAGAAACTATGAATATATACAGGAGAATTCATCTGTTTTCTTCTCTGCCAAAAATAAATGTCTTAAATAAGTGCTTCAAGTAACTTTTAAGTATTAAAAATAGCTCATGAAAAATGGGTGCCTTTCAAGTTGTCTCCTTCTAGGGAAAAGTTCCCAGCAAACACGATGAGAAATAACTAAGACATAACAGCAATTAATTTCCAGCCCGCCCAATAAATTGCATTTTATTACATATTTATATCTCAGATTGACACAAGGCAGTTAGATATAAGTTAACAACCTATTACATAAAGGTGACAGCTGTGGAGTAACCATTTATTGCCTTTATTCTTTTTATTTGGTGTTTTTTTTTTTAGTTGGATTTTACTTTAGGAACCAACAGCAAGGAAATTATTTTTACCAAGAGCATAAAGTTTCCCCTCTTCAGCCTGTGCTTGCAGGAGGGATGGCCTTTGTTTTCTTGGTAATAAACCTTTTCTTTCCCAGTTTTTCTTTATGTTAGACATACCAAGCTCATTACATTAATCGGTTATTTCAGAATCAGAAAGTTGTCCTGAGTTCTGGAAAAAATGGGTGGTACCTTCAAAAACAAGTCTGGGACTGTTCTGTCTAAAAAACATGGTATTTTAAAATGCAGTGGGAGACGTGGCTGAGGCACAGTCACATACTTGTGTTAGCACAAATCTTCCTAGGAAAATGAGCGAAGTAGGACACAATGACATTGACTTTGCTCCAGATTAGCAACGTAACTACATATTTTATGCTCTTGAACAGATCAACCAGTCCATGTGGAAAAGTTGCCACTGTTGCTACCTGCAGTGGCTACACCTGCAACCCCACTGTCCTGGCTACACTGCAGGGGCACTTCCACAGCTCCTGCCCAGAGCCACCTCCTTGGACCGCAGGATGTACCAGACTACAGAAAAGGTTTCAAGCTGCACAGATCTTGGCATGGATAAATTAAAATGTTAAACTCAACTATGCAACAAGAAGAGCCTTCAGATTCTCCCTATCAATTTTCTTACATCCTGGTGTAGACTCACCAAACATCCTGCTGGAACACTGCTTGCAAAGAGGTGCTGAGCCAAGAAGCCTCTATACTGTTGGAGAGAGCAGTCTCTCACACTATCACCCTTTGAACTCCTTCAGAAAAGCACACTAGAAGTGCAGCAATAGGCTGCTGGTGTGTTTGGGTTTTTATTTTACAGGGCAAAGGATCTTCAAGTTGCCATGCTACTTGGCTTCTATATTTATGTCTGCTATATTTGACCAGTTCCCACAGAACCAAAGTCCCTCACTGAATACTGAAAGTACCTCATAAGAGGAAAAGTTTTCATCCTGAAATCAGTACTATAAGCCTTCTTTCCCCTCCACATACCTAGTATACTATGAAGTATGCATGTTCCTTTTGCACATGGTGGTATCTCATAAACTGCAAAAGAATAAGACTGTAATCACAGAAACATTAACAGAAATTCCTCATTCTATAAAGCTTATTTACGATGAAGTAAAAGATTAAAAGTCTGTAATTTTAGTTCTCTTCTACTGCATTGTCAATAAGTATCATAGAAACATAGAATATCCTGAATTAGAAGGGACCCACAAGGATCATAGAGTTGAAATCCTGTAGTACATTTATAGTGTAGTATTTTTTTCTAAATAGAGCCATGAAAAATACAAATAGCAGAATCATCCTATTTTGCAAAGCATAACTATGATAATCTCATAGACACTGGAATTCTGCTGATGACACACAGTCTGTTGCATTGTGTTATATTTTGTACATTTTGCTCTGAAGATAGAAAAGTTCCTCAACAGTGGCCAAAACATTTAGGGCAATTTCTATGAACGTTCACAGAGGGAAGGATACCAATGGATTAACATCAGCACATGGACCCGAGGGGCTCTGCCTTCCTGTGCCCCAAAACGAGAAGTCACTCGTGCACGTTTACATCATTAAGTAATAAAACAGAGCAACAAAATTACAAGCAGTTTAACAGCAAATATGGTCAGAAAACCTGCCAGCATTTGATAATGGAATTCATTCAGAAAAAATTTCTCAGCTAATAGTTTTTGGGGGACGGTTGGACAGATGAAATGGGATTCACACACACACATTTGTGCAGAGTGGGCTGCTGCATTCATATTTCCACTCAGAGGGTGTAAGCTAGAGCATTTGGCTTTTTCCATGAACCTTAATAGCAGCTGCTCAGCATCTTTGAAAAGCAGGCTCGTTACTTCGCACCTTACCTCAGATTTCAGATACGAGAAAGACCAATATGGTTGGTCATCTCATTTGTGCTAAGGCTCAAGCCACAGAACTTCCCCTCACCATGACTTCCATCATACATGACCACCTGATGGAACACTTATCTTTATGAAAATAAAAAAATCATGATTTTAAATAGTTTCTACTAACTGTAAGCTAATTTGATACCTAGTAGTATCTTTTAATGATTATTTCCCCTTGACTAGAGCACCTCATTTCCATTGTAACACCTGCAAATTTCACGTTCCCACTACACCTTCTATGCCATTAAAAAAAAAATCCCCTTTCAAAATCTAGAGGAACACATGAAAATTTAGTGCCGGCAGCTCTAGTTCTGCCACACCTGTCTTTGAGAACATTACAGCCATCTCAGGTTGTAATTCAGCATTCAGCAGTGGCCCAGGAGGCAGGACTCCACACTGAGGTTTGGCTGCAGGACACTACTGCAAGTGCTCAAGCACTCAGGCTCCCACCTCAGGCTAAGAGCTGACACCGCAGCTCACAGCCCAGGATGTGCTGCAGCAGCACCCCAGGTGCACAGCGCGCTTCTGCTTGTCTCAGCACAGGGAACAAGGTGTGACAAACACAGCCGGGTAAGCTGGTACACAGCTGGCAAGGAGCAGAAGGGAGCTGAGCAGTTTAGAGGGAACTGGCCTAACAGTTCATCTTGCTGCAGGAGGTTTCCCATCGCCAGTGCTCTCTCTACAGAAACAGCCATTCAAATGCTGCACTTGGATGGATTAACAGATTCTGGACAGGCCTGTGGTCACATACAGGCAGAGACACACACCACTGGCCTCTTCTTTCCAAAGTCACAGTAGTTGTAACTTGGCTCTGCTGCGGATGCTGCCTGGCCTCATGGATATGGCAAGGGGCTCAGGAGGCTACTAAGTCCCATGGAGAACAAAGCCAGTCCTCTGCCAAGCTAGCACAATTTTGCAAAATCAAAATGAAGAGTTGGCTTTTTGCCAGACAGCTACAAGTACAAACACAGGACAGGCCCCAAACACAGGTCCTTCAGTACAGCCTGTTCTGAACACCACAGCCCAGGAGTTTGTGAAGAGGAACAAAGGAGGATATCGAAGAGTGGTTTGAAGTCTGAAAACTGCTCTTCAAAAGCTCTGTATTTCAGGCTTAACCTGCTTATGTTAACTGCAGAAACATTCAGCTCAAAAGGAAGTCCCATATGCAGAGCTTAAAAAAATGAGCCAGTAGAAGTCTGTAAAACAAGGGACAAAATGCAAACCAATGACCAGAGAGCTGTATGTATCCCTGACATAAATACAGGCTTTCAATATGGAGATTAAGACTTGCACCTTTTGGTAGACATGCCATTGCCCTGTTGTGACCACCTTATCCCCAAACTACAACACACAGAAAAGCAGCATCTAGTGTTTTTAGTGTTAGCCTTAAAAAACATACCCACAAATACAAATCTGATGGTCTTCAGCTTTAGAATTAGCTTGTAGAGTTTATTATTTTACCCATTTATTCTTGGTCAAATACACAGCTTTTGAACTAGATGAAATGGCAATCACATGAGACAATGGATATTAGAATAGATAGGTGTCCACTGCTTTGCACAGAAATCAGACAGGAAAGAAGAATCTGCTATAAAATTCCCCAAACCAGACTGAAATGACAGGAAACACTGTATATGGTTTAAATACAAACAAGTGCCATGAGGTCACTTAATTCAAAGCTCTAGGCACAACTAATGGTTTCGCATTACTGAAAAGCAAAGAATTTTACAAACAGTGCCCCTTCAGAGCAACACAGAACTCTTCAGTAAGTGAGCTGCTTTGTTTTGCTTTAAATTTCTATTTACTTGCTGTTTCTGGGTGTTTCCTCATTGTTTCATGGTTCATCGTACTAGCACCAGCATGTCACTGTGCCATAGGCTGTTGCTAAGTGATCCTCTGCAAACACACCAAGTTCTTGAGACAAAATCATAAACAATCCTAAGAGATTCAATAAATAAAGTTGCAGCACATCAATCTCAGGAAAATTCACAAGAAATTAAAATTCCCAATCATCGACAACTATGCTTGGTACTTCTATCTACTGGACATGAAGTAAACTCTGTTAGCTCTTCTTTTAAACATTAACTTGATGGTATTACTGCACCAAAACTTGGCTACAGACAGACATATCTGGGCAGTAACAATGGCGACCTTCAAGACAGCATTTCCATGGACAGATTATTTTTCATGCATGATTATGCAGCATTTACATTGTGATTCCTTAAACAAAACGACAGTATAGCATTACTTCAAAATCACTTCTGCTGTAAGCAGAATTAAGCTGTACCCACTCCAGGAGTGTGGTGAAAGCAGACCTTCTGAAAACGTTTAAATCTTCCTCTTCCCTAAGTTGGCACTTTGCTGTTTCAGAAAAAAGGACCTTGACAATGGAGAAGTTCAAGAGATGGCTGGGAAAATGCAATTCCACTTGCCTTTTAACCTTCCACAACATCAACTACCCACTGACCATGAGGGGATCTCACTATCTTCTTTCCTTCCTTGTGCTATATTGAAGTTGAATCTGCTCTATACTAATACAGAAGTAAATATAATCCACTGAGCTGCTGAACAAAGGGCTGACTGCACTGAACTAGTAAAAAGACATTACACCAACAGACTCTTAAACAGCATTGCAAGGCCTGGGCTGTACTGGACAGACTGAACACGCTGCAGCCCTTGCAGCAGCACTGTCCTGTACCTGCTCAGGCACAGCATGATCACATCTATGTGGCACATAATGGTCACAAGGCCAACACAGCTTTTGTGTGCATCCACTTCCACAGGCTCAGTTGAAAAGATACAGATTTTCAGAAGTACAGAAAAAGTAGAGATGCATAGATACAGATTTTCAGAAGTACAGAAAAAGTAGAGATGCATTGATTTCATCATACAGGTTGAAGAAGAGGAGACTCACCACGACCTCTGAAAAAAGCAATTGCAGCACTTATTAAAAGAAAGCAGAGAGTTGGAGCATTCAGCTCACCTGTTAGGCAAGACTGACAACCCAGGTGCAGTTTCCTCACCCAGAAGGAACTGAAAGCCATATGAGGATGTCACACTTCACTGGCAGGAGAAAGGTCCTCCAGTCAATGCAGGATCATCACTGTTCAAAACCCACCAGCAACTCTAACCTGCCCTTTTTGGCTGAGGTGGAAAAAACTATCAGGAGCAGGGACCAGTGGAAGGATCTGTCACCAGCAGGGAACAAGCCATCTCTACCTCCTTTTTAGTCACTTAGTTCACTGATCCCCAGCCATTCAGACTTTGCATGGTCTGTAAGTCATCACAGCAGGCTCATGAACATGTAATCTGCTTTGAGTTTCAAACTGCTTTGTACTTAAAATGAAAAAGTTCTGTATCCCCCTTTATAGCTGCCAGGTTTTTTTCAGCCACTTAAGGATGTTATCATAAAGGAAAGGGTGTTACAAAATAAGCTCATCTAGGTCACAGTAAAGAACATTTTCCAAGCTAATCTGAAGTACAAATGACCCCTCTGCAATCAACATAAATTCTCTACAGAATGCAGTTAGCTTGTTCTCTAATCTTTGCCATCAGTAAGTCAATGAACAATTTTAACACTAACTATGCTGAGGTTACAGGACAGTGGATTTGTGCAACGAAGCTTCTTGTATGAGAAAACAATTTCAGATGCACTTAGACCTTTGAATAAAGGAAGCTCTTGGCTTCAATCAGCAATTTATGACAAAAGCAAAGCTAAAATGCTTCTCAGATTGCAAAGTCAGACAAAAATTCCTCTACAAGAGTTGTTTTCCTTACATTTCAGTCTCTTACAGTATTAGCTCAGTCCCAATGGCATCTTTTCCATTCCCTCTTGGGATGACCCTGTCAAAACACTGTAAATAACTTCTTTGGACTTTGGCAAGGTACCAGGAAGAGGAATACTTTTTTTAAAAAAAAGGCCTTCACCAACTACTGAATGCCCACCTTACAACATGCACTCAAATGAGGACACTATGTATAAGTTAACGTGTGTAACAACTTTAAATTAGACACAAACTTATTGAGGGAAGCACATCAACTCAGAAACTAAATGAGGCAACTGTAATTTACTGAAGCAACCTTAGAATGAAAAAAATGATCAGTGAACCTGTCAAGTCAGACAATGAACTATCATGGATCCTTAAATAACAACCAAAACCAGTGTAAGGTAAGTCCACTGCTTAGCAATGACAGAAGCAGTCTATAGTTTGTATATAGGGGTAGTTTCTGCTCTCACACTCATAACCTCTGTTGTGCCAGTTTTCAAAGGTGCAGCGCCCCAAGTTCAGGGTTTTTTTATTGTGAGAGAAATGTGAGATACTTTACTGACTGATTCACTGACAGCACTGCCTCAGGATCCTACAGGTTAGCAAGCAAACTTTTACCAAAAGCACAGAGGACTCATTCTCTAGACAGGCTTTTATTCACCTATAATATGAGTAACAATTAATTCTTTTGACTCCTTCACGAAAATAACCTTAACATAAGAAAAGAACCATTAAAGTAAAATGTACTACAGCATCACCATTTCAGTGATCAATTTGTATACTGAAGGCAGGATTGAGTTTGCTTTGTTTTTAAAGCACAGTTGAGTCACAGAAAGCACAGCTGGATACAGAGCCTCCTAGGAACTAAATCACCGTGCTCTACAGGCAGGTGAGCAGGAGGGGAAGCAGCAGAGCACAAGATATGACTACCATGAACAAAATTGCTTCACAGAACTGCAGAGACAAAGCTCACAGCTTTCATGGTTCCTCAGGTTTTGGGATTTAAACAGATTAATTACTATGTCAGTACCACACTGTTTTTAAATATACTAACAGTTTCTTCCCTGGTATGAATCTGAGGAACACAGACATTCACAGGAACCTGCCAGAGGAGGCTTCTCTCCAGGCTCCCCCCAGTTTATGGAAAGAAAATTAATTGTTACTCTCAATCTTCTTCTCTTTGACAAGAGCTTTCCAAAAGGAGGGACTCTATTCCACCACTTGCTGAGGGGTTGCTTAGGGCAGATCACGCCCTTAGGTATCCAGTGACTACTTCATTTATTAACCGTGGCTGGTTCACCTGGCATAGCCAGCAGAAAACCACATTAATCTCATCCAGAAAGTTCAGCAGCAGTCTCCTTCATGACAAGTCATATGAGGGAAGAGGGATGAAAAAATAAAAATAATTTTAAAAAATAACATACCATAGCTCTCAAATTTTCAGTAAATGTGACCTTATGTTATAGAAACACACATTTTTTGATAAACCAGTTCACCTCATTTTGGAGAAACTATGTTCATAATCATCTAATTTTCTCCTGGTGCTCTCCTGTCCTCCTCAGACTGAAATCCTAGATTGAACAATTTCCACCCTACACTACTAATTGCACTGCTTTTGGTACCAGTGCAAAATCACCTCTAGCAGCAAATATTATCAAAAAATAGACAGTGATTAAAAATAAACTGTCAAAAAGTCCACAAGTGTTTTCCATCAGAAGTCAGTACAAGAGATATTGTAAAATAACAACCAAAGGCATAAAAAACATCTACAGCTTCTGCAGAAACCCCTTCTGTCTGATCTGTCTATGTTTGGACATACAGCAAAGAGGTCTACACTGTTGCAAAAAGAGAAATTAAAAGAAAAATCAGGTGTATTGCTTTCACTAGAAATGCAGAGTTAAAGTGAATAATAAATATTCATTCTAGCAAAAGGCATCATTCTTGAAATACAGTCCCCCCCTGGAGAGAGGAAAAAAAAGGGGTTGGGGTGGGGGGAAAAAACTTCAGTTGTTCTAATTAAGTTGAAGCCACCCTTCAGTCTTCTGCTATATTTCCATGAAGGCAATCAGGCTCAGAAAAACATTTCCAGCTTGCACTGTGTTTGATTGTGCCCTGTTTTACACAGAGGTAGCTGAAGTACATGTGCTAAAAGTTTCTCTGACTTAAGGCTAAAGAACCTTTATATAGAAAAACCTAAGAAACTTTAGGGCCTAATGTCTCTAAGTACCAGGTTTTATTGGAACCATTCAATCTTGCAACATAAATATGTTTATCTCCTTTAATTGTGAAGTGCAAACAAGCATGCAATATCTCCAGATACAATTATCTCAGGTCACAGATCAAAGGAGTAAGTAACTCTTGCAGAAGCTGGAGAAAGGAAGACTCAACATATACTGAAAAAAATTCTTCAAGCTCCACTGATGTTTTGCAGAGTCCTCTGGAAGTTCAGACCCACCAGGACCCTCACCGAGGAAGGTAGGCATACAATTAGCACCTTTACTGTTCTGATGATATTCTCTATATAAAGCTCCCATTTGAAGCAACCAAATCTGAGCTATGGTGGATACATGAGTCATTGCTCCCAATAAAACATCTCTGTGGAACAAAACCACAGGACTGAAGACAAGGTTACAACTGTTGTCACAGGAATGAGCTTGCAGCTCTGCCTGAGTAGACAACTGCATTACTGCACCCCCAGAACAGACAAAGGATGGGGCATTCATCTGGGAGAGGACTAGGGTCAGAGGTACAGTCACCCTTGTCATGGTATCATATTAATTCCCTATCTTTTGTACTCTTAAGAAAAAATTTCAGAAAAGGTCAAAAGAGCTACATGCATATTTGTACTTCAACACTGACTTTGCAGTTTCAGCAAAACTGCAAATGAGATAGACTGGTTTTAAAATAAGGTATTTCCTGAGTCACGTCTCCAAACACATTCCATGTGCCCTGGTTTTATACCATATCACAACACCTGCAATCAGTGAGACAAATAATCCTATTGTTTAATGCAGATCCAAATTAAAGCCAGGTCTTTGCTGGCCCATAGGCACCACTGCAATAACCATGATTCATAAAAGCAATGTCTAATTGTCATATTGTGCAAAGACTGGGACTGTATGCTCCAAAGAGGTAAATACAGAGTTTTACATCCCAGTGTCTCTGTGAGGGTCTTATTTTTATCCATACTGTTTCTTGAAGAGGGATTTATGAAGCTTTGCAGTTCACAGAAGTATCTGGGAAGACATATGCTGATGACAGAAAGAGTATCATACACAGCAATCTTAAAAAATTAACAGCCCTGTTTTCCTCCACACACTAATCTTGCTCTAAGTCTCTCCCCTCAGAGAGCTCAAAGCAACTTAAATGGCATTCCATTACCTAGAATATTACCTACATTAGGAAACAGAGGTAGAATTGAATTTCTAAGGATCTTGCCCAAAGTACCTGCATTAAGTGACAAAGCAAGGCAACTCCACACTGCAATTTCAGTCTCATTACAGCCACCAAAATTTTTGGCAGAGATCCCACAGGGACTGGATTTTCACCCAGGACTTCCCAACTCCCAGCCTTCAGCACTGTTAGGAATCACTGCCTCATCACTACATACCAAGGAATCAAAGGGGCTGGGCAGAGCTGGCTCCATGGGCCAAAGCAGTACAAGCTCAAACCTGACAGCCATTCATCACATGTTAGTTACAGATTTCTAAATCTTAGTAATGTTTTCACTCACCCAGGCAACTTCTGCAACTGACTGCAGAGCCCACACCTCTCCTAGGTCACTGGGATTCACCATCAAAAGAAAGCAGACAAAGCAGAGACTCTCTCTGAGACACAAAAATTTCTTCATGGTTCTCTCATTCACTCACCAAGAGCAAAAATTAACCTAAATGCATTTTGATTCATCTTACTCTAATTTTTAAAGAATAAGTGTTTATTTATTTAATCTGCTTAATCCACATGGTAGAAACGTTATGTAGTTTTGTCTTCCTTCCTTGCCCCAACAGATGTGTATTTATTCTTCTTCCCCACTGGACCTGAAAGGCCCATGCTGTACCTTACTGACCAGCCTGTTGATGCAATATAAAGCAAAATCATGCCAAAATCATCCCTCCCTGCACTAGAACCTATGCTTCCTTCATTCCTGCTGGGCAGTGCTGCTTCTCAGCTACGAAGAAGGTCTCACACAGAGGGATCTCTCCTACTCAGAAGGACCAGAGGAAGGATTCTGCCTGAGATTTTTTCTTCCACAGTCCTGCTATTTCTGGGTTTGAAGCTGAGATTAATGGACTTTTTTGAAAGACCCCACTTTGTGTGCTTAGAACACTCTGGTGTAGTACTGACATTGAGAAGTATCAGGATCTTTCCAGGATTTTAACCAGTGGCCCCTCACCTTCAGGCACATGCAGAGTACCTAACACAATCCTGACTGGGGAGGGTTGGAGGGCTTCTACAGCATCATTTCCAAAAATGCACTGAAGGCAAAGCAGGCTGCCACTCTCAGGAGAATATGCACTTTACTGAGGGCCTGGCATGCACGTAAAAACAAATTTTCTTCTCCCAGTACTAGAGAGCCAACTCTCCAACATCTCAACAACTCTGCTTGCTTTGGAAGCTTTCCAGTCACATCTTTCTGTATATGCTATCAGATATATATTTTATAAGCTCCTTTTCTCGGTTAGAAGACTGTTTCAAGCTTATTCCATTAATACTTCATGTGAAAATAAACCACTCCTCATTTCAAGAAAACAACTGTTCCCTGGCAACAAATAGTGGAAATCATTGTCATTAGTATTTTACTTTGATTGAAGAATTAAAAAGTGCTGAGGGGACACTGAATTCTCTTTTGCAGGCTTCAAGAAAACCTGTGGCTCAAAATAGAGTTTTCTTCTCCAAAGAAAAAGATTACAAGTATCTCAATTCCCAGAGAGTTGGGGGGAAAGGAAAAACAAAACAGCAGTCGAGACCATTTTAACTACTACAATCAGCTGGTTCCACATTGGAAAACATGTTATCCTCCATATCCCACTGCTATTAAGAAGTGTGCAGCTTGAAATACAATGACTAATACCACTCTTATAGCCACTGACTAGAACATCTTTCTACGATAAAAGAGCATTAGTGTTCATTTGAACCAAAAATATCTACCAAAAATAGGAAATCTTCACTATTTTAGAATTAAAAAATGTGAGCAAGAGCTCTAGGAAAGCTTGGGTGTGGAAGTGCTTGAAACAGTTTTGAAGTCCCGAGACATACGAAAGCTCCAAGCTTTGTCACACAAAGACTAAACTGGCAATTTGTCAGAAGCCAAAGGGCTGAAGCTAATTATTCTGGGTTTGCATAGCTTGTGAAACAAAAATAAATGCATGTCCCCACCAGAGGAACTTATGATGATTTCCACTTCACTGCACGTGTTTTCAATCTTACATTCTTCAAACTAAGCCAAACAGATTTTTCCTGAAAAACAAGGTAGATGGAGATGTTCCCTCTCTCTCTTGCCAGCTTACAAAGTCATAAGAAACTGGATACTTTACTGGCTAAAGAAAAACTGACAATTTTCAATCCTAAATTTGGCCCTCCACTAACTTGGTGGATGGCAGGGGGGAGGGGGAGGAATTGAACAAGATGAGAAACAGCTTTACCATTTAGACACTATACAAAACACTTCATTGCTAGATTTCATTATAGAAAATAGCTTTTTTTTTTTTTAATAGTAAATGCCTCATCAGGAATCCACTGCATGACTTCATAGGCAGCCTTTCCCTTGAAACGGTGATGAAAGAATTCATTAAGAAATGCTTAAATTTAAGCATTTTCTGGCAAGTTCCCCCAATGCCAGTGCAATGGGTGCTCTGCCTCAGCCTTACCAGCTGCTGCCTGCCTAGCAACTGCCTGCAGGCCGTGGCAGATGGGCTTCGGTCATGTTTGCCACCTGTTTAGAGCATCTCTACCCTTTCTCTGGCCACCAGTTCAAGCCACTCCAGCTGAGAAGGCAGCTGTGAAGGTTAGGAAGAGCTGGCAAGAAAGGAGAAGGTAACTGCCACAGGAACTGCAAGAGCATTACATTCAGAATACTTTAAATGCAGCCTAAAGATTAAATGCAGATGAACCGGTGCTGTCTTTCACTGGAAGAGAGCCAGCAACATCAGGCTTGCTGACCACCTTCATCTGCTCTTCCCTTCCCTTCATGCCCACACAACAGCAGGAGCTCGTGGCCCCACACCCCTTCTGAGACAACTGGAGTTGGAATTCCTGCTGCACAGGTTTGCAGCACAGCTCCCAACAGCACTGAGGTTGGTACAGCAACAGGCTCCCCAGAGGAAACGGGACATATCCTTCAGTCTTCCCTCTTGTAAAACTGGAACAAGAGTGCTTCCTTAACCTAATGGGGTACAAACAAGTAAGCACCCTAATTTAAAAAGCACTTTGATGCTGGGGTAATGATTGCTTAAAAAATTAAGCAAATGACATGTCACAAGGTAGGAGATACAGCAGAGTTCTGTTAAGAGACTATTTTAAAGCCAGTAAGCTGCTTTTCGGCAGTTTGTTTTTTTTATAATATATCATTGGTTTGCAGCTGTCCCACTGCCTTGGATTTAAGCCGCAGCAAGCAAATCTAGATCCAAAACATTGCCAGATCTTAAAGATGCTGCTACTCAGCAGTTCTGCCATGGTCACTGGAAAAACAGAAATGAGTTAATCCTGCTCAGGCTCACAAATGTTTGGGTGCAGGCTCAGACTCATACTGTCTTTGGAAAGCTCATAACCTTGAAAGCTTTTTATTTAATTAATCTACTGTACTATCTTTTAAGCTAGCTAGCTTGATGGATGTTACTCAGTTGTACCATATAATGTTGCACATTTCAGCTCCTGTACCTTGCATTCACAGTGAATTCTTATTATGTCAGAATTTAATCAGTATTTCTAAAAAAATTCCAATTACTTATCACCACACAACCTGAGAAGTTTTTTGTTTGTTTTCAGTGTGATGCTTTAATAATGTCTTACTGCTGGATAAAGGAGCATGCCTGCTTAGCATCCCACTGCCAGTCCTAGTCTTCCATTATTTCTCTTTGGACGATGTGCATGTTTCCCCATTCAATAAAAACAGAAAGCTGGAACCACTCTTTCTGCTGAAAGTGGAAGTCTGAGAGAAGACAAAACACAAAACTTGAACATAAGTCACAGAATGTTAATTGGTGTCTAGCAGCAGCTTGCTGATGATCTGTACACCACAATTGGCTTTAAGAAAGCAAAATAAAAGAATGAAATCTGTCTAGGCAGAGGACTATCCTAAATTCTCACTGCAGGAAGGAAACAGAAGTCACACAGATGCTTACTTCAAGACTTCCCCTTCGTAGTAGAAAATCCTTTCCTGCTCCTTTGGAAAAGAATAATCTGATGTTTGTTCACAGAAGTCAGCACATACCAGTCCATTGTGCTTTGCTCTCTAAACGCCAGTAACTAAACCTTACTTTCCAATTCACTAACTATTACTGGAAAGTAAGTCTACATTCAGAAAAATTCTGAATTTATGTAAAGAAGAAATTAGGTGAACATCCTGTGTATTCTTATGTTTTGAGTTACTTGCCCATTGTCAGGTCCAAGAGCTGGTTTCTCTCTAATAGGATACGTTCTTTAAAAGAGGAGAAGAGGAAACAAATCAAATAAATGCTGCTGCTTGACACAGGAAGAAATATTCCCTCTGTCAAATAAACTTTGTCCACCAGATGGACACCAAGACAATCCTCCACCGAGAAGCAGGGCTAGTGGGATGGACAGGTGAGGTGACTCAAGCAAAGGTTTCTAATAATAAAGGATGGGAAAACAGCCCACTTTTGATACATTCCCTCCTCGTTAAAGTGCATGCATCAAGACATATGAAGCAACACACAGGTGATAGGCAAGGAGTGATCACACACACACATCCATCCATCCATCCCTCCTGTTCTGGTAGAGCAGAAGGCATCAGTGTTTGAGGTATGCCTTTGGGGCACAAATACCCAGTACAGGTTAGTCTGACATTTCAACCATGCTGTGACATTTGAGATCATAAATCATTTTTACAGGTACAAAGTCCGGTCTAGTTCTGTCCAAATGTTTCCCAAAATGCTCTTCCTATAAAGAAATACTTTCCAATAATTTTGTATCTATCTGATGACTGGCCATTAAGCTACAGAAGCATAAGACAACTAAGAGGCAACTTGTGGAATTCTTTTAATCCACAAGGTAAAATGGAATTTGCCCTCTGCTCAACTAACTGGTGCATCATTGAATTCATCTCATACAAGCCCCTTGCTACTTAAATGTACAGTGCAAGTGCAAGGCACATATAACAAATGCAGGCATTGGACTGTAATACCCTTCGGTATCATTGAAATAACAATGTCCCCTAGACAGTGATACAAATATAGGCTAGCTTCTTGTCCTTTTAATACCATGCAGTTCTCAGACAACCACTCACACCCAAAAGACAGACCCTGCATTTTAACTAGCAATGAGAATTTTCTAAAGCCTTTTCTGACAAAATAACATGGCCTGATTTTTCAATTTATTTTTTGTTAAGTGCTTTTCTCCTGCTCCCTGCTGGTGTTGAGAAGCACCTTTCACATGGATTTAAGAGCAACCTCAATTATCAGTGGCTGACACACCATTTTCCTCGTTTCTCCTCTGTCCTCTCTATTGAGGCGGTTTCATCTCTCTTACTGAGGGACTCACTGACCACCTTATGGTTCAAAACGAGCATTAGGTAAGTACCAGCAAGAGTGAAACCTATGAGATACAGCTCCTCTAAGCACAAAGAATAAGCCAGAAGGAAAGAGCATGCTCCCCCTTCATCTTCTAGGGCTACAGTGTGACAGCAGACAGGGTAACATAATTCCTTTCCCAAGCTGACACCATCCTTTAAGTAACATCTTGCGTGAAATATGACCATTCAGACCTGGGAAAGAACAAAGGTAGCCAACACCTGAACTTATCTGTAGATGGGCTACAACTTAAAGGCACTTTAGTATCATTTCACTGCTCACTGGGTTACAAGAACATTCCTTCTGCCATACTTTTTTTTTTCAAAGGGCAGCTCCTGTTTCTGTTAAGCCTGACTGCCTGTGAAAGCAATTTACAGAGTAATATCACCTAGTCAACTATCCCATCTTATTAACTGACAGACACAAGAAAAGCCCAACTGCATTCCCACTTTCACCAGGGCACCTCTTAAACTAGATGGCACGTGGGCTCAACACATGCTTCACAAAAAGGGGATCCCATTTTCCCAAAACCAGTATCTGTTACAGAGAATTCAATGGAAAAGAAAGAAAAAATCATTAAGCTGAGGTCATATTGACATCTAAATGACAGCATTTAAAATCAGTAAACCTTCCTTACAAGACAATAGAGTTTTTACTCACCTGTACTACTTCTACTCCTCTTTTCCTGAAAAAAAAGAAAAAAAAACAACAAGTAAATGTTAATGTTGGAAACTTGAGGAAAAAGTAAAAACAGAAACTAATGAAAAAGGGTTGCTTCATACTAGAATGCAAACAATAAAAATCTGCACTAGTAAATAACCTGATTCAAATTCAGGAAAGCACTTGTTCAGTTTCATTCCTTGTCTAGGAAGCACTTCGGCAGCTTCTGAATCCTGGACTCAGAAGTGACCCAAGATGCATACTAAGCAGCTGGGACTGATAGGGCTGCTAGGTGAGCACAGGTAGGAAATGGCTGATACCAGGGAGGGAGCATCTCAATTTTAATTAGCTCTAGCTTGCTTTTCATTTCTCATGTGCACGCAGAGTGTGCAAATGGCACCAAAGCACATTCCACATCTTTTATTTTAATCCAAAGATACATGTATAAATGTCAGGGAGAATGAACACAGCACCTTGCAGCCATTTATCCTCTTATTTACAGCCTTGTTCTACCCCCATCATCTTGATACACAGGATGCTTCCCTGGATTTCAGTTCAAAGACTTGCAGTCAGTCTGACTCCTGCAGGAGAAGCGTCCAAATACTTGGGGTTTGCCAGAAAGGTCCAAGCCTCTGGCCATATGGAGAATAGCTCCAGTGATTCTGAACTGCCAGGGATAAGAGACTGGAGAAGCCTATTAATTATACACCAAAATGTTTAGAACTGCAATGGGTAGAGCCAATTTAGGCAGATCTGTAGAGACAGCTGTCTACTCTGCAGGTATGAGAACTGAGGTTCAGGTACATGCAGGCAGTCAATGTTCAGTCACAATCTTGACAAGTTATCAAGCAAAATAAACCATTTCTGGACTAGTCTTAAGAGCAGAACTGAATCCCTGGCACAATGCCTAGCCATCCCTGCTCCATGCCCTCCTCCCAATATATGCAGGCTATTTAATTACGTTAGAACCTTCTCCTCACTTTGAAGACAGAAAATTTAACTTAAAAATCAAAAGCCTCATCAAGTACAAGACAGGAATCTTTCTTCCTTGTTCCCATTAGCCCTGTATGTGAAAATCAAAGACCCTTTTTGGGGAGGTCAGAGAACAGCACCGCCTAACTCTGCTCTCAATGCTTTTCTATCTAAGAGCGTCTGTGTTGTTGTCCATAGTCACAAATGCTGCACACTGCTGAATACACAATGGCTCCCCCAGTTTTCCTCCCAGTACAGTAGTTCTTTCTTCTGGGAGGCCATTACAAAGATGCCCAAAGGGACAGGCAATCAATCAGCATCTATGACACAAATTGCTCCCTTTTCCACTTTACCAGTCTGGAGTTTCTCTGGCCTAGAAGCACCATTCAGTACATAAGCACAGGAGAGAGCTTGTTGTTGCTCAGCAAGGAAATTAAAAAGAAAATGAAACCAAGCACCTCCTGCAAAGAATTTCAAAGCCCTCTTGTAGATAACAGTAGCTGTTAAGTGGTGGGTGATTAATATATTGCCATTACAGTGTGGGAAGCATTGCTGTAGATCATCACCTGAGGCTGGCCAGATGTGTTCCAACTGTGAGGTAAGAAGAAAATATGAATTTTGTAAAGAAAGAGTTAATAGCCAAATTGTTGAAACCATTATTTTCACAGAGCTAATGAGAAAAATAAGAAAAATTAGGTGGGGAATGCTGTTTTATAAATTAGGGCTGCAGCCTACTCAGAAGCATTCCAAGTATTGTAAGCTAAAACTTAAAATAACCAAATCAGCTCCATTTTTGCTGTGTCTGCCCTGGAGTAAACAGAACTCAGAACTGCCATTGAAATACACTACACTTCAGACAGGTCTGCTCCAGAGTCCCTGGAAGAATAGTGACAAATGGCAAAAGCTGCATTTCTTGTCATGGCTGCATACACACTGAATAAGCTTTATTCTACTTCGAAGAAAAAAAAATGCAAGTTGGGTGCCAAACCCACTTGAGAAAGAGTCAGTCCAAAGGTTTTCTGTAATCCCCCCAAAATGGACTTTGTAAATTTTCTGGGACTGACTGAAACCAATTGTACTGCCCCAGCAGAAGGGAAGAAGCCAGACCAGCCAACAGGCAGAAAGAAGGGGTGCCTGCTCTTAGGTACGATGTCACACATGTTTGAAAAGGTACAGGAAGGAGGAAGCAATTTCCAAGGCTGGCTTGGTCTTCCCCTTTTTCAGAGGGGGGCAGGATGTCCTTCTGGTTACCTGAAATACGATACTTTTTCTATTTAAACTCAGGGGACCAGAAACCATAGAAGCATGCATATTTTGAGGATTAGTTAATTTGGGAAAAAATCCTCTACCAAAATAGCTTTATTTGAGAATAAGTTATTTTAAAAACAAGAAGTATCCAAACAACCAGGATGCCAACACACCTCAGTTCTGGCATTAGTAGATTCTTTTCACCTTAAAGACTTCCTAAGCCAGCAACTCCAGGCTTTTCAGCCAGGCAGGTCACAGCTGCAGGCTCAGGGCAGCAAGACATCTCTTATGCAACCAAGCATGCAATACCATCTAACCACACTAACTGCCTTACGTCACCTGTGAAAGGGCTTAGGGTCAGGCACAGAAAGAAAGTCGATCCTATGCACAAGAAACTCTAGGACCTTCAAAAAAAAAAAAAACTAAACAGAGAGAACGAAGCAGACTGTGGGCCACAAGCAATTCCCCGACAAGGGGCTGCCTGTGCAAGACACTCAGTGGAGACAAGACATTTGCTAAATGAACTGCTCTGGGAGCCTGACAGAGCCATGGACCAGCCACCACTTCTTCCTATTGTGCTTAAAAAGCCAGTAAGAAAAATACATCTACAGCCCTGGTGTATGTTCTTCTGGGTTGTTTCTTTAGCAGAGGACAGGCAGGGCATGATGGACAGGACAGGATGGGATGACTACTTCATTTGGTGTACTGACCACTACTCTTGTGTCCCTCGTGGTGTTGTCCATGACCCTTCTTTCTTCCCATGTAGTTTGAAACTGAGCTACTGCCTAGCAGGGGAAGGGCTCCCATTCCCAGCTGGCCTGGTTGCCTCCTGACTTTGGCAATGGCTATAGAAAAGGCAATAGACTATACAAACCTCACAGCAAGTCTTTCTTTCTGAGGAGAAAAGGAAGATAGTTATTAGCTGTATTTCCCTTCTCCCTCCAAAGAGGCAACAGAACTGTGTCAAAGAGAGACTGTGTCTGCACACTTCCATTGAACAGGTACTTGAAAAACTGTCAGTTCTAAATTATATTCCCAAAGGTAACTAGCTTTAAAATACATTTTGTTCCAAAAATCATCTAGACAGGGATCTTGTACTCCAATCATCAGCCTAAGAAAAAAAACCATATTAGCAAATTTTAAAAAACCTCTGAGATAAAAAAGAAGGAAGGAAAAAAGTGAATGTGATAAAACTAAACTCCTAACTTCCAGCAAAGCTTCAATATCTTCAAGTGGCACTGTATGCCCAAAGCTATGGAAATCTATACAGGACCAGGACACATTACAGACTGGCATTGCATGTTCCCTTCCTTCAGCACACAGCTCTGCTGAATCACACACTGTAACACTGACAGGAAATCCAGAAACAAGTAACTGCTGCATTAGCCTGAGATACTGAATAAAAACCAGAAGCTTGTTATGACTTATTAGTTCTATACTTGAAACCAGTGAACAACTCTACTGGATAATGCAAGACTCACTGTATACAATAGCAATAACAATAATTATCATGCAAGTTGACTTCATGTTTAAGTTGGAATGATATATGGATTTAGAAAAGAATTCAATATCAAGTTACTAAAAGTACATTAATCGGTGTCTTGAAATCGATGTTTTACCACAGCCTCAAACTATGTAGAATAGCTGGTTTTTGGACTTGGGGATGGGGTTTTTTTAACATCCAAAGTAAACAGTTTGGACTAGTTCCCCACAGCATCTAGGACCTGAACATTATGATGAATGACAGTTAAAAGAGAAAATGACTATCAGGTTGTGTATCATAGTCATGGTTAAATTAAGCAACTTTAAGCAACTTATTTTTGCTGTCTGGTCTGAGTGACAGACTGAAAAATGCCAAATGGAATTTACAATTTCAAAAGTAAAAGGCACTCTTTCTATCCATTTCAATAGTCTAAGAAGTTATTAGTGCATGCAGTGAAGTTCCTTTTCTCAGACATGAGAATATTTCACTTCAAAAATTTCCCATATAAAGAAGGGGCTAATAATAATAGTAATAATAATAATATTAATGTATTGCTTTGATATAAAAAAAATAAAAGTATTTTCACAGAAAAGCGATACATTGGCATCAAAGGGAGTTTATAAATATTAATGCATCAGAGCAAAAACCTGCAGCCACTGAAGACTTTCCACCACACTGAAATTATCAGGCATGAAGAAAGGCACTGGGCAAGCAATACCAAAGCTAAGTATGAAAACCAGCCAGTACCAGCCAGCCACAACCTCGTGGACAGCCCATTTCGCCTGCTGGCACAAAGGCAAGCTCAGCTCCATTGCCTTAGCTTTTCCATCAGCAGAATATTCTGTGTTTTTGTTATTAAATATTTGTGACAATCCTTGCTTTTATTATTTTTCATCACTGATGGACTCCACCTTATTGTCTATCAGGGAAGCAACCAAGCGGCAACTCCAACATTGGGGTGCTTGCTCCAGGGGCCCCAGCTCACAGCCACAGCCATCAGTGCACATGGAAGTTGCTTAAGGCCATCTGAAACCCAGCAAGATTCCACTGTAACAGAGGGACTTTTTGTGGTTTGTTTTTTTGCACACAGATTGTCAAACAGGCAATTAATCAGAGTAATTTTTACCAATTTGTATCCGACTATACTATATTTCAGCAAGCTTTTCCGCAGTAATCAGTATTTTGAAAAGATTTATGACTGAAGTGGATGAAAAGCTGGCATTTGGGAGAGGGAGTTCTCAATTTTCTCAGCCTGTAAAGCACCACAGATCCAAAGGAGAAGGGAAATAGAGTGCACCTTTACAATCTGGTAGGAACAGATAATGTAGTATGGGGAGAAAATATCTCACCTAAAACTCTAAGTGCTTTTCAGATGGGCTGTAAAAAAAATCCCAAGACTTTGGGCTGTCACAGAAGACTGTCCAAGTAGGATAAAACCCCATAGAGGGCAGCCACATTTGTGCATTTCTTCTTTGTTTCTATTAACAGGAAATGGTCTGATCATACATCAGACACTACAACACCACAAGTGATTTTTACCACCTCAGTCACACACAACATTCGGTAGTACAATCTGATCTTCTCCCCATCTTCCAAGCATTATATAATCTCATTTACAGCCATTAAAAATGCTTCTTAAGAGTGCTGTATCAGAACAAAGTGCCCTGAAAGCGACTAGAAAATAAGAGAGGACCTTGGTAGAGCAGCAGCAGCATTACTCTGGTATTCACCTGTAGTGCCACAAATACCCATTACAACAAACATTCACCAGCAGCTCACAGCAAAGATCCAGCTAGAAACCCACTAATCCCTTATCCTGCAAGAGCAATGACAAAGTGAAGCATCCAACACCGGTGCTCAGAGGTTCAAGTCAAAGGGAGGAAAAAGCCATGAAAGAAAGAAAACAGGCACTGCAAGCAGTAACTAGGGGAGATAAACTGCCTTTAGTTACTAAGTATTAAGACAGAGTTTCAGTAATGGTTTAATGAAATATTACAGGGTTACTAATTTCAGCATTATAAAAAACAGTTAGTGCAGAAATAAAATCTGTGTATCCCAAGTTATAAAATTCATAAAGTCAGTAAATACAAACTCAAAAGGATCTGTTTTCTTTTTAAATTAGGCATTTAAGATGGATCAGCGCTGCTGAGCTCTGCCAGACTCTTTTCTTGGAATGAGTGACCCCAGGTTCTGGGAGCCCATAGTTGCTGCTTTCCCAGCAGGGACATAAAACCTTTAACCACAGCCTTTCAAGAGAAAAAAACCTGAAGAATCATCAGTGGGAAGAAGGAATGATTAACAGCTGCACAGAAAAATTATTAAAGGCAATGAGTTATTCATCCTACCAGACATTCAGAGACGTATTTAGTACCTGATGACAATTATAAGCAATTGGGCAGGGTTCAACCTCCAGCCATAGGCTTACACCACCAGACATCATCAGATCCAGTTCTCAGCTATGGCAAGCAGACACACCATGTGATCTCTTTATAACCTTATTAAAAACCAGCCTCAACTCAAGCTGTTTTGGCACTATCTTCCATTACAAGACATTAATCTCCCAAAGGTCAGAGTCCTTCAAATTTGCAGGCTAAATCGTTCCAGGATCATCCCTCAGCTTCAATAAACGGCTTGCTTCCTCAAGCACTGCAAAGAGCACGCATGTCCTTTCTGTTCCCAGTTCCTTTGTCTCCCCACGACCCCAGTCACCCCAGTGTTAATATGACCCTCTGCAAAAACCAAACACATGACCCATCCCTTTCAAAAGTCAAAGGTCACGAGGTACCAGCAATGACTCAAAGAGACCTGAGAAGAGGCAGCAGAATCACGAGGCAGAAGGCAACATCCCTTCCAGGGACAGATATGGTATTTATCTTTATATATGCAAAACTCTCACTGCAGAAGCTATTGGAGGCTTCTAGAAACCTTTGAACACAGTGGGATGGCTCCTATGACTGGAGATTTGGAATGGGAGGATACCAGCTCTTTAGGAGGGACAGGCTGGGGAGACAAGGAGAAAGTGTCACCCTCTGTGTCAATGAACAGCTGGAGTGCATGGAGCTCTGCCTGGGAATGGATGAGGAGCTGACTGAGAGCTTAGGGGTCAAGACTAAATAGAGGGCAGACAGGTGACATTACAGTGCTGGTCTGACACAGGCCACCTGACCAGGAAGACTGAGCACATGAGGCCCTGTATGGACAGATAGAAGCAGCCTCACATTCACTATCTCTGGTCCTCACGGGGGACTTCCCAGCAAAATCCATGGGGCAGATACTCCTAGAAACTGTGGGAAGTCATGGAAAAGATGGAAGTGATTGGTGACAGCTAGAAAATTGTGCCTGACAAATCTGGTGGCTAAAGGAAGAGTAACTGATGCCATCTACCTGGATTTGTGCAAAGCATTTGACACTGTCCCACATGACATCTTTGTCTCTAAACCTGAGATGTGCCTCGCTGTTCTGAGAAGGAGCTTCAAGCTGCTCTCATCTTCACGGGATGAGATCACTTTCTGCATGCTGCACAAACACCACCAGTTCAGTATGGCCAGCAAGACAGGGCTCTGCTGAGCCCCAGGTTGGTTCTGCTGGTCTCCTGCACACCACGAGGGAAAATCAACACACACGTCCACTCTTCTAAAGCCAAGGGGTACAGAGAAGAAAGTATGTCTGTCAAGCCAGCTTTCATCTAGAAATGGCTTTTAATCCACTAACCCTGAAACCAAATGCTGTACATCCACTGTAGCGTTCCAAGACTTTGGCAAACAGCCTTGAATAAACCTTTTGGGAGTTTTTATAGAGGCCAGACACCCACTGAGACATGCATGAGAAATGTGTAATACACAAAATGTTTTTTCACTTCTTGGATCTCTAAAAGAGATTGGGCATTTTTTTGGCAGAAATTAGAGACATATTTAAGTTCAGCAACTTGCCATGCAAAAATGAGTTTATTCATCTCCAGCCAGGGTTCAAGTAAGATATATAGGTGTCTGGGGCTTTTTCCTTTGTGCAAAACTTCATTATACAAGCAAGGGAAACTTAATATGTCTAGTCACTGAAGAAACCCATTTCCAGCTCTCTTTTCCCTTCTCGATAAGGGATGGTCCTAATGTGTTGGCATTGTACAAGTCAGACATCAAGTTTCCCTCAAGTTTCATCATCTCTGAGAGCACTTGTGATTTCTTGTCTCCTACACTCACCAAGTGACCAGTCCTTGCATATGCAAGGAACAAATTTTCATTTATGGAATCAGAGTCAGACATAGATTCATGGACATAACCAACAACAGGAGTCTGTGGCCAGATAGAGACACTGGCACAGATAGCAATCATGTTAAAAGGATATCCATGTAAAGGTTTAGCATATAGTAAGTAAAGACATTCCTAGAAATCTTTTCCCCTCAAACTCTGCATCAGTTTAGGCTCACATAACTCTTCCAGTCAGTTCCTGCTTTGTTTTCTCCCTTTGAGACGCATTTCAAGTTCAGCCTCTAGTTTGGGGCACTTACGAATGTAGCTGTTATTTCAAAGAGGACTGGCTGGTTAAGCCCAAAATAAAAAGCTGGCTAAAAGCAGTTTAGTATCATCTGAAACTGGATTTCACCTTTATTTCACTATGCAGTTCCCTCAAAACACTGTATGAATCCCGTAAATGGAAAATGGAAAAGCACTTGGAATCTTAAAAGTGCAATTCTGCAGCCTAGTACTCTACTTGAGAGGAAAAAGATGTTCAGCAGAAAAAACAGTACAAATTAAAGAAATGTGAATTGAATTGCTTTTCTCCATTTGAATAGATGCAGACATTAACACCAATAATGGGAATTTCCTTCCCCTGCAACTGATTCTTCTGCTCAGTTTATGTAAACATAGATCAAAGAAAAATGATTTTACTTTGTTTGGAAGCCTCATTAGAGAGGCCTGCAACAAAATGAAAGCTTGGCTTTCAACAAGTGATGATCATACTGTTTGAAAATATTCCATTTATTGACATGTGGCCAACTTCCCTGAGAAGGAACAGGATAGAGTGTTTGATAGTGCTACAGTGAACTATCTTAGCAATGTACACAAACTACATATGATCCTGGAAACGAAATAAAATGTCTGCAACATGCAATATTTGAGTATGGTCCTACTTCCAAGAAAAAGTATCTAAGTGGAGAGACAGCAAGTTAATACATGGGGGTTTTTATAAAGCACGCAGAATAATATTAATAGCTGATGTGAACATTGGGGCCCAATCTCACTACTCCTCTCACAAAGACAGACACCAGGGTACACACACACACACACACACGCACACACACACACACACACACACAGAGGATCCTCTAATTAATCCCGCCCTTGTTTTTTTTCTTAACTCAGCCCAGACAGCAGCTGTTACACCCATCATTTCCATCGGTAAATGAGCACATGGGTTTTAAGACGACAATTTTCTCTAATTTGGCCAGAGCATGAAGGAGCTGATATACAACCCCCAAAGTGGTACTACATTTTCTAACCAGACTCTACCCCAGCCCAGATTCAGATCTGCTGGGAGGTCTCTGCTACACTGGGAGATCCAGACAATTTCTTGGGCCTCCTCGGATTTTCTAGAAGTTCCCTCAATAAGCTAAATCATATCAGAGCTGTGCTACTCATACCCTCATTCGCCCTCAAAAAAAAAAAAAAAGCCTAAGGCCAACAGTTCACCTGCATCTTTTACATTTGCTTCCCTTTATGGACTTAATCTAGATTTTCTGGTACCTGCCCCTCCCCATTGTAGCATTGGTGTGATCACAACTTGCTGATAAGTTTAAAAGATAACCTAAATTCCTCTTAAAGGAAAAAAAAAAAAGCTAAATTTCTATTCTAATCTACCAAATTACCACTGTCCTTATCATCACTAAGGAGGTGGACATATAAACAGCTGATCCAGCTTTTGAGTGGGAGTTGGAGGCAGATGCACCAAGGCATAGTACCAATTAGTTGTTTTCCTCTGGATTATATTTGTCCAGCACCACCCTGAAACTCACTCTTCAATCCCAATAATTGACAGCAACTAATTAGGAAGGAAAAATGCAAGTGGTTTATTAAATGTTGATTACATGTTTGATTACACATGATCACAGAACAAATCTCGCTTGGACAAGTATATTCATTTTCTCTTGCTCACTTCTTTTGTTTGTAGACATAAGAAATAGACACAGTGAAGATGCTGATGTACCATGCACTGGGATTTCAAGCCTACAGGTGACTGCAGAACACAAGGTAAGGAGAAGCTGACAATTCCTCTGCTGTTTCAGGCTGCTTTCCACATTACTCATCACGGGATGCACATTACTAACTCCCCATGTTCTCGCTTTAGGGCTTCCACATTTGACATACAGAGAATCAACTCAAAGATACTGCCAGAATTACGTCACAGGTTAATTGGAGATACATCAGCATAAGAGAAAGGGACTTGTTACAACTTTTAAATTGCTGTAATTCCAAAACATGTACAAGAACTTAAAGAATCATTCTACATAGGAAAAAAAATCTGCATTAAACAACAGCTTCAAATGATGTAGAAAATTCTGATCTTAGATCCTTGAACTGTATCTAGTGAGTAATGTGACTTTTGTTCATCCCATTTATTGTCACTTAAATTATCAAGTACTAGTAAATGAAAATGACCGAACCATGTTATACTATTAAAATTTGCAAACGTACACATTTACCTCTTTATTCTTAGTAAATAAAAATAATATTTGCTCAGAATATTTCCAAGAATTCTTGTTTGTGAAGGCAAAAGAAAATCCTAGCACATCTATCTGCGACAGCAGGATTTTGTATCCAAAGAAGTCTTTTTCCCTGGCAGCATGTTTTCACAGCTCTTTGCACATCAGATCCCTGCAGTCAGCCGTGCTTCATGGCAAAGGAGGCTGCTCCACACCCAGCTTTACGTAACGCCCTTGCACACAGTTGCTCAGCCTTGCTGACTTCACTCTTGCCCTGGGTGGGTATTATCTGCCCACATGGACTTGCAGAGTTTCATGCTTTATCAGCACACAGTCCAAGAGGTGCCAAATACACAGGCATCACCTTAAGGTCAGAAGCTAATCCAATTTAGCAAAAACATTCCTCTTCAAAATCATCCCAGTTGACCACAATTATAAAGTTGTGATGGTTATAAAATGATAATCAAAACCTTGTGAGAGTTGCACTTGAAGAGACCATAAACCACCACCTTATTTGGACTACTCCCTTACATCTCAATGAAACACTACATCACCCCTAATTAATTTCTGTAGTTTCCAGACAAAACTAAAAAAAGTAAACAACCAGGTTAGTATATTTTTTTACGAGAATAATTTGAACACCTACATTTTTTTCCCTCCACCTGAATTCTAGCACCACCATCCACATCGTGTAAAAGAAGTCTTCCTCCAGTCTGGTCTGCATGTCTCAACACCCCTGCCCCAAGGCAGTCACCAGCCAAGCATCCCCCTTAATCCCAAACAGCTCTCAGACCTGGAAGGCTGCAGGCCAGCCAGCACATTCGGCACAGCAGCACTAACAACAGCCCACCAGTGACAGTCCCACAGCATCACAGTCAGCCTTGACCTCGCAGCAGGACACTCTCTCAAGGCCCGGCTTCAAGAGAAGACCAAATCCAGTGTAAAGTACTAAAGTGCAAATTTTTTGAACCTACAAAAAGCACTGGCCTGCATATTGGTCAGACATAATACCTACAGTTCCAATTACTAATTTCCGATAGTTTACAACAGCAGCCAAGCGCCCCAGGGCACTTTTAAACCACAGACCCTGCTTACAGAGGTACACTACAGCTCCATTTATATCCCTGTCTGTCTTCAGCATATTCAGTCAGAAGTGACTCTGGAAAAGTAAGAGATCATTTAATTATGATTTTATTCCACTGTTTTCACACTGTGGTGTTCTCCTTAGAAAAATACTAGTAAGGTCATGCCTAGACTTTTTTCGGAAGACTTTCCCTGGTGAAGATTAACTTCTCTATTCACACCACAAGTGGGTAAAAAAAAAAAAGTCTACAGACAAACAATTAGGAAATGAAAGAAAAAAAATGTAAAACTGCATTTTTGGCCATTTAAGGCTATGAATTGAAAAAGAATGAATATGCTCTTACGTCAAAACCAAACAAAATTTTAATATTGTTGACTGCAGAAATATCTCTCTTTTTCAAGTAGTTCTTTGTAAAATATGTCACTATAACTAAGGCCCTAACCCACAGTCTTGCATCCTACCTTACAGTAAACTGCTTACAGATGATTCTAGAGATAACCTGTGTGGCAAACTTGCCATTAAACTTCTCCCTCTGCTCGTACACAAGAGAGAACTAGCAAGAACATAATATCAAAGAGCAAGTTTCTATTTCTTCCTCAAAGTTAATCACTGCCTTGGCACTAGGCTTGCTCAAGATGCATTACCTAATGTCTCTACCCACCTACAGCCATACAGCTCTTGTGCTGTAATTAAATGGCACCAAGCCAAACATCACTGGTCTTGCACCTTTCTAGTAGCATAAGCAGGCAGGACATGCTTATGCTGTCGAGTACCAAACACCTCCACTGATGATGAACGTGCTCGGACAACACAGGTGACAGAAGCTGTGGATGAAGCTTGCCATCACAGACACTTCACACACACAGCACAAGTTTGTATTTATTCCATAAGCCCAGATAAAAAAGTATTTTTAAAAAGCTAAAGTTAGAATTCAGTTTTTCAGTGGAGAGGTTTCATATGAAATGGGTTTTAAAACTGTCCTCCTCCTCTGAGGAGGACATACTGAGTCCCATCAATGCCTCAGTCAGGACACATTCCAGGGACAGGAGGGTAGGACAATAATCTCTGCCTCTCATGCTGTCCCTCAGTTTTACAGCTGATGTTCTTTACCCTCTCACTCACCTCTCTGCTCTCTCACTTGGAACACCAAGGCTTCCACTAGCTGCATCACACAGGTTCAGGCTTAACAGTTACCCCAGCCACTTCTACATCTCACTCCAAAGGCCCATCTATCCTACCCTCCAAGTTGTCATGGAAAACCATACCTTAGAGAAGCAAGACAGAGAGAGCAGAAACACAATCTCCAAAAAAATCAATACCATGGAAAATCTATGGAACACTGCCAGTCTCAGTATAAAACAAGAACAAACACAGTAAAGATCTCCTTTCCCTGATGTAAACATATGGTTTTGGAAGTCAGTACCAGTCCACAAGCAATCCAGAAAATCACGGTAAAAAGAAAACAGTCTTTCTCACACCAGGACAACTCAACAACACAAACTTTCTTCAGAAGGAGCAGGAACAGCATCCCAACTTAAGTACATGAATGACTCTTGCCTTGGATCAGAAAGGGTGCTTACACCAGCTCAGAGCATCACACAGCAGGCAGCCCGCTGTGGATATGTGATCAACATATCCATCTTCTTTCCTAGATGTGGCTCACAGCTGTTCATTTGAAAAGCAACCAGGAGAGAAGGTACAGGGCCTTGTAGTCTAGAAAGCTTTCATACTGGTTTCGGTATTTTATTCTTTCCCATGAGACCACTCCTTGAAACCTTTACATACACAGAGATTAACTGACCACGCTGTGTTCTGCAGACATGCTGTTTTCAGTCCTGTGGATAAGACAACTGATGTAAACAGAGCTCAACTTAAAATACTAAACTTCTTCTAAAGCAAAGTAACTGCCTGCCTTGTTTTCACTTGGAAGGGTTTAGATTACACTGTTCCACTTTCGCTGCTAGTATATGATCTGGTCAGTGTTTCAGAGTTACATTCTCAACTGGAAAGCAAGACCAAAACACTGCTGTGCTGCTTGTTGGTCACTGGAAAGATGTACTGAACTATTTCTCAAACATCTTTGCAGAAGATGCATCAAATGATCCTATATTTCAGAAAATAACTATGCAGCCTTAAAATCTCCTAGGAGATCCAGGTCTCATTTAGAGGGGAAAAAAGAGTTTCTTGGTACAACAGCAAACAGCAGCTTCTTTTAGGAAAACAGGCTGCAGACCATACCTGATCTTCTAATTTTTAAATAAGCATGACAAAACCAAGCTGTTACTCACTTCTGATACAACCCTCAGTCAGCCAATCTTCAGTCTTTCAGATATTTAGTACAACTAAAAATTGTGTAGAATAAACACAAAAGAGTACAGACTTCCTGAAGAGCCAGTCCCAGTAAACAACCTGCAGATGTGAAAGAAAATGAATCACTTCTGAGAAGTGATTATTTTTTTTTTTTCCAGTTCACAGCTAGATGGGTAAGTTACACAGCACCTTCATAGATAAGCTGCTACAAGAAGAATAAAAGACTCCTACTTTGGGGGATTTTTCTTTTCCAAAGTTCCTGTATTAGATAAACCTCCCCATTGGTATCAGCAGGTTTAGGTTCAAGCTCAAATTTATTTGTAGCTTCCAGAGTTTTCATTTCCCTGTGTTTCATCAGGTTTTGTGTTGGAAAGTGCTCTACTTGCTCTATGTACAGGGTTACAAGGGCCTTCCTGGAACTCAGGCAGCCACACAAGAAGCAGAGAAAAATGTAAGCAAGAAAACAACCCTTATCACTATCACTGTCCCTTCTGCACTGGATTGGTACAGAGCCTCCTGGTTCCTTCTCATCTTTGCTTTTCAAACTATAGTTTCACTTTCACGACAAATTAAAATTACCAAGTTAGCAAAGTCAGTGCAAACAGATGAAATCTTAGCTTGGCAAAAACTGAGTAACTACTTACTCTTCATACGATGAACTGAAAACATTCATTAGCTAAATAGGTCTGAAAGAGAACAGCAGTTGAGAGAGCTCAGCAACTAGGTCTGATGATATTTCTTTTATAGAAATCACCAATGGGAAGCGGACAAGTTTTAACAACTTGAATTCTTAATTTTGAACCATGTGTTGGAGTAGCTAAATGTGAATTAAGAGCTGCTGACAAATAACAAGATAAAGTAATAAACACATTGGCTCTCCTTTGAGATCTATGATCTATGAGCAATGCACACTCAGTTCAGCCACTCAACAGTGTTCTGACAGGTTTGTATTATTTCAGCATTTGACAGGCAGAAAAAGCATATTGGGAAATTCACTAATTTACTAAAATTACAGTGAAGCCAACTACTAAGCCAAAAGCCAGGCCTATTTTGGCTGCCAGGCCTATGCCTGATCCAAGGGTCTTTTTTCTATTCTCTCCTGGATAAGAGAGTATTCTTTGATTTGGAAACTCCCTGTACAACCCCCGCACCAGTGAATACATGGAAGACATCAAGATTTAAACACATTTCAGTTGTTTGCAGCTCATCTACATACACCTAAGACTTTACTCATATTTCAAAGCTGTCTGGGTGGTGTGCTTCAAAAACACCTTGTAGTCAAACTACACACTTACAGTACAGAGGGAAAGAGCCACCTCTCAGGATTTTTTGGGACTGGCCTTGCAAAAATGCCTCAGTTTCTGTAGGCATCCAACACCAACATCAGACACTTTGAATAAATAATTAAATTTCCTGAAGTGTTGGAGAAGGGGGAAAAGGCATGGGAAAGAATTTTCACTTTCAAAGGCATACAGAGAATGAGAAAAACTTAACCCTTTAGTAGTTTTTATTTCACCAAAAAGAGGTCAAGCTTTACTGAAAGAGAACCTTCATCCCTCCTCTTACAGAAGGCTCCAACAATTATCCTCTCAAAGCCAAAGCAGCTGCTGAAGACAGCCCCACATAGACATTAATGTTTCGAAGACCAAAAAATATTAAACCAAAAACATTCTCCAGCACAAGTCTTCTTTTACTGTAATAATCAGTCGGGTTAGAAAAGACCTCCGATATCATCAAGTCCAACCCCTGATCCAACACTGCCATGGTTACCAGACCATGGCACTAAGTGCCACATCCAGTCTCACCTTAAAAATCTTAAAAACCTGGATGTTGGATCAAGGGTTGGACTTGATGATATCGGAGGTCTTTTCCAACCCAGCTGATTCTATGATTCTGTGATAATCAGCACTGCTAGGCTGCTCCATTCTGCCTGGATCTGCCACAAACGACAGGCAATCTACTTCAACTGAATGGGAGAGTGAACCAGGATATTTCATATGGACCATGTACGTTTTCCAGAAACAAACATTTTGTGTTTCAGGTTTCACTGCCAGCAGCAAGTGTGCTAAAAATCTATTCTTACAGGGAGCTTTCACACCCACATATCAGTCAACATAAGTAAAGGTGGCAGCAGCACTAACAGGAAACTCAAATACTATACTTGGTCCTACAAAAACAAATTTCAAATTACTCCACCGGATACTTCCCTGGGCCAAGCAGGCATTTAGAGTATTTTTAATGGCACCAGGGTTGAATGCTTTAATTACTACCTACCACATTTTTGATTCTTGGCCATCAATCGTTGTTATCAAGCCATGACATCTTTAAAGTGCCTGCTCTCAGAAGCTATGGTACAACAAAGCAAGAACAAAACAGCAAAAGAAATCCACATGGTGATCCCAGGTTTGCCACCAAACTTGTGCCACTATGAATAAAATCTATTTCAATTCCTGTCTCCCAGGTTTTCCATTAAAAAAAAAAAAAAATCTGAACACCAGGTGTATCCAGTTCCCAAGGAATCCAACTACAGAGATTCCCAACAGCCTCAGAGGGAGCTGGATTAGGCCAAGATCTGCAAACATAGTCAGCTCTCACCAAAGTCAAGGAAAGTCAGTACCTTAAAAACTAGGAGCTTTTGAGAATCTCAGCCTAATTTGAATGCAAGGATTACTATTTTCAGAATAAGCACTTGTACACAGAGCTTGGTCCCCATGTAACTTGTCTATGGAACAAGATTTAAAGATCTTGATCTTACATATCAGGAAACAGCTTTGCCCCAAAAGAAATCTGTGGTAAAGTCATCCTAGAATAAATTACTTTGTTTCCAAAGTCTTTACCCAAGCTAGGAATGAAGCATTTTAATTATCGTCTCCTAATTGCAGTTAGTGTAATTTGGGGTGGGGGGCAGGGAAGAAACACACTTTTCCACAGTCCGCCGGTATGAAAGCTGGCCAAAAAAAGTGACTTTAAAAACACACATTGGCTGTAGTAAGTGTTCTAACCATGTTCTGTGGCTTCAGAAACACATTTTCCTCTTTGAACAAACTCCCATATCCGATTCTACAGAACTTTTTCACAATGACAAACAGGAGAAACTACTAACAAGGGGAAATCAGGGAATTTATTTGTTAATAAACGAACAGCTACAGCATGTCAGACTGAAGGTCCCATCTACTCTGCCTCTAGCTGTTCTTTCTGTTCTATAGCCGAAGACACAAAAGAAACATCCCAAAATACTGTTTTCCTTCAGTGATTCTCTTGCAATCAGAGCTACACTGTTTCTTTGCCACTGCAAAAAATACTAAGGGAACACCTGCCAAAAAGGAATGGGATTAAGCACAACAATTTCATAGATTATTCAAGACAAAGGAGAGATCAAATCACAGTACAAAAATATTGTGCCAGCCCCCACCCAAAAAATACCTATTGTGAACAAAGATGTAGGCCTTCGCTGACCAGGAAACTGCTACACACAGTAGCACAAAAATGAGAAATGACTTACTAGAAAAACTGGAGGTTGGCACAGCACACCTGGAGGTGACAGTCTGCTGCAACCATATTTTTCTCCAAGGCACTTGAGCTTATTTTACTTAGAGAAAAAAGATAAAACTCCCCAATGACCCTATGCCTTTCTCATTCAATCACTTCTGACTCTTCAAAGAATCGTTGTGGGCTCCAATCCTAGTTGACTCAAATGAGCACTTACATCCCACCGATCTCTTAGAAACGTTCAGCATTAAAACACAGCAACTGACCAACATCAATCAAATAAAGTCTTCTCTACTCTCTAGAGACTTCTCAGGAAGACATGATCTATATGCTAAAGATCCACGTGGTTTGATTACAATACCCAGAACCAATGATAACCTCTGAAGGTAATTCACAGAAAAGCTAGCCAAGACAGGCTTTAAATTACATTTAGACCAGACAATAATAAGATCCATTATTTTTTCTGCAAAAGAGCAAGTTCTGATCCACGAAAATGCTCTACCTTGTGGTGCAATGCTATTTCAAAACAAGTAATCCATCACTAGTGAGCAACGAAAGTGATGAAGATCAATGCCCTATACCATACATAAAGAGTAAAGCTACAGTTACCTTGCACTAACAAAGTAATCAGAAGGGAAATCAGTTAAAAAGTTCTTGAAACAAAGTTAGGCCCAAACAAAAGCGATTTAAACTTTGGGATGCCTATGACCAAAGATTTTAAATTCTACTGGACTGTGGGGAAAAAACAAAAACCAAGACCAAACCAACCAAACAAAACCAAACCACCAAAATTCAAAGTACAAATTCTCCCATATGCTCAGAACTGAGGGCCTAAAATAGCATTAGAGAGAGAAAGGAAAAGAAAATGGAGTTTCAATGCCCTATCTAGCAGCAAGTCTGTACTTTCTATTCAAAGTGTGCTAAACTTTTGGTTCTATAAAGGCCAGGAGAGAGGTAAAATAAAGACCCAATTTTCAAAATTCACTCCAACCTGGATAAAGTCCCTGGACTTTGATCTATTCCTTGAGACAGAAGGAAAGGTTATACCAAAATGTCAAGCCACAAAGTCAAAACATAACCCTATCGAGCACTTTTCCACCAGCAAATAGATCTCTTTTCCTCCTGTAGCCCCAGCTCCCACTTGCACTCCATGCAACCAGGAACAACTGAAAAACAACAAACCATTTTCCTCCACAGATTAAATGCACTTTAAAAGGTGGCAGTTTTGAAAAAGAAAGCTTCTACTGAGGGACAAAGGGTGCTGTTCAATTCTGTCATCACATACTCTTTCCACAGCACACAGTGCTTCAACCCAATATGCCAGCAACAATACTTCCTTTTTACTCTTATGCTTTCCCCTTTTCTGCTACATACAGGGTGCAGGTCAGCAACTACAAGTTTGGGGGTTTTTTACACTATCAGCCTTTCATCAAAATAGTAGTCTTCCTTATTTTTTTTTTTCCCTTTCCTCCCTCTTACACACACTTTTACAGTAGTTTTTCTTTTAGTGCTTGAAAACTACCAGATTGACAGCTCCAGTGAATTAAGCTCCCTCTTTGTCGGCAAAACAAGAGCAGCACCACAGGCAACCTCAGAACAAACTCTATCCTTCTCTTCCCATCCCTCCAGCCAGCAAGTGTATCTGAATGCTGAGCTTCGCACACAGCTCTATCATGCCACAGTGCCCTGTACAGTCTCTGATAAGGTGGTTTATCCAGACTAGTTCAGAGGACACTTACGTTAAAGCCACATATGCTGGAAACATGATTCGACACATTATCGGCACGTAGCTGTGCCAGACAGCACAGCTACTCTGAAACCATGAGGCTGAGTTGAGCACAGGCACATCTGTGCTCAAAGACTGACTGGCAAAGAAAATCCATTTTAGACAACAGTGTGAAAGAATGCTGAGTTGAAGCAACTCAAAGTCATACTTGAGACTACAGAAAGGCAATGTTAACTGAAAAATCAACAGGAAGACGAGAAAAACTCAATGTGTTCAATACCAGACAAAAGATGAGTGCAGACCTTACTCGAAAATTAATTGTACATTTGGCATAAATGCTAGAGAGACAGGTCTTCTCTTACTATTGCAGTACTTTGCTTCACTTTTTGAGAGTGCTCCTCTGCTATGTTACCACTTAACCTGGTCAGGCAGCAAATGTGGATCTGGACACTCTCCTCTCTTCACTTACAAGGGGTTTATAGGTTCCTCAAAACCCTCCACTGTTGGTTGCAAGTCACAGATGACCATGTACTAGATTAAGTTAGAAGACAGTTCCTAAACTGTACCCAGCTTTTAGTTCCTCCTCCCTTTTCTGCAAGCTTTTCTATTTTTAGCAGGAAAGTGTTTTCTTTTTTGGGAAGAACTTTTTACTTCTGAACTTCAAGACATCTTGACCGAAATGACCTTTTTTTTAATTAGTCAAGAGCCAGAGTGCTTTAGTAAAATGAACATGTCATCATGGCTGGGCTTTGCGAACGAAGATTTGGGAAGGGCTCTACCCACATTTGTTACATGCACGCTGGTGGCTAAAAAGGAGGGGTTTTTTGTTTGTTAGGGTTTGTTTTGGGTTTTTGTTTGTTTGTTTTTGGTTTTGTTTTGTTTTTTTTTAAACCTGTAAAGGAATAGATATTACTTATTTTTAAGTGTACGTGTACATGTTCATTTTGCTTGGAATGAACACGTACACATACACTTAAAAATAAGTAATATCTATTCCTTTACAGGTTTTAAAAACAAACAAATAAAAACCCCTAACAAACAAAAAACCTCACAACACAATAGAAGCAACTTTGGTTTTACCTATGCTTTTACTCACAACAAAACTGGAGAATTGCCAACAAGTGCCAATAGCTTCCTTATGTTCCTGTGATGTCAGAAATGAAAGTGAGTTCAAAAATGCATTAAAAGGTTTATGTGGAGCAGATCCACCTGTGGCTATTGAACGTGGTACCACGGACACAACTGCTGCCACTGGAGTCTCTAAACAGTGATGGACAGAAGGCAAGAGAGTCTGCCAAGGGGAAGCTGAGCACATTTGCTCTGTGCCTCATACTTTCTCTAAGTATCTGCTTAGAGATCAGTCCCAGCTGGCTGGGTTCAGGTCTGTTTGGCTGCCCTCATGCTCTTCAGATGGCCAAAACACCTCCAAGCAGTTAGAGCCCCGGCTATGGAACAAACACACTAGTGAACTTGTACAGGAGTAACCTCACTGTTACCTACCCCCTGCTACCCTCTCACCCTCCAAACACCAGCAAGGAGAGCCCATTCTGCCTGCACTGCTACCAGACTCCAATGACGGCAGGCAGAGGCGGCTGGATCCTCAGCCTGTAATTTCTCCTAAACTGAGACGAGATTTTGTAATCAAAGGAACAGCGTGTTCCTGAACAAAGCAGCATCTACATACAGCTGTATGACACGCAGATAGAGCTAAAGAACAACAGTTTTCAGTATTTACATTCATCTCTGGTTTGTTTTTTAACTGCAAGGAAATAAACAAGTTTCTCCTCGAAGCACACACACGTTTCCAGTCAAGTTTAAGTGGTCACTGCTGGACTCACCAAACCATACCATACTGCTGAAGCAGGCAGTGTTTCATAGTCCACTTACACAAATGACAACACTATTCATTCTTATAGGGAAAGGCTGACAAGATAAGGAATAAGCCTAGTCATCACACCAATTCTTTTAACCACTAAATTCATTTCAGAGTGGCAGGGAGAAAGGACTGTAGCACTATGGCTGCCCATGGGGCAGGCGTGGCATTTTGTAAGTGAAACCTTATGATATCATTTCCTTCCAGCACCATTAATCACCCCAGACATCACTTGTTCTATCAGCTATTAACCAGTTGTCCCAACCCCAACATGCAGATAACTTTATCAAGGTTAGGCAGCAAGTCATTACTAAGCACTACAACAGGCAGTGCCAAAGGCCTTGTTTCCAGAGAATCCTCTGAACTAGTTCCTCCTGGTGTAACAAAAGACATTACACTGTTACATGTACTTATCCAGACCTAGCATCAGGGAGAAAAATACAGAAAGTACAAAAAGTCAGCAGCACTTTAAATCATATAATTTCAGAAAAGGACAACTATGTTGCTTATGGTCAAAACATTCAACTCAAACCAGGTCTCTTAAAGCACTGATTTTTAGTCCATAAGTGCTCTTTGAGGGGTGACTCCCTCAGTGTGCATGAATGTTTGTGGTGTGGTCTGGTGAGACAAACACGGGTCTTCAGAATGACAGCCAGGAGCATCCCAGCTTCACAGGTCAAGATTTAGTATGTCTTTTGCTGTAGACTTGTCTTATTCACTTATTTTTCCTCCTTTGCCAGTGGCACCATGCAGAATGCAGTTTCACAAGGCAGTGCCTCTGGACCTAGACTGAACATGCAGAATCAATGTGTTACAGAGGGAAAGGACTGGAGATAGCCTTGTTGACAAGGAGGAAGAAAAGCCTGTGAGGAGTGTGATGAAGAGCAAAAATAAGCCTGGTTTTGAGGAGGAAGGACCAACTTCAGATTTTTCCAAGCAGGCAAACTTAACTCAGCTGTATGTGACAAGACAAGATGCTATAAATCTTCACTAACTGGCATCTCAGGGGAGATGCAACAGTTCAATGTGGACAGAACCTGCTTCCAAGTTCCGTGCCTGGTTCTGCCAATTACTTTCCTAAAAGTGCCGCTGGAAACATGATTTTCTCCACTCTACAGATCAGAGCCTTGAGAGCCCTCAGAGCAACCTCTCAATGAGCACACACCCTGCTGCCTGCATAGGTAGTAGCCTGGTTGTGGGAAAGAGCAGACTTCTGCTTTGGTTCTCAACTCACAGGAATTACTTGACAGAATTTGCATGAGTGGCAATCACACTCCAGCCAAAATAGCCCAAGCACTGCAGCTGGGAGGAAAGAAAATTACAAGTAACAACATTCTACTCGGAACTAAAGGACATCCCTTTCCACAAAAATTAGCCATTTTAAAAGCCATTCCTAAAGTACATGGTTGTCCTCCAAACAGGATTTCTCTCTGCAGACAGAGAGAATACTAACCAGCATTTTTGTAGTATTTGGACAGTATGGAAGTATCAGCAGTTTCCTCCTTGAACATATAAAGCATGTAACTCCTTCTGAGAAGAGTTAATTCCATCAGCACAAAACAAACCATTGTTTCAAGGACTGAACACTGAAATAAAAAATGAGAAAAAGGAAGATAACCAGACAAGAGATGGTTTGTTCCACAACACTATGGCACAGATGTGCCCATCCCAGGTGGTTATTTTATCTGTTATCATGCTTATTTTAGTGTTTCACATGCACTGCTTCCTTCTTTCCTTGGAACATATTCAAGAATGTCATCTCACCAAAAAGTGTCAACAGTTGAGAAGAATAGCACATTATCCAGCCAGTATCAGGAGATATGCTGTCAATTGGTGCTTCCCAGGTGCAGCATATTAAGGCAGAGGAAACACTTTCTGTCATCTCTGACACTCATTTCAGGCTGAGCCTATATATTCAAAAAAACTGCACACATTTAGAGTGTGTGCCTAGACTTCCCAAGTCATGATTCCTGAATTACTGAAGGGACTTCAAGCTACTTAATGTACACAAAAAGCAGTTTCTCAGGCTCATACTGCACTATTACAGATTGGACCAAACCAAGGACAGCACTCACCTCAGCAGAGGTCAATATCTCTGTCTAGAAATAGGACCACAGGCACATTTCATTCCCACCATGTTTGTCCAAACTGGTTGCAGAAGTCTCAAGCAACAAATTCCACTGCCTACCGAGACAATCACATTATCTTTTCCACCTTCCTGTCATCCCTCCTTCTTGGCACAATTGAAGGCCACTACTTTTTGTTCTGCCTACAACAGAACTGGGAAATACGCTTGGCAGGGGATGGGGGGGGGGACTTGTGTTGGGGTTTTTTTTCTTTCCTACAAGTTTTTTACAGTGTCTGAACATCCATCTCCAGCCTCTTACTTACATTGAATAGCACAGTACAATACACTGTATTTACAAAACCTCCAATCCTCCTCACTGCTCTCTTTTGGGCACTTCCCAGCTGATCGGCCTTTTCCCTGAAATGCCATGCCCCAGGCTAAAGGCAGGAGGTGAGACTAGGGCAGCAAGAACCTTATCAGTGCTGTGCAGAATGGAGGCCCTACCTCATGCGCCTTGCAGGCTCTGTTTCGACTGACACACCCCAAGATGACATTCATTTGGGGGTTCTGGGGGTTTTTTTTGGTAACATTGTCAATCTGTATTCAGCCTGTGACCTGCAAAAGAATGCAGATCTGTGTCTGAAGAGCTGCCACCCGGCCAGGCTCACTATTGTTCCTTGCTGCGTATCAGTTCCAACAGGTTGTGGTAAAGGGATGTTCCATGAGGAGGACGCAAACTTCCTGCACCTGAGGTAAATGATTGCTAGACCACAAAACAGAGTCGCTATGAAAGGGTGATTGTTACAGTCCCTTGTGTAGTGGAGCAGCTGCACTCTGTGTTCCCATGAAATGGTTCTGCAAGCATAACGCCGTAAGCTTTCTGTGAGAAGAACGCCTGCCAATAAGTGTTCCCAGACATTAAGAAAATGCACACATATCCAGTTCTTCTGGGATGTAAAGTCTTCTCCACACACTACTGGAAGGAGGAGCAGGGACTCAAATACAATGAGCTTTTCCTCCAAGAAATACATGGGGTTTTGCTACTACCTTCAACACCGTTTCATGGTTCAGTGCAATTTCTACCATAGGCTAGTTCTAAGTCTTTGTTAGAGTTATGTCAAAGAAACCTACCCACCCATCTGGCCTCCAGTTACTTCTCATGATATAGTATTTCAGACTAACACAAGCAACAATGGGAGCTATTGATCAACACACATACATTTTATTTTTATGGCTTTTAAGGCTGTAAAAGCTAACTGGCACAAGCCAGACATTTAACAAAAGTAGTATTTAGGGTTTTTTTGTGGGGAATTGGGGTTAAAGAAAATCCCTTGACTTCTTTCTGGAAAAAATATGTAATATACTTCATGCCTACTATATAAAGAAACAGATTATTTTAATACCCTCAAAACAGCATTATTCTTAAATCTGTCTTATAAGTCATGTTTAGATTCTTGTGCACAGGCCATGGCACACAAGAGATTGCAAATAAAATTTAGAAAAGAAAAGGAAAGCCATACAGATCTACAGCACTGAAAAAACATTTGTTTTTATGGTAGATTTACTAAACAGAGCGGTTTCTTATATATGCTAAAATAAGGCTTAACTATCTATCACAAATTAAATGGACAGAAGTTGAAGAACCAATTTAACTTAAAGAAAAAAAACCCCAAACTATTTCAAGTCACAGAAACTTAAATTATGCATACTAATATTTTGGTGGGAAAAAAATCATTGGTTGCTATATTCAGCAGATTGACCTGGTATCAGCATCAAAACGGTTTCATCATAACTCAGTGAAAAAAAAAAACCAAAACCAAACCAACCCACCACAGTGACCTGTCATAATTAAATGGTCTTCAGCACAGGTGACATGCTCTACCAGGACCTACATGCCTAAAGTGCATAAAACCAAGACCTGCTGAACTGATGCAAGTCACAATTCATGAACATGGTCTCAAGTTTCAAAACAGTCTTCACCAGTGCATGGCACCTGGGAATCCAAACTGGACCAAGATGCCTTAGCTTCCTGTGTGTCAAGGAATGCTATTGGTTTGTCATGGATGATCTCTCAAGGAGGAAAGACGACCATTTGGCTTGCTTACTAAAAATCAAGACAACTGGGCTTTACTAGGAGGCATAACTCAATTACCCCACTTCCATTGCTTTTTGTGGGCAGAATTTGAGTTTCTCAGAATTTCTATAATTTCCCGAGAACTTCTCCCTCCCAGATGCACACTCTGCTTTTATGAGAAAAAACACAGCACAGTAAAATCCATAAATAATCTGGGTGTTAGGGTACACAAGCACAGTTCTTCTGTCAGTCAAATTGCAGGATTTATCATGACATGAGTTACCTCTTCAGGCAACTCTAACCCCTTTCCTATTCATTTTCTACATGCCATAAAGAGGAAATTCTGACTCATTATGAATATAGCTACACAGAAAAGCTACCACATTACCATGCAAACTTAAAGGCTGCATATGTGAATGCTTTTGCCCAAAATAACTGAGAGCCAGCTTATCATTCAGAATTGGGTGACTTTAAATTATCTCCTCTTGGATGAGGCATATTTCACTTCACATCACTGTAACTTATTCATGTTGCCATGCCCTTACTGCCTTGCATCTCCACAGCTCCCTGAAGAGACCATAGTAACAGCTGACAAGCAGAACAAGTACAAAGGAAATGGAGGCTTTTACACAGTGAAGAGCCATTTGTAAACGGCTGCAGCTCACTAATCTTAACTGGTGCCAAACACAGTACAACTCATTTTCTGAGAAGATGTATGCATTTTTCTGTACTACCACCACCACTCCTCATACAGCATGAACAGGAGTCCTTTTATTCACAACATCCACAGAGACCTGGCAGTACACCACTGCATATTTTACAGAATGATTATGTGGGCATCCAAGAGTCTTTACCACCATCTGACATTGACAGAACATCTCTCTCATCTCTATAATGGAATGTGGCATCTCCATTTCCCTAACCTTGCATTAGTGCTCATGCACCTGCACACTGACAGCCATTCCGAGGTCAATGTGATGAGCAGGGAACTGATTGGATTGAGAGTCTTTGCCAGCTGCATAACCACTAAATGCAGCTTGAGACAGAGAGTGAGTCCAAGCAGCTAGAGAAAGGAGGAACTGCTCCTTTCAGCAGCAGAGACATATGAAAGCATCAGAACTACACATCACAGGCTCCTAAATTCTCAGTTATGAGCACCCAGAAACTTTGTCTTACTTTTTATCGGGGCATAGATACTCTGTATTTTGCCAATAGCCAGCAACCTAAAACTCTGATACCGTGCCATCATTTTGGTGAAGCAGAACATAAAGACTCATGGGAAAGTCTACTTGACATGCACAAACCAGACATTTGCACACTGCAGTCCCACGAGGACCCTACCTGGGAAACTGCAGCCACAGCAGATATGCTGGAATGCAGATAACACAAAGCATGGTGTCCTAGCAGCTTTACTCAAAAGTACAGGACTTGGTAATAGCAGCTTCTTAATAATGACTAATAAATTCACTGACAACATAAGAAGCCTGTACCACATGCCCTGTTCCACACAAAAGATCTCAATCTCACATCTCAACTCAACTAGGAATACCTTCATATGAGCAAGGCTGAGACAGAAATGCTCCTCTCTTCAGTGAAACTATACTGAGGCACAGAAAGGAACATAAAAGTTTTGCTCCAACAACAGCTTATGAAGTAGCTTATGTGGAAAGGAGTTCCTGGGCAGAACCAAAAACCACTTTGGGAAGGAGAAACCAGAACTGAGGATGCACCTCATCCCAAAGGAATGCCCCTGCCGAGGTGCTTCACACATAGCAGGGAGGATGACTAACCTGGCACTGAGGAGGGAGCTCACATTCCTCTCTATACACAGTGGCAGGTTCAGCCAGAGGACCACAGTGAGCTTGGCCCATCTTCAGGTTCGGCCTCCCTTGGGAGGCACCAGCTGCAGGCTTCAAACCGGACTTCCCACTTGCCAGGGTAAGTGCTCTATCCGCCAGGTCAACAGCTCTTGAGGTACCATTCCGGGATCACTGATCCCCTGCAACAGGCCTGGGAAAACACACTACCTTTTTGCTCACCACCCTGCTCAGAAGCCCAGAGATGTAGATGCATTAAGGGCTGCACTGGGCTCCACTTCAACAGTTGGGAACCACTGGTCTGGGCAATAAATGTGGAGGTAGAAGCATGGGCATTGCCTTCATCTCCTTGGGCTGCACCTGGAAGGCACAGTCAAGGCTGTTACGCTCTACAAAGAGCACAGCTCAGGTAGGACACATCTACTGTGTCACCATGAGGACCAAACGTGCAGGGGAGCTCAATGGCCTTTGATACAAGGAAGATTCTCTTGGGGTTATAAAGCTTAGGCAATAGTCCCAAGACACTGTTCAGGCAGGACAGCTGCCATGCCAGTCACACAGAAAGTTTCAAGGTGGATACAAACATGAAGAAAGTATTTCAGGTTCTTGCCCAGTCTTTGTGAGCAGAAAGCTAAAAGCAGGACTGCCTATGCCCCAAAGCTGCACCTTAACTGCTGGTCCTCTCACACTGGCTCATTTCAGTTCAGATAATCTAACCTAAAACCTGGAGACACTCTTAAGAGAGCAGTCCAGCACTTAGACTCTATCACACAAGAGGACGATTCAAACAGATTTTGAAACGTCTGTCCATGACCACTCCAGGATGTCAGTGCTTTGCACTAGAAGTGGCTGCCCTGACAGACTGTAAAGAAATGAAGATTCTTATCCTAACAATACCCCTCATCTAAACTCAGCATGCTTCAGGAGCTCATTAGGAGGTTTCTCTTACTTTCCTAGACTATATAATTGCTTCATTACAAACCCGTACAAACAAATCTGAACTCTGCAGTCATCCAGAAAGTATATCCCTAGGCAACAGGCAAATAAATTCCAAGTAACAGTCACCATAAAGTACATAGAGAAGATAGACACATAGTCCACTCTAACACATGAATCACTGTACAGGAATGAGTACCTTTGTCTTGCTTTTTACCATATACAAGATTTCTGGTAAAATGTATGTTGAGCTTGGCACCACTTTTTCTACAGCTGAAAAAGCTTACAAACACACAAGTCATCAAGTAGATGTTATGCACAGAACACTTGAAATCTTTGCCTAGATGAACACAGCACTCCTCCAGTGTCAGTGGAAGCTACTGGGCAGGAAAACAGAGCATACAAAATATCAGTACAACTTGCTACAGTGACTGTACTTATCCTTAAACCAAATGTTTAACTCTACTTTTACAGAAACACTAATAATGCTTTTAAAAGTACCAAAGCATGTATGAACATACATCTCTGTCTAATTTCTATAAATGTTACTCAAAGCGAGCTTAGCCTGTACAGGATGAGACAGACTAATTTTCACCAAGAAATTAGTAAAGTGCAGCAATAGAGACACTTCTGGGTCAATTTTTACAGCACCATGAAGATGTAAAACTATTAATAAAATTTGTACAGTACACAAAGAGATTGTAGATAGATCCATGTTATGTAACACAAGTGTAAGGAATTTCTGAAGTAGAGAAATGAAGCAAAGCACCTAGTCAGAAAGAGAAACATAGGCAATAGAGGGCAAAAAGTCAGTTTTGGAGATTGCTAAGCATAACAATGTACAGCACATAATACCAAAAACAAAGGATAAATTACTACAAAAAGTTTTTAATGGATTTCCTGAGATTCTTCCTAAATTCTAGGCATGAAAATTAGCCTATACCAAACCTCAAGGCCCTAAAAATTACGTTTTTCTTAATAGAGGTTAAAAGGTATTTCTGTGCATCAGAAAAACTAATCTAAAATCTCTCGGCAAGGTCAAAACTTAGTCCACAAGTATTTTGTTGGAGAATGACATAAAATTTAAAAAGATGTTAAACCAGAACTTGTGGCCTTTTCTTTATATTTTAAAAAATTGATAAATTTTGCTGAAGTTTGACAGAGGAGATACAGGATGCCAAGTACACAAGCCGATGGAAAAGCTTCTGTCACTTTCTCGAAACAGTTTTCTGTTTCTTTTGCTTCCTTCATCCTTACAGAAAGAAGCAAGTGCTGCCAACAGAAATTTCACAGGGATTGGTGTTTTAGCATGACATGCTTTAATAAAGTATATTTGAAGTCTTGTAAAATATATTCTGTAAAGTTTGAAAAGACTTCACAGAAACCACCACACAGGTCATGCTGCAAATTTTTCAATTATCAAAACTCATTTAATATCCTTGTTATGAACTATTAGAATTAAATAAGTCAGAAAAAAATGTTATTCAGTATCAGAAGCTGTAATGCATGTGTCACAAGACCTTGGACCCATAACTTCCAATGAAATAATAAAATTGTGTAATATACTGCATAAATTATCCTCTAAGCTGTTCAGATAAAGTCTAAGTACTGCTTATCAAACTAACCTTTACCTCTGGGACTGCACAAAACAGACGCAGTTATACTACCTTCGGATGTCTCATTCATGTCTCAGGTGAATACAAGCTTATTCAGGGGTTTGTGGGCCCTAATTTTATATGTTTTCACATGACGTGAAGGAAAGTTATTCCCCCTCTTTCTAATAATAATTCGGTTCGTAACAAGGTCCGCAGAAATCCGGGAATGCCAGAGACCTCTCGGCAAGCAGCAGGCAGAAATTAACGCGGGCGGGCAGTACCGCGGGGCTGTGCCGGGCCCTCGCACACCCACGGGGACGCTGCACCGCCCCGGATCGGGTTTCCCGGGAGCGATCGGCAGCGCCCAGGTGAGCGGGAGGCAGGAGCGCACAGCCGCGGCCCGGCGGAGCGGGGTACCCGGGGCACGGCGAGCCCTGCGGCCCCAGCCCCGGCGGGCACAGCCGGCTCCGGGAACACGCACCGAGCACGGGACGCCCGCGGGCCACGGCCGAGCCCCGAGCGGCCCCAGCCCCATCCCGGGGCCGCCGTCTGCCCCGGCGCTCCCTGCGGCGCGGCCAGGGCCGCCTCCTTACCGGCACAGCTCGGCGAAGGCCTGGAAATTTAGCTTCCTGATCTTCTTCTCGCTCAGCCAGTATCCCACCCGCTTCCCCTTCAGGAAGGTCTGCATGGTGCCGCCCCGCGAGCAGGGGACCACCTCGGGGCGGCGGGGCAGCGCAGCTGCCGCTCGCACTCGGCGCCTGCCAAGCGACGGCTGCAAGTGAAGCAGAGAAAGGAGGATCAGCCGGTTCCCCGCGGCGGGCGCTGCCCCCCGCCCGCCCCAGCTGAGCCGCGCCAGGCGCAGCCCCCGGCAGTCGGGCAGCCCCGGCAGGCCCTGCCCCGCACCGGCGGGCAGCTCGCCCAGGAGGGCAGAGAGGAGCCGCTCCCCGCACCAGCCCCGGAGGCACACCGCCGCCGCTCGCCCCGCGGCACGCCCGCAGCGCCCGCCCGCACGGACCCGCCGCCGAGCTCGCCTCCGTGCCCGCCCGCCGCTGCTGCTGCTGCGCGGCCGCGGTGGTGCTGGTGGTGGTGCCGGTGCTGCTGCAGCCGCTCAGCTCCCCATTTGCCCGCTATTCGCAGCCGCCTCCACTTCCTCCTCCTCCTCCTCCTCCTCCTCCTCCTCCTCCTCCTGCGGGCCGTCCCCTCCGCCGCGCTCCCCCCCCCGCGCGGGGCGGGCACCGGG